>NW_012151197.1:630290-652422 GCF_000956105.1 Propithecus coquereli | reverse complement strand
ACAGGTTAATACTGGACCTATTTGTAATGATACAACATTATCACGTTGTTTCTAAGGAGAGAAAACTGGCTCAAGACTTTTGTGTCCTGGAGTCCTCAAGGCCAGGCACCTGAGTTTCCCTCATTTGGCACTAATTTTATACAACAGCAAGGGGAAGGGGATACAGAGGAAAGAGCTGTGTTGTATTCTTATTATTTGCAGGCTGTAGACAGCTGTCTACACTTGCAGACCACACACTGTTGTAGACTTTAATTGGGCACCAAGTTTTTGTTCAGTTCTGTAATTCATTCTTGTCTTGAATGAGCTTTTCTTTCTGCTACACTGGTAGCAGGCACTGAATTGATCAAGGAAAAAGCCGACGATTTGTATAGTCACAATTAAATACAGCACCTACAAGTGATATAGTCTGGTATGATTCCCTTTAGAAGAGGCCTATGTTCTATTGCCATGTAACAAATTACCATATATTTAGTGGCTTAAAACAAAAATTTATTATCTCAATGTTTATGAAACCTTATAGTATGGTCCTCTGCTTAGGGTCTCATGGGGCTAAAATTAGGGTGTCGTCTAGATGTTCGACTAGAGAGAGATCTGTTTCCAAGTTCCCTTATGCTAACGGAATTCAGTTTCTTGCAGTTGTAGGACTAAGGTCCCTGTTGTCCTGCTGGCTGTTGGCCAGGGATTTCCTAGAAGCTGTTTCTCAGGTCATTGCCACGTGACACCCTCCCCACCCCCTATTTCATCAATGGAGAAACCTCCTTTACATTGAATCACTTTCATGCTTTGAATCTCTCTGACTTACGTGACCAGCCAGTGAAAACTGTCTGTTTTTAAAAAGCTCCTGTAATTAGGTCAGCCCCACCCGGTTAATCTGTATTTTAAGGCCAAGACGAGACTTTAATGACATTGGCAAAATCCCTTCACAGCAGGACCTGGATTAGTGTTTGATCAAATAAACCAAGGGCCAGGAATCTTTGGGGGCCATCATGGAATTCTGCCTACCACTAGCTCCAACAGCCCTTAGCTCTTGTCTGACTTGGGGCCCAATTTAATAGTAAGAAAGTAGAGTGTCATTGGAATCTCACTGAATTCCTTAATCTTTTAAGGGACTCTTATTGTATCACAGGTTGTTTAGAGAAAATACTGAAAGCAGTGTTCTTCCTACAGCCCTTTTTATGAATATTAACAGTGGCACACACCATCGTGGCAGATGAGAAAACTGAAGCACGAAGAATTTCAGAAACTTTCCCAAGTTATTAAGTGACAGAGCCTATAATCCAGGTCTGGCCAACCCCCAAAGCCTAGAAACTGTGGTGTTAGGCTACACAGGCAGAAAATTCCAAACCAGGAACTGGGAAGGAAGAGCTGCAATTGGAATCACGGAAGTCTGACTCCAGAGAGCATACCCTTGACCAGCAGACAGCCTTGGCTTTGCACACCAAGAAGGTGAAAGTAACAGTCAAGAAGGGTCAGACCCACGTGGAGGCAGAACACTCTGGAGGAAATGTTCAGGACGTCTTTTGTAACTGCGCTACAGCCAACACTATCCGACTGAGAACTCACAGGAAGCATAGAAATAACGGGGCGTGGATGTGGAGAAAGCCGGAGGTTGTGGTGAGACTTTACCCTCCTCCCCTCCCCTCGGGCTCCCTTTCCTTTACCCAGAGACGCTTTTTCCTTAGTTTTGTGCGAACCTGTATGCTACATCACGTTTGTGCTCTTCCTTTCTGCTTTGTGCCTTGAATTCTTTCAGAAAGTACTTCCAAAAAACATGACTGCAAAACCAGGGAGTGCTCCCAGAGGGTATCTGATTTTTCATGTCCTCAACTTGGAGGATTTATGTTTCTGTCTCGGGGATGGGGTTTTCCAAGTCATTCGGCGTGGGTGCCTCAGCGCGGAGGAAACTTCTGCATATTATGTGTAATTCAGGCCTCGCCTGGCACGACAAACAGGTTGAAGACGACTTGTGGGATATGTTGCTAATCCGCCACCGCCGGGTGGGGAGAGCGGAGGCGTAGCCTTTTTGGGGTGTCAGGCGGAGGAAACAGAGCTGCCCACGGGCAGTTCCAGGAACTCCCGGATATGTCTGTACCGGCCCAGTCGCACACCGGACGTGGCGAACTTCGTCTCATTCAAGCGATCTGGATGTTAGTATTGTTAAATCCTCGGGTGATTTGTCCGCGATAACCTGGAAGGAACCTGCCAGGGGAAGCGGAAGTGGCTAGGGAACGTGGGATGAGGCCAGATAATAACTGCCGCCGCCTGTACGGCCGGGGCCCTGGCGACAGCGTCTCAGGAACTGTAGGCAGCACCGCGGTTCTGAAGTCGCCCGTAAGCTGTGCGCGTGCGTGCTTGCGTGTTTGCGTGCGTGTTTGCGTGCGCACGCGCAGAGAGGAATGGGACCTAGAGGGCCTGTCGCTTTCCTCTCTGAACCTCTTTCCTTGTGACTCATTTTATAAGTCTGTGAAGCAGAAACTAAAAAGGAAATCTGAAACTTCCCAAGAACAAAGCAACAACCTACAAAGGAACGGGGCTTAATCTGCCTTTGATTCAGAAAACACCTATTGCTCCCGGATTTATAAAGATGTCACTCTAGGCAAAACCAGCTCAGATCGGCGACGCTGTGTTAGCGGCCACTTCCTGCGGCCTCCCTTGAGCCTTTGTGTCCCTTTTTGTGAAGCGCTGATCTCCCAATCCCTCACCTTTGAAAATCACGCCAAAGGCATGATCAACCTGGCAAATACCCAGAAGAGGCAGAGAACAGCAGCCCAGGAAGCAGTAGCCCCATTTCCAGTCCTGGCTGTTACCAACTGTCTGTCTGACCACGGGCAAGTCCCCGAACCTCTCTAGGCCTCTCTTTCCCCATCTAGGAAAGTAGTGGGAGTTGGATCTTTTGATCGGTAAGGTCCCCGATTGCATTAACATCCAGTGAGTCTGGGATGAAGGCTTTTCAACTGCACGTATCTCAGCAAGGATGAGCTAAAGCAGCTTTTCACTCTTCAGGTGCAGAACAGAGTGGGGGGGGGGGCCAACCCGTTTGGTTGCCTGAGTAGTCATTAGGAAGCCAGCTGCAAACTTGTACTTCCCTCCGGGATCACGGATGATCCCCACCAACCTTGCCAAGAGAGCTTCTCTTTAAAACAAAGCTGTTCCTTTCATGTTGCTGGCATCTGCATTTGCTCTCTGGAGAATTCAACCCTTGGGTGCCCTGGTGTGGATATTTGCGGGAGGGTGGGTTGGGGGAAGCAGCGAGCAGACCTCAATTCAAGGTTCTTACTGGATTTAAGAACCTTTATTCTCCAAGTTAATTTAGCCTGACTTGCATATCACAGGTTAATACTGGACCTATTTGTAATGATACATAATTTGAGACTTGTAAAAGCTGCCTCGGACTTGAAAGAAACACACTCTAAGCCAGGAGGTTGTGCCTGGCATGCAAGAGCAAGTAATACAGGTAGAATACGTGGCCAAAGCAAGGGAGCCACGCCCTTTTTACACGATCTCCGAGGATGCCATGCAAGTAGGTGTTTGGGCCCCTTGGCTGCCAGGCAACCATACCACTGCAGACCTACAAGCCTCACCACCCCCATGTTGCTCTTACTTTTAACAACCATTGGAAGGCAATTGTTCAAAAAGGGAAATTCGTTATTTTTAATAGACCCTGAAGTATTTCATGGACTTGAAGTGATGCAACAAGATTGCCCTAATGGTTCCTAAACTTTGTTTTTAAGACTTCTGGGACCAGAACCATAAAGAACTGCCTCGAGGCACCCTTCTACCTCAGATAACCAAGCTGTCTGTTGGCACTGTTGGAGACTGACATAGCCTGAGCTGGGATGTTTAGCTGCTTGTGGGGTGGAAAAAAAATGTTAAGAAAAATAATTGTTGTTTTTGCAAACTATCTATTTAAAAACAGAACCTCAGGAAGCAGATTTCTGTTCCAATGCTTGGATGAATCAGAGCTTACAAAGTATAAATACACATTAGCAGGAGGAGGCTTCCCATAACCCATGTGCTTGTGTGTCTTCCCAGACCAGGAACCTCTGAACTCCTGTTTCTCATTCCCAGTAGAGGCAAGAAAGAGACTCACAGTAGAAACGGAAATAGTGGAGCATTGCTCAGCCCAAGTTTCAAACCCCTGTAGGCCTGATTTTTTTTTCCCCTTTAAAGGCAACTGATTTTTAGCTGCACACTTGCTTACTTTGGGGCAGACAGGTGTAAGTTATTTAGAAAGATGGGAAACCCGTGCTCTGGAACCTTTGGCTCTTTGCTACCTAAGAAATATTACTAAATAAGTTAACTTTGACTCTCTGACCCCTCAGATCAGGTAGTAAACATGAAGCACTTAGACCACAACTTGCTCAAGGGGCAGTGTAATTATTTTACTTAAAAATGATGTCAGGTGGCAATTTAGCAACAAACTGGCTTCCAGGCTATTTAATTGAGTTTAACAAGAAGGAAAAACATTATCATTAATGTAGAGCTTGTACTTTAGCATAGGTGTATCTAAATTTTTACTGCATATAAGCTGGGGAGGAGCATGGCTTGTCGAAAATTCAGATTCCCAGGCCCCACTTATGATGTGTCTGATCTAATAGGGGTCATGGGTTGGGCCTAGGAATCTGCATCTCAAATGAAAACCTTAAACCCATTTGCAAATCATGCTTTTGATCATTACTCTGTCTAATTTGGCTTTTCGTTATTGAGGACATATCCCCCCCTCTTCTATTTCAATTCCACAATGTGTAAGTCTAGAATCTCAGAAGTTTCCTCCCCTAAAACATCCAACTTCAAGGCTTTCCTGGAATTTTAAGGTATATTCTAATGCTACAGTCCTAGTTAGACAAGTTTCTGGACTGAACATTCTCTGTCTTCCAGAGCCCCTTTAAAGAGGGCCCATGGAGAATGGTGAAGGCACTGAGTCCCTTCTTTTCCACTCTAATCCCAGGAAAACCAGGGCTCCATTGCCTGCTTCCTTTTCTCTGGAGAAAGGGAAAAAAATCACCCTTCACAATTAAGGACCTGGCTTTGAGCCCCACCCAGAGTAGCCCTCCCACCACCAAGAGCATCCCAGACAGAAGCCTCCTTAAGACAACACCCGTGAATATCAACATCATTTCCCCTCTGAAATAGAGTTACAGCGGCTCATTAAACTATTTTTTTTCTTGGCACAGCAGCATTTGGCAGCTACCCAAGGAATTCTGGGGTCCTGCAGAATCCAAGCTTACAAACTGCCAGAACCAGGTATTGCTTCAGGATGGTGTTTGAAGCCAGTGCTGCTAAACCAGACTGTCTCCTGGCTAGTAAGGTCTGTACTTCTCCCTCCCTTCAACCCCACCTTGCAGAAACCAGCTATCTACCCGCAGAGATTAGCGACAAAGCATTGCTACACTAGGCAGGGAGATGTCATGAGAAGCCAGACTCCTCACTGTCCAGGTCCTTCAGGCTGCCCGCATGAGCCAAGACAGTGTTGGCAGCTCCTAGAGCTGTCACGACTCAATCCTTCAATGGCCTTTGCTCATGCAGAGGACACTTAAAGTGTGTCATCCATTCTTACACTAGATATCCATTAGAGAACACTGCTCCGAGCCTAGTAGAAAACAGCTTCCCCGAGAACAAAAGAAAAACCCCATCAGCTTTACCTCCATTCAGTTTGTTGCACCAGTTGAGTTCCACTATGAAAACCGGAGGAGGGTGGATGGGCTTGAATGAGGCAGTGGGGGTCAGCTCTGAGAAGGGTAAGCTTTGGCTTCCTGATCAGAAAGCAGGGAATGCCTGGCAATTCTGCATAGCTGCTGGATGCTGTCCATGTGCTTGTCCCCTCAGCTCATTCCTCGCTGCAGAGGTGCCAGAGGCAAGTTTCCTCCACACCCCACTCCACAGCGCAGGAATAGGGCCCCGCGCTTCCACCGATATACCACACTGACCTCTGGCCCCCAGCAGTCAAAAGTGAGAACCACAGCTCTCCTGCTCTTTTTATAGGCAAGGACAGCCCCACACTGGAAACTTACGGAAGGCCAGACGCCCAGCACCCCAAGGCTGCATGGCAAGGCAAGCAGAACACTTATGCCCTGGGAACAAGGTGATGAGTAGATGGGCCCTAACACCAGAAGCTTCTTACTACTACCTCCCGTGCAGTGAAGAAACCACCCCATGGGTAAACATGCACAAAAGTTGCAAGGGTGTGGTCTGTAATGATATAACAGGACATTAATATGAATCCAAGCAGCCAGGGGGTGGAGAAAAAAAAAAAAGCATTAAGTCTCCCTCTTCATCCCCCAACACCAATTCCAAACCCTTTAAACCCCCTTTTAGTGCAGTGGCCAGTTCCCGTGAGTGCTCCCAAACAATTCACCTCCACACTGCAGGCCATTAATCCAGTGGTGTTTATTCAAGCAGTATTCACACTTGCTGTTGAATAACAAGGGAATCAAGGCTCCCCTAGACGGGGCTCCCACCGCAGCCCCAGGTTTTTGAGAACTTCAGATGAATTTCGTGGTTGAAAAGCCTTTCAGTTCTTGTCGGTGCCCCTGTCAGGCATGGCCCATTATAGCCCGATTACCAGAACAGACTCAGTGGGGTGGCAAACGCACAGAGCAAAGCCGAGCAGAACTACGTAAGCTCAGAAGAGGCCACACTGTTCCATGTTTTCATACAAAAAATTTAATAAATATTACTTTTCAAAATTTATTGCCAGGAACAACACATCAAAGATGCATTTTTATGTTCATATAACACTAATAGGACAATACAAAGTATCTTCACGGTCTCAATGGTGAACCAACAAGATTACTCTGTTTTATAAGCCTTTTTGATCTTAAGCTTTGTAATAGCACTTTGATTTCCTCACTTAAGGCAGGCAGTGTACTCTATGGCAAATCTAAACAGTGATCTTACTGGACATTTTATGGTTCAAGTATTCAACTAGCTTATTAGAATACTCCCTAAATGCAGTAGATTAAAAAAAAATTCTACAAGTGGTTCAGTATTACATACGAATGGTGAAAAGAAATCAGAATTTACAAAACAAGATTGGTGTGCTTTCAAAGTTTCACACAATTAATTTGATATTTTTAATGATATTCAACCACTCACATTTTGGCTACGTTAAGTCATAGCTCAGCTTGCTCCCTTAAACTGCTGCGTAGCAGATCACCTGCCTGTCTCTTTTCAAGTCTAAAGCAGAAAAAAAAGAAGAACCTGTTCTAGACTAATTCTCAAACTGCCTCAGTCAGTCCTTAAAACATGTTTTAAAGTGATGCTATAGAAGGTGTTTTAAACATCTGACGTCATACAAAAAAATTCCATCAGTATTCCAGGCACAGAAGCCCATCCTATCGTTTTAAAAGAAACTATTTTCAAACACCTTAATTTTGGCTTATAGGCAACAAGTAATGAGAAAATAAGTTCAAAAAAAAATAAAGCCATACACTTACAATGCTATCAAAAACCTTCAATTCTAAACACATACATATAAATAAAAAGGAATGATGTTTTAAGGCTCTTGATTATTAAGTTAATAGATCAAATATACACAGTGATTAATAAAAAAAGAATTATTTACATAACTATACAAAATTCTACTTTTGACACATTTTTCCTCTTTAAATTCTTCATTTTACCAGCAACTGCTGACATCAAAGTCCCCCCTCCCCCAACAACAAAAATACAATAAAAAAAATAAATAATAAACTCATTTGTGATAGTTGCTGTGGTTCTGAGCTGCGAAGGCACTTTCAAATACAGAACTACTTGTACGTCATCATAAAACCAATATACAAAAACAACTCAAGAGTCAATAAATATAAATAAAACTATGATCCTAGGACTGCATCACCATTAGGACATCTGGCAGAAGTGGAAGCTCAAGGACTAGGAGCTGGGCATGCTCCCGGGAGCCCGATCCGAGACATGGCGGCTGCAGGAGAACATACACCAGGGCACTGTTGACTAGTTTTTGCGTAGCCGTGAGATGCAGCGCTTGAATTCCCAGCCAACCACAGAAACTACCATTGCCAGTGTAAGCCAGCTTGTCAAAACTTAAATTAACACAGGGATTCTAAGTCAACAACAGCCTCAGACTCGAATATGACAACAGTTTTAAAGAACTACAAGCCCTCAGAAACTACCTAGTGGCGGCAGCACCTACTGTCTGCTATACGATGTACTCCATCCGGTTTAAGCTTTGGGCACTTTCCAAGTCTCTGTTGTCCTGTTTGTTTGTCCAGTTTGGGTGTTTTGTCGGCGTGCCGTTGGGGGGCTTCTCTTCTCTGTCTACCAGCGTGTATGCCGGCTGTTTGGCAAACCGGGCTTTCTGCTGGTGTTTATCCATGTCGTCCTCTTCTACTTCGGAGTTGTGTGTCCTTATTTTAGACATTTTGGAGTTTTTGTTCTCGTAATCCTTGATGGGGACCGTGTTGGCTCCATGTTTCTCGATGGGGTTTTTGATCTGGTTCAGCTGTTCCCGCACGTTGTTGGTGGTATTGTCCTCAGAGGCTGAGTGAGCGTGGCTGCTTGGCTTCCGCCGTTTCCGTAGGCACCAGTAGAAGGCCGTCACCAAGCAACAGATCCAAGCCACGGTTAAGACAGAGCTCAGCAAAGGAACCAGGAAATCTGTAAGGCGGGCACAAAACCCATTAACTCTCCTCCACCAAAAAAGAAAAAAGCAAAGCCATCATGGGAACAAAGAATACCAAGAGTGGTTCTCCTGTCCTTAGTCCCTAAGAGGGGTGCCATGGGGATAAGTCCCTTTTCACAACTGCTATTGTCACTTCACAGCTTGATAAGCAAGTGCTAGGATCACGGTCCTTAGAGACCTTGACGCTTTTGTCCCTGCAGAGAGTGAGTAGAGCAGCAGCTCCCCCAGGCTCTCCAGTGGCACAGGGGAAGAGCAGTTAGTTTGGTTAAGTCAAGGGCAGCTCTGTCTAGGAGCTGGTTTTCCGGATTATCAGAAACCTGATTCAAGTCAGGACAGTGCAAACGCCCCATGGTTGGAAGAGTGATGTGCGAGATCCTCAAAAGAGGAAGTCTGGAAGTCCTGCAGGGCCATCAAGCCTTGCAGCAGCACCCGGGAGTGGCCATCCCATGATACCAAAATGCCAAATCAGGCTTTGTACAGCTTCGAGCTCAAGGATAACACCCCAGGGCTTAGTGATGATCTAGACGCAATACCTGTTCTGCAGGGAGCCTACACAGCTTTTTGGCAGGAGAAAAGTCAGGCAGCCCTCCACCCCCATCAGCCATGTGACCTTGGTCAAGTAAGGTGGCCTCAGTTCTCCCACCAGTTAAACTGGGGGCTCCTTTGAGGAGGAGGATACTACCAGGTAATTCCCCACCTGATGGTTTCGCTGAATGGTGAAATGACATCCGTTTGACAGTCGTCATAAAAAGGGAGCATTCCTGCTAGACACCTACCCGTTCTGTTCTTCAGAGGACGCCTCTGAACCCTCACTTCCGCAACAGCAGCGATAAGTGAGCTGTTTCCGTCACGTTTACTAACAAGATCTATTATTTTATCAGTGATTTCCTTGATTGGGTTTCCATCATCCCGTATGTCTTCAGCAGACTGGAAAAAAAAATGTCAGACTTGAGAGTCAAGGGAACAGTCAATGCAACCTTTATTCAGTTACTTGACGACACATGTATGTAAAGCTCCCCCCCAACCCCATGTATCTGCGCCATTTGGATACTGGCTAACTGAAATTTGTTTACACCTAATTATTTGATTGCAAGGTAGTTAACGGGTCTTGTACTTACAATGGCCACATGTATTTCATTGTTCGCTGAAGGGGAAGGCTCACAAGCTATGTAGATTGAATATTCAGCTGAAACATTCTTCAAAATATTCAAATTCCTCAATTCACTGCAAATGTGCTCAGTTGTAAGACCCTAAAACAATTTTAAAAATCCACATGTTTAAGATGTTGAAAGAAAAAAGGTTGATGGTCTCTTTGAAGTTAGGCTAAGTTCAAGTCTCACTCTGCTGTAAGACAGGAATTTAGGCTAAGGAGATCCTAGCTTATGACATTCCTTTAAAGTGAGCAGATATACACCATTCCAAATTTTAAAAGTCACATACCGGTGACATCATCTCTTTGTTAAAGGTGAACGTGATGTTTGCACAATTATCCTGGTAATAGGAGTCGGAGGTGCACTTTGTTTTCACCGGCTGGAGACTGGAAGACCGACACTCGCCCACACCGGTGCAGGGGCGGACAAAGCACTGGTCATCCAGGATGGGGATGCAGCTCTGTCCACTGGGGCACTCGCTGTGCCCTTTGTGGAGCAGGCAAGGTCGAGGGCCACACCAGACCTAGAGAGGAAAACAGGAGCTAGGAAGCTTAGCAGGAATATCCACCACCGAACTCCAGAACACACGTGAACCACTGTGGCCATCACACCCTACCTTCGAGCAGGCAATCCGTCCATTCATGCACTGGCAGGTGTTACAGTCGTCGTCCCACTTGGCCCCATCTGGTATCACACTCCCCATAGTGATGCAAGGTCGCCCTGAAACTGACAGGTGGAGACCCATGAGCAGGAGTTTATTTTCCTGTAGACCGGATCAATTCTCAATTCCTCACTCCCCTCCCTCTTATGAAATGGCTAAAACTGTGCCCTTTGTCACATGAAGATAGTTCCACCCACAAAAACATACACATGTCCTTCCTCCCCACCATGCTGAGCTTGGCCATGCGACCTGCTTTGGCCAGTGCAACATCAGCAGGTGTGGTGTGGGCAGAGCCTTTCGACCGGGCTTTCACCGAGCTTGGCCTCTTCGGTGCCTACCACCTGCCATGAAAATGCACCCCAGTCATTGTTCAACCTGCACCCAACCCACAGCATAATCACTCTGTCCACCCTGCAGGTCATGAGCAGTAAAGGAAAAAAAAAAAAAAAAAAAGCTTGCCAAAAGCCACCAAAGACTTAGGATAGTTTGGTTCACAATACTGTACAACAGCTACCCTGTTTTGGGGAGACCCCTCGTGTTTCCTTTTCCTCGCAGCCCCCACTGTGTGTTCCTTCCCTGAGCACAGCGCCCACTCGTGAACAGTCAAAATGATAACTGCAGTGCCTCCTCAGCGCAGAAGACCTATGGGCAGCTGGGCCTGGCACACATACCTTCCTGGCACTTGGCACCACTGTGCCCCGGGGGGCAGACACACCGGTACCCGTTGATCTCATCCACACAGGTCGCCCCAAAGGCACAAGGTGAAGACTGGCATTCGTTGATGTCTACAAGCAACAGAGTTCAAGTTTAGGGTCCAATGGAATGCGGCAATGTTTTTTGAAGTTTTTTATTGACAGATAGGAAAAGCACATAATCATAAGTAAAATGTTCACTCATGTGACCAGGGCCCAAAGAAACAGATCAACAGTATCCCAGAAGCCTCCGCCAATCACTGACCGCCCCCCTAAAGATTACTACTGTCCTGACTTCTAACAGCTGAGAATCATTTTGGGAGGCAGTACTTTTACTTCTGTTCCTTGTTTTCTGACAGCACAATATAGAGCAAGACAGGCAACCTTTTCCTGAAAAGGGCCAGATAGTAAATGGTTTAGGCTTTGCAGGCCACACAGTCTCTGTCACAACTACTCAACTCTGCTGTGACATCGTGAAAGTAGCCATACACAAATGAGTGTGGCTGTGTGCCAGTAAAACTTTATAAGGACAGACAGCGGGCTAGATTGGCCCCTAGGCCATAGTTTGCCAATCCCCGACTTAGAAAAACGAAGCAGAGATAAGTTCCTCCACCAGTGCCAAAGTCCAGTCAGTCCCAGGCTTGGATTTCAAGCACCAGTAAAATTTCAAACAATTTGGGTATAAGAACAAACAAACAGTAACAACTACTCTAGCATCTATTTTTTTTTGGCGGGGGAGGGAATAGAAGAGCATGTAAGAAAGCAGAGAAAAGCCTCAAAAGAATAAACTTTAAGCTTCCTGGAAAGCTGTATTGCCTGCCTCAACTTTTCTGTTTTAATCACTTCTCCAGGGCCTCATCAAACCCATCGCAGAGCAGCCTTTGGAAGCCTCAGTCCTGCTCCCTTCCATTTGCCTTAGCCCTGTCCCTCGCCAGCATAGCTGCGGTTAACGTGCACTCGCCCATACTTTCATGTTAGTCACAGGGGAAAAGCACACTTTCCTCAGGGCCCCAGCGTAGATGAGCTGTCAAATCCTGTGGCTGGCACTCTCTCCCCAAGAACAGGTAGGGCTGCAAGATCCAGGCAACTATGGGTAGGTACACCTGGGAGGATCCAGCCAGGGGCATCTTAATCCTAACTGGAGTTAGGAGATTACTGCTTTGTCAGGGCTACTTAAAGGGAAGTGTGGCTTTAATTGTTTTTAAAGAGGCAGAGTTTCTAGGGCTAAGGAGTGGAATGGGGGAATAAACAATTGGGAAAGCTAGACAGGGACAGTCCTTACTTATTCTGCAGTCGGGCCCAGCAAAACCCGGGGCACATTCGCACCGGTACCAGTTGTCCCCATCGACGCAGGTGCCACTGTTGTAACTAAGAAGAAAGCAAAGACCACGTTGGTTACCAAACTCACTCCGGCTGCCAATCAATCACACGTAGCCACACTAGTTGCTGTCAGCAGCTCTCAACCCCTGGCTGTACTCGCAATGGCCTGGGGAGCTTTCAAAGTACTGATGCCTGGGTCCCACCTCCAGAGAGTCTAACTGCTTCGGGCTTGGTTGCAGCCCAGGCACTGGGACCTTTAAAACCTCCCCAGGTGATTCTGGTGTGCAGCGAACGTTGCAAATCACTGCTCTAAATGAAGACACAACCTGGCTAATTAAAGTGTGGTCCTCGAAGCAGCAGGATCGGCTTCACCTGGGAGCTCATTAGAAAAGCAGCGACTGATGCCCCACCCCAGACCTCCTGAATCAGAACCTGCATTTTGAACATGATCTCGGGGCGATTCCCACACACATTAGGGCCGACAAGTGCCGGCTTGAAAGGGGGCTGTCACACTTACCAGGGATGAGGGCTGCAGTCATTGGTATCTGCAAAGAAAAGACAAACTTAATAGTGAGGACTTCAACAGGGAAAGCTGTCTTAGCCCTAAGTAAAAACACCACTTATTTCCATAATGCCCAAATGATAAAGTTGTAGTTAACACCAGCAAAATACACTTAAGACCTCTGCTAAATTGGAACCAGGCCCGCACCACACTTGGTTTCATTTGCCGTGGGACACATGTACACAGGAAGAGGCCTGGGAGGGGACGGGGGTGGGGGCACGCATGGAAGGAGACAGGCTGCTGGTCGGACCCGGAGCTGGGAACCGAGACGCCATCTGTCTCCACTTATCTCATCGGCGACTTTCTCAGGCCCAGGTCAGGGCTGCAGCCCATCAAGTCATTAAGACAGACCCAGGTGATACAAGAGCAGACATCAAACAGCTCTGCTTCTGGTTTTGATTGCGAGTCCCCCAAGGGGGTCAGGATATGCTCCCGCGGCCCTGGGAGAGCGAGTTCAAGGGGGAGGACACTCACTCTGTGTGCAGATGGGCCCCTCCCAGCCATCCTTGCAGACACACGTGAAGGACTCGCCGTTGACCACGCAGGTGCCCCCGTTATGGCAGGGGTTGGGCAGGCAGCTACTGTTTCGGGCTGTGAGACAAGAGCAGACAAGGCCACCCTCCCTGAGGATCCAGAAACAACCTGGAGGGCCAACAGCCAGACCTGGAAAAATAAGCTCCAGGGGCCGACCAGCAGACACGCTCAGGTGGCCACACCCACTGCAAATCCCACGTCGGGCAGAAAGTTACCTATGTTACAAGTCGTTCCTTCCCAGCCACCAGGACACATGCACTTAAAAGCATCCCCTTCGTCATAGCAGGTGCCACCATTGTTGCACGTGGCCTCGTCACACTGACTGTCACCTGGAGGAAGAATACCTCAGTGTGAGTCCCAGCGGCCCGCCCCCACAGAAGACGGGAAGGGTCGCAGAGACAGGACCCAGGGCCAGCTACTACTTACGAGAGTGGCAGGTCTTTCCTTTCCACCCATTTTTACAGTCACAGTAGAAGTCATTGACCAGGTCGCGACACGTGCCCCCATTGTGGCAGGGGTTCTGGCTGCAGTCGTTAATATCTAGAGTCAAAGAGCAGACGTCAGCTGCAGACGAGTTCCAGGGCTGCTCATGACACACAAGAACCAAGCCTTTCCTACTGCCACAGCCAACCCCAACGAGCTAAGCAGTCCCAGGATGTCACCATAATGGCCCTGTTCCAGGAATAAAGAAGCCCCCAACTGGGTTTCTTTGCCTCAAGTTAAGCAAGGCAAGGGGCAGGCCTCTGGAAGTCCCATGGAAATTAAAATCAAAACAGAAAGATGGCTTTCCTTGCAAGCAGGGATATTTGGTATCTTAATGACAGAGCCTAATTCTACAGCTCCTCAGCAGAGGTCCCTCCCCCACAGCTGTCATCAGTATTAACAGAAACAAGTGACGCTGTCCCATTGCAGAAATTGTCAAGTCTTGCTTCCAGAGATTTCCATCACAAAGAAAGGCTTCCTGAGTTGAAGTGGGATCTCCCCCCCATAGTCCCCCACATCCCAAAGCTGTCAAGTCCCACAAGGGCAGACTCACTGGTTTCGCAGTAGGCGCCCTCCCAGCCGTCACTGCAGATACACTTGTAGGAGTTGACACCGTCGATGCAGGTGCCGCCATTTCTACAGGGGCTGCTCTCACAGTCGTTAATATCTGTCAAAGGAAGGGAAAGTAAAGCCACAGCTAAGCACTGTTCCACAGTTGCCTCCTGACAAAAACGTACCCGGCACCTAAGTCTTCTAAGACCTCTCTTCAAGACTGTTTCTCCAGTTAGACAGATGGCTAATCAAGCAGAGAATTCTAGAGAATACCCCACCCATTTTTCTCCCATGCCCTCACACGCTAAGCTACTTGGGAGGAGGGAAGAAACACTTCCAGAAAAGAGGGACCACCCACACGAGTTAAGATTCCAGAACATTCCAACAGAGACGTGGATGTGGAGGCTCAGAGGCAGAGTGATCTGGGCAAATTGAACACGACCTCCATCTTAGATCCCAGGTGCAATGATAAACCTTTACAGGTTTCTCCAGTCTTTATGATTAAAATGATTCCAACACCCCAAATCCCAGGGCTGGTGGTGGCAGGGTGGGGGAGCAGCGGGCCCCATTCCCCATGAGGAGTCTTACTTTCATGACAGTACGTTCCCGTGAAGCCTTTGTTACAGTCACAGGTGAATTTGCCTCCCGACTGACTCTTGCACTTCCCGTGGGGACCACAGACGTTCGAGGAAATATACCGCACCCCTTCCGGCGTGTCGTTGGACGCCATGGCCACTGTGCAGCTGTCAATCACTAGAAGACAGGCTTGGGATCAGACCATAGCCACGGCCCCACAGACACGGTGTTTCTAAGCCAAGGACATAGGCCCAGCCCACTTTCCTAGAGACAGGCACCCTGGGAGCCAAGACTGCAGCAATGTGCCATGTCGTACTATGACAGCCAAAGTTGAGACTCCAGTCGGAGAAAAAAAAAAAAAAATTTTTTTTTTTAATGCATTTTCTCCCTATGTAGCCAAGAAGCCCACAGGCTCGTAGGTCCCTTTCCTCCTACCTTTGACATCTACCCAATTTGGTAAATGACTGCTAAGGGAAAAGACCAACTCTACTTCCTCCATCTTACTTAAGCAAGGCTAAAAGACAAACTATGGAAGCTTTAAAGGCTGTGCCACCTAATACGGTGGCCACGGGCCACATGTGGCTATTTAAATGAATTAAAATCAAATCAGTTTCTAGTTGCACTATTCACATTGTAAATGCTCACTGGCCACACGTGGCTTGTGGCTGCCCTACCCGACGTGCAGATACAGAACATTCCCACTGCTGCAGAAACCTCTGTCAACTGTGCTGCTCTGTGGAACGTCTCAGCGTTGCAAATCAGCCCACCCCAGAGCAGGAATGATAAATGGATTTCATGTTCTCTCCCCTAGGCTACTTGTAGACACGGTCCTCCCACTGGCAGGCCTCAATAGAGCGTTTCCACTTGTTCTGGCTTCCCTATGTGGTCAGACAGGATCATTTCAACCTACAAGTCCTCCTCACCTATACACTATTTCTAAGACTATCAAGAAGCAGTGGCAAATGGTGGGGGTGGGGAGGAGAAAGTATGGAGCCAGCCGGGTCCTAGGGGAAGGAAGGTACCTTCACAGGGGGTCGTACGGCAGTGGTCTTTCAGGTGGGAGCAGTTCTTGCCCTCATAGTCCTCAGGGCATTTGCAGAAATAGTCGCTGGCACGGTTGTAGCACTGGGCACCGTTCTGGCAGGGATTAGGCTCGCAATAATCTATGTCCAGCTGCAAACATCAGGAGCAGGGAAGAGAGGGAGGGATCAGAGTAAAACAGAAATGTGAGGATAACTTCTCCAGGGGCAAGAGACATTGGAATCTGACCCTCTGTCTGCTTCTATGAGGAGACACCCTGTATAATACATCTTTATGCCCTAGGGAACGCCAGCGTCTAGGTACATATTTTAAAAGACAAGGCAGAGCAGGAGAGCACGTGCTGGGTTGGATGAAACAGAACACAAAGCCAGAGACACTAAGAAGAAAATCATTCATCAATACGTCCTTCCGCAAGCATTTGTCTAGCAGACATTCCCTAATCAATAGGATGTTAATAGATGACACAAAACTCCAGACACAAGAGCTGAGGGGGGAGTGAGGGGGGAGTAAGGGGGCAGGCGAGGGGAGAGAAAGGGAGGCTGCTCCACTGTAAAAACTCAAGTCATCTGAGGTTTTGCCACCACTCACCTGACAGAGGTTTCCAGAGAAACCAGTGGGACACAGACACTGGAATCTGTTGATTTCATTCTGACAGTGACCCCCATTCAAACAGGGGTTGCTGGCACATTCATCGATGTCTCTCTCACAGTGATCGCCTGCATAGCCAGGTGGACAGATACAGCGATAACTATTAACCAAATCCTGGAAGAGGAGAAGGAGGGGGGAGAAACACATGCTTTTTTTTCTATGTATTCCACAAACGCAAGGCTTCAGCGGTTTAGCATGACTGTTGCTGTTCAGCTGATTCACTCAAATAGCCAAATGCCAAGCCTCTTGAAACAGGTTAGAGGAATTTCTACGTGCATGCCTTCAAAATGACTCCCAGGAGGCTGGGGTAACGTGAGCCCTAGTGAGAACTTCCAGAGACTCAGTTTTCACCTGCGTTTTGAAATCTCACAGGGACAGAGCTTCTCCCAGCGTCACATCTATCTTAAAGATTTGTTGTCAAATGTCAAGCTTTTGATTTAAGCAAAGATTTACATACCCGACAGGAGGCATCATTCTGACACTGGCCGAGACAGTCATTAATATCTAAAAAAATAAATAAGTCATATTAAAGAGACAATTTACATTGAAATTGGGCTTAATTGAAAAGCTTTCTCAGCTCAAGACAGATAAAAGTTTCAAATCAGATTTCCTGTGTGCTTCCCGTGAGATAAGGTTATTACACTGGGTAGGGACCCTCCCTAATTCTTCCAGACTGAGGGAGTGAAACTTCACATCATTGTTTTAGCCACCTTATCAGAATATGGCCAGTTTTAGCAGCTAATGAGCCTGATAAAGTATGTTTTCAACTGCTGCCCTGACAACTCCCTCTTGGAAAAAACATTCCCGCTATAAGGTTTTTTCCTTCTACCACTCAAGTCCTAGAACTGGAACAAGAGGATGGATTCGCAAGTCAACACTCAAGTTTCATGGAAATCAAAATCAAAACAAAGTCACTCACTTATGTCACAATTCTGACCCATCCAGCCTGGAAGGCAATCACAGTAGTAGCTCGCAATCAGATTCTTACAGGATTTGGCATTTACACAAGGTTTGGCCTCGCATTCATTTGCATCTGAAAGAAAACAAGGATGAGCCTGAGAAATGGAGTTCTAACCACATGTCCCCCCCCCAAACTTGGGGGGGAAGACACTATACTAATAGAGTTTTCTGGAATAGGAGACATTTTAATAAGCTAGTTAAATAAAAGATACCAGGTTCCCTCTTTACTAAGCATCTGATCGCTCTCCATAGACATTATCCAATAAGGAATGCTAATTGATAACTTTCTGGCTGCTAGTTAACAACCAGGCGCCCAACAGAATAGCAGGAAGCCACCAGGCATTTCTGTGCAAAACCCGGCACAGCCTAGTTGCCGGGATTTAAATGTGGCAAAAAGAATGCAGACAGCTCATTCCTCATGAGATCATCCCCGTTTGGAACCCAGCTGAACACTCCTCGGACAGAGGATTGACATGGTTCAAGGAATCCCACGACTTTCCCACAGGGCCTAAAAGAACGAGTCCATTTGCATTCAAGTTATTTCTCCCAGGCCTGCTAGACTCTCGATAATAAATTACTTCTTAAACATGATGGAGTGGGAACTCGCACCGCTGGCCACACGCTCCTCTTCCTTAATGGCTTTGCTTATCAAAAGCCAACCCTGGTACAGGAATTACAGTCACAGCGATTTTCTTACCTAACTGGCACGTTTTGCCAGTCCACTGCGGGGGACACACACACTTAAACCCGTTAACCAGGTCCTGGCAGGTGCCCCCGTGGGAACAGTTATTCGGAGAACAGTCATCAATGTCTGGTCAACAAAAAAAGGACGGGGTTGACAATTTAATTTCAATCCGTTTGACAATTAGATAATTTAACACCACCGCTCACACGAGGGGCCTTCACTGAGGAGCTGGACACCTGCTACCAGTAAAGCTACCGCAGGACAAGTGGGACGGTGACAATAAGGCTGAAGCCTTGATTTTAGCTTTAAATCCCCCACTGCCCCAGTTCATTTAATCCCCAACCTAAGCAGTGGGGGGGAAAGAGGACAGCTGAGTACCCACAGAGCACCCACCCCGTGGTAACACAGGACACAAGCATCTGCCTAATCGTTATTTGTGAAGAAAAGTTTCATCGTGGCTCAGAGGTAGCTAAGAAGAGGTAAGGAAAAAATAACTCTTTACAGGTAGAAAACCGTATTCTTCTTATTTGCTTATAGTTTTCCCAAAATAACACTCAGGGACAGTATCCTCGGCCCCCACCTCTGCACAGGCAGATCTAACAATTCATTTATAAGGCATGCCAGGCTCTGTTCAAAAATTCATTTCACGACAACGCTTGGAGATAGGAATTGATACTATTCCATGTAAGCAGGGCCCAGAGAGTTTACGTGGTCTGCTGGAGTCCCACGGTGATGGGCGAGGGCCCTGGTACCAGCCCAGGCAATGACTCTAAAACCCACATCTTTAACCACACCTCCGGGTGCTGATGACAGCGGTTCTCAGGCCTGGCTGCACCTCCGAATTCCAGGAGCTTGTTAAAGACTATGGACTCCCTAATTCTGGAGGAATCTGTAGGCCCAGAAATCTATTGTATAAAGCCCTGTAGGTGGTTCTGACATATAGCCCAGTCTCATTGCCGGGATAACTCTGTAGCCTGTGTCCTCCCTTCTGTGGTCCCCCGACCCTATGATAAAGTTCAGTAGTGAGTGACAACCTCCCCCGAAGGCGGCCTCTCCATGGCTGCAAGGACAATAACCACGATGCAGAGAAGGCAATTCCAGGAGGCACGAGCAAGGGAGTAAGCTGTTCCATGCAGACATTTCCTCCAGTAACAGATACATGTGCTACCCTAGCAGGACAGGATGGGGCTGGAAGACTTTCCAAGCACACAGCCACCAGACTGCCCACTGGATGGCACCTGCATCCACCTCCCTCCCCCGAGACAGACACGTCACTAAGATGCTAATGTTGGACAAGCCCAGGTACCTCCCCCCAACTCTGTATCTTGACATGACGTGATTTATCCTCTAGAACGGACACTAGCCAAAAACTGGACTTACTTATGGAGCACGTGGGACCGGTCCAGCCTGGAGAACACTCACACTCAAACCCCAGGGAGGTCTCCTTGCAGCTGCCTCTGTTGTGGCAGGGATCAGAGAGGCAAGCGTGCTCAGCTGCAAAAACCAGGACAGCCGTCAGCAAGGGACGCCCGCTCCGTGCCGCCCACGCACTCTCCCCTGCAACCCAAATCCCACACCTTGGCCACTGGGCTCAAGCATATCTCAGAAGCTAAAAGCAGGCGTGTGAAAAGACCCTACTGCATCTAGGAAGAAAGGCAGGCATCTTTCTCACTAAGCTGTCTCCAGCCAGCTACATTCCAAGACACCTCAAAGCTGGGGTCATCTCATCTCCCCTCTACTTCCTGTGCTAATCAGCATCACCCAGAAAACTTCGGAGACTTGAAAGAAGTTTCAAAGACCCATGGAATGGCTAACAAGTCTTAACTTTGGAGGCTCTCTTCGTTGTTTTTGTTTTGTTTTTTAAGGAAAAAAAAAGTCCTTTAGTGAATTTTTTTTTTTTTTTTTTTTTTTTTTTTTTTAAGATGAATGTACAGAAAAATTAGACAAAAGGATCTCATGCAGCTTGGACCACTTACCGATTTCACAGTTGGGGCCCGAGTACCCCTCAGGGCAGGAACACTGATATTTGTCAGGACCTGTGTTGCTGCACGTTCCCCCATTGAGACACGGCTGATGAGTCCCACAGTAATTGAGATCTGCCAAAGAGATCCGAGGTCACCAAGAGATGCCTGCAAAGACTGCTAGCTCACTGCGTTTCCAGCCCCAATCCTCTTTCCAAAATAAAGCCAAAAAAAAAAAAAAGAACCCACAAACCAACCACAAAACTCCACAGCATTAAACAAAAATTCAAACAGATCAGAATAAAAGCCCCTGCACAAGAATAAACACAAATAAAACTCCAGTTACCACCATCCCACCCCAAGATCCCATGTTCCTGTCAAGCAGGGCCCACGTCCGGCCTTGGTCTCCCTTCCTGAGGAGCGTACCTTTGTCACAGAGCTGGCCGCCCCAGTTGGTCTCACAGAGGCACTGCCAGGGCTCGTTACAGGTGCCATGGACGCATCCCGGGTGCGGGATGCACTTGTCACAGTACAGGCCTTGCCAGCCATACTGGCACCTGGAGACAGACAGACACCCCCAGGTCAGCCTTCTGGGCGTTAAGGGAGAGCTGCACAATTCAAACTGAAAGCGGCAACTTCGCAGCCTTTTCTGTTTTGTTTCTGGGGACAGGACGGTAGACTCTCAAGGCTCGCTGGGGGGCTCCTTATAAACAGTTTCACAGTTGGGCCTGAGGTCCCCTCCCAGCTGACTCCTGACAAAAAGACTGTTTGGTGAGAGGCCAGGGTGCGGATGCCCTTCACAAAGCCATTCTCTTCTCAGGCTCCCATGAATGAGCTGAGAGTGGGGATAAACCAGCTCCCTCCCCTCATCAGGACAGACCACAGAGGGAAAAGGATTCTCATGGCGGGGCCAGCAATGGCTGTACCAAAGTCCCCTCCACAAATGCTGCACTTGCAGCTCTGCTTGGCTCTTTGTCTACACAGCAAGTCACAACCCCCACACCCCAGTGCACAGAAATGCCACAAGACACTAAGTGTGGCAGGAAACCATCTCATAATGATGCTTCTCAAACATCAAATAAGGAGAGAATGGGGCACCCTCCAATGGCCAAGACCAGGGTAGGATCTCTAAACCCATTTCCACAGGGAAGGTAGAGGGAAACATAGCACTTGGAACCAATTCCATAGATAATTTATGACCCGTTACTGTGCCTGGTCATGCTAATTTAGTTATTTCTCACTTTGCAAAAAAAAAAAAAAAAAAGAGCAAAGAAAAAGGTCAGCTTAGTTTATCTAGTACTGGGGGAGCTGAGTTTCCTTTATAAGTGCCTTGCTTAATCAGACTCTTCGGGGCCAAATGGTGCCTTTGATCCCCAAACAAAAACACAAACTTTCACCTGGGGTGGGAGAGAGGGCAGGGTCCCAAACCACTCTCCCCTCAAGTTTCAAGCCCTCTGAAACTCTAACTGCCTTCTCAGAAATCAAGCTTTAACAATAAGAGGTGGGGCAAGGCAGGGAGAAACACCAGCTAGCCAGATGGGGGGGATGAAGTTGAGTACGCATGGGACAGGCCGAATATTTCCAGAACGGGACCTGGGACAAGCCATGATTGGCATCAACCCCCTAAGCTGCTCAGCTGTAACTCTGGAAAACAACCCCCCCCTTCTT
>NW_012151197.1:629697-630205 GCF_000956105.1 Propithecus coquereli | reverse complement strand
AAGTGGTCAGGGTAGGTCTCCGTTTGGCTTCTGCATTGTTCCTGGACCATAAAAGAACAGACTTCAAAGGCAGCAGCAAAAGTCTACATTCATCAAAGAGCAAAGAAAAAGGTCAGCTTAGTTTATCTAGTACTGGGGGAGCTGAGTTTCCTTTATAAGTGCCTTGCTTAATCAGACTCTTCAGGGCCAAATGGTGCCTTTGATCCCCAAACAAAAACACAAACATAAACTTTCACCTGGGGTGGGAGAGAAGGCAGGGTCCCAAACCACTCTCCCCTCAAGTTTCAAGCCCTCTGAAACTCTAACTGCCTTCTTAGAAATCAAGCTTTAACAATAAGAGGTGGGGCAAGGCAGGGAGAAACACCAGCTAGCCAGATGGGGGGGGATGAAGTTGAGTACGCATGGGACAGGCTGAATATTTCCAGAACGGGACCTGGGACAAGCCATGATTGGCATCAACCCCCTAAGCTGCTCAGCTGTAACTCTGGAAAACAACCCCCCCCTTCTT
>NW_012151197.1:591018-629647 GCF_000956105.1 Propithecus coquereli | reverse complement strand
AAAAAAAAAAAAAAAAAAGAGCAAAGAAAAAGGTCAGCTTAGTTTATCTAGTACTGGGGGAGCTGAGTTTCCTTTATAAGTGCCTTGCTTAATCAGACTCTTCGGGGCCAAATGGTGCCTTTGATCCCCAAACAAAAACACAAACTTTCACCTGGGGTGGGAGAGAGGGCAGGGTCCCAAACCACTCTCCCCTCAAGTTTCAAGCCCTCTGAAACTCTAACTGCCTTCTCAGAAATCAAGCTTTAACAATAAGAGGTGGGGCAAGGCAGGGAGAAACACCAGCTAGCCAGATGGGGGGGATGAAGTTGAGTACGCATGGGACAGGCCGAATATTTCCAGAACGGGACCTGGGACAAGCCATGATTGGCATCAACCCCCTAAGCTGCTCAGCTGTAACTCTGGAAAACAACCCCCCCCTTCTTCCACCCCCTCCAGAAGGAAAGGCTTTCGGTTTCCAGAGAGCTGGAGGCAGGCTAGCAAATCCTTGTCATGGGAAAATTATAGGGATCTAGCTAATAGCTAATCACCCACGGCTGAGAATCAACTTAACCCCTGAGAATACTGACTAACCACTTCCTAACTTCTAAAAACAAGCCGTCCACATCCAGATACAAAGCACCATAGAATGTGTGGTTTAAAATTAATCAGACACTGGATTCTGGTTTATGTAAAATGGAATGTCAGTCTAAATGACAAGTGATTATTTAAAGGAGTAATAAAATCTAGTAGAAATAATTTAAAAAGTGGACACCCAAGTTAGTAGGAGATGGTTTGGCAGGTTGGGGACATTCTGTAAAGGCTGATATTCTTAGCCTGAAAGATAGCAAGAGGGAACTGACTGGGAAATGCCAACATTGCTGCCATCTTCCCTTCTTCTTGTCCCAACTAAGGATCACTAGACCTCTTCAATTTCCCTTGTAAAAGCAAGGAGAGGCAGCTGAGGACCCAACCTCACCTCTTAATGAGAGCTCAATTCCCAAGCATAAAAAAGCAACCACAAGAGGCCATGGATGACTTCAAAAGAAAACAAATAAAAATACTGACCCTGACAGAGGCATCCACCGAGTGATCCCTGTTTAATAATATGTGATTAAGATTCTCATGAGAAATTGAAGTGACTTTTCTCATACGATGATTCATAATTAAGTTTGATATTATTGGCAGGCTTGCAATAAAGCAAGCATGTGCACCCAGGAAAAGGGAATCTAAAGTCTACTTGGGAACCACAAAATCAGTAAAGAGGGGGAGGGGAAAAAAAAAAAAACTCTGTGTAATACATAATCCAAAAGACAACTTACAGGTAACTCGCCATTCAACTATGTCTGGAGCAGGACACAACCTGAACTTCCTTAGCTTGAAGGTTCTGTTTTGATTTTCTTGCAAGGTAAAGGGAACGAACTGGGCTGGAAGACTATGCAAATGACGTGTGGGAAAGTGGCACCTTAAGTAAATAAGGGCACCAGTGCGTGTCTGGGCAGGGAGTGGGAGGTGAGACTTCGAAAGAGAAAGGGCTAAATTCTGGAAACAAAGCCTGTTGTTCTGGCTTGGAGGGCCCTCCCCTGCAGAGCAGCTGTTTATTCTGATGACAGTAGCACAAATCATGGTCGCTGATACTCATCTGCACAGGGAGCAGGCTCAGGCTGGGAGTCACTAATAGCACTGCCACTCTGACTTTCTCCAGAACACCCTTAATTACGAAGAGTCAAGGTAGGTGGATTCCTGCTCCACATTTGACAGCGATGCTGTTATATACTACAGTCAGCTGCCGCCAGTGGGAGTTAGTAGCGGGGTGAGTAGGTAAGGCACCCCCTCAGCCTTACGGAAAATAAACTATCTTCCTGAAATGTAGAAGACATCATCTCAGTACGACCTGTTCTTATTTTACTCCCATCCTCAGAATTCCGTGTGCACCTTGCATGTGACAGGAACGGATGATGTGATGGAATCATAAAGGTAAAAGCCAGATAATTTTTTTTCTCTCCAAAGCAGCAGCCTTGAAATTTACTGAGCAGCAAGCTTGATCAAATGCAGATTCCTGGGCCAAACCAAGGCACAGGGAGTGGGTGGAGCCCAGGAACCTGCACTTCGACAGCTCCTCAATTAATTCTGGGAATTACACTTTGGTCTATGAGGCAATGATTCCTCAAGTATGGTGCCCCCAGCACCAGCAGAGGCACTTGGGGGCTTGTTAGAAATGCAGATACTTGGGCCCACCCTAGACCTATGAAATCAGGGTCTGTGTTTTAATAAGAGCCCCAGATAACACTAATTTGAGGTGCATTGGTTTAGACTGTTTCATAAGCTTCCCTTTGCTCAAGTCAGAGTAGCTTCTGGGACCAAAGTGACAGGCCCAAAGGATCTATTTAGTGTCATATTAAATCTGTTAATCCTTAAAATTTGAAAGGAAGGAGAGAAAAGCGTAAGACTGTCAAAATGCCACAGACACCAGCAATATTTCCTGAAACGAGCCCTTCCCAAATTGGTATAATATAAATTTCAATAAGTTCCAGGACCCCTAATCGTGAAGTGGTCAGGGTAGGTCTCCGTTTGGCTTCTGCATTGTTCCTGGACCATAAAAGAACAGACTTCAAAGGCAGCAGCAAAAGTCTACATTCATCAGGCTCAACTGACAAGATTCCAGGGCAGCCATTAACCTCTCAGCACCGGCCCAGCTCCCGCCTGCAAAGGGGCCAGGAGATTGTACTAATCCCATTCTAAAGAATGCTGGACTTTCCCCTATTGATGGGAAAAGTGGGGGAGGGGGCCGGGAGAGGAAACCGGGTGGAGGAGGAAAGGGACTCAAACAAACCCACATTTCTCCCCCTGCCCATTAGCACTTTAAGGGAAGATTATAAAAATGTGTTATCAATTTACAGAACAGTTAATACATGAAGTCACTAGCTATGCCCATAAGAGTTTTTTTTTTATTCCAAGAGAGAAGTGTGTGCATTCCACCAGACAGCTGGTATAATTTAATAAGCTTCGGATGTGCCTATCTGAATTTTTTTTTTTTTTAAAGCTTTCTTGTTCTCCAGAGAAAGAGAGACATATTCACAATAAAGTTGGTCCCTCTTTTGCATTAAAGGAAAACTTTTCTAAACACTCACAAAAAAGCAGTTTAGTCATTTACCTGCAGTCACCGGGGAGTTTGCAAGACCCATGCTTGAGACTGCAGCCCTGTCGGCAAATAGCTGTAAAAAACAAAAAAGACAAACCACAGAGGTATGTGTCAGCACACTGCCTGTTCCTTGCACCGCCACCGTCATGAGAATGGCCTAGTACATTAAGCCCACAAAATCCATGACTTTAAAAGATGTCATATCAAGTCCATTGTAAGGAGAGGAAGACAGGAGGGGCCCAGATAAATCTAGTTTCAAGGCCATACTAGCAGATCCTCAAAACATGATATAGTTTGGGGACAAAAATGCAGGCAAGTTAATGGGGGAAGGGGACTTTCATCCAGTCTCTCCAAACAATAGCTACCCGGGCTCCCTGAGCGAAGCCTGGTCAGTTCCCACCCTGCCCACACCCCCTTCAACCCAAAGGGAAAGGAAAAAAAAAGGTATAGATGATCCTTTCCCAACCCAGCCACTCTGTCCCATGAGGGCACATTCAGATGAGCCCCAGCCTCCTTAAAACCCCCCAAAATTGCCTGGATTCAAAAATCCTATGGGGCTAACAGAGCAAAACTGGGCTGGCTTTACTGAGTAGGCTAATCCAGTGGCCAGGTCTGATGAGACTTTTGTCAAGTATCCTTGTAAAGCAATTCTCTACTTCGTTAAAAAAGAAATTGAACTGACATGAAAAAATACAAAACATTACATAGTTAAAAAAAAAAAAATCAGTGACGATTACCTAAACACCAACTACTTAAAAAAATATGACCAATTCCAGAAATGCCATCCTTTTTAAACTCGTCTCCAGTTATTTAAGAAAGCAGTATTGCCCAGGAGACCTGCAAATACCTTCCCCCCATGCCCTGTCCCCTCCCATTATAGTTCAAAAATTCATTTTTAAATTTGAGTTTACCGTGAAAGTTTACCTAATGATCATATGAAACAAGCAGAGTACACTATTGTTCACGAGGGGATATGATCTGGTGAACCAGTCACCCATCAGGTTGCTATGAATTGGCACCACTGAGTTCTGGAAGGGGCTGGGACAGAAGATGGCACCAGTTCTCTGGAGCTCATGCCGCTGTGGGTGGGCCCAATCCTATAGGAACGAGTCGGACAGCTTGGGCTAACCGCTCAGCCCTCCCCCGTCAATGCCACGGCCCCCGAAGGTGCTCAGCGAAAGGCCACCTGGAGCTCAGGGGCTGTCATTTCCTACAGCACTGACTGCAGACATCAGCTGGGCTAACCCAGTCCCATCTGGCATCTGTTTTGGGTCAGGTTCCTCAGAAGCAGAGCCTGAGAAGGGAATTCGGGCCCAGGAGAAACGGACTGAGGGAAGCAGATGAGGCAGGAAAGGACGTGGTCTCAGCTGGAGTCTGGCTTCAACCTGATCCCAGGGGACACTCTAGAGTGTGAACCGGACCACAGCGTTCGGGCAAAGGGGGCTGGCCTTTGGGCCCGTATGTCAGTTGTTCACTGACTGAGCTGGAGGGATGGGGCACAGAGTGGCTCTGGCTAGGCCAAGGACTAGTCCCTGGAGAAGGAGCAGCTGTGAGCTGATAGCAGCCACCGCTCACAGCAGCTGGGGCTAGGGACACCAGCCGGCCACGGGAACCTGGACAGGGCACCAACCTCATCCTTTACATCCAGCACCTTTGTGCTTCAGGCCTGGAACAGCAGCCCAAATCCCACCCTGCCTGAGCGTGCCACGTGCCACCCAACTGCTGGCACTCAGTGCCGGTTAATCTACCTGGCACACGCACGGACACGTACCTTTGTTGCACTCGGGCCCCATCCAGCCTTCCATGCAAGTCTTGTTGCCATTCTGGTCACAGGCATAGTGTCCAAAGAAGTCATCTCTGGGGCGGCAGAACTTATTGCAGCCAAAGCCATAGTAGTAATCGTCGCAGGTCACGCGGATTTGATACTCAAAGTGGGCGATCCCTGTGTTCTGCTTCAGCGTCTGCCACTGCCGACTAGGGTTGATCATGCCCGAGTGAGAAGCCTTTTCGATAATGCTGTCAGGTTCTAGGGGCAAAAGTGATGAATTGTGTTAACATCCACATCTGTGCCTTCTTCCCTGCCCATCTTGGCTACTTCAAAAAATAAAAGCATGCACACGGTACAAAATTCAAACAGCTCTACAAAAGACTAAAAATGAGAAGTTCATGCCTCTCCCGTTACCACTTATCTACCTATTCTCTTCATGGGTGCATAGTATTTCACTGTCTCGAAATACCAATAAATAATTTACCTAGTTCCTCACACATGGGCATTCTGGTTGTTTTGGCCTCTTACTGTTAAACAAAGCCACAATGAGCATCCTTAAATATATCTGCTTATGTGTGATTCCAGTAGAAAGAAAAATCCTAGAAATGGAAGTGCTGAATCAAAGAGTATGTGCACAACCAATCCACAATCCACTTCTGTCCACAGACCATCTCAAACTACCTGCTGGTGAAGCCCTATCAGCTCACCCTCCCACCAGCACAGGAAACTGCGTTTCCCAACACCAGTGCCAGCACTGTGTATTAATAATCCTTCCGATCTGTGCCTGATAGGTAAAGAGGCATCTCTTGTTTGATCAGCATTTAATTAAGTGATGGTGAGCACCCTTTCCGGTATTTATAAAGTCATTTGTATTTGTTTCTGAGAAATGCAACCTGCTTCTCTTCTCTGACAACTTTTCGATGACATCGTCCATTATACTGACTTGCAAAGCTCTTTATGTATTAGAGAAGGTAGCCCTTTATGGAATGTTGCTCTAGAAATTTCATCACTCCAGGTGAAGATTAGTAATTTTTCTGGTTTTAGATCGTGTGTCCTGTTTAGAAAAGCTTTGCCCATTTCAAAACTCTTCACTGGAAGCCAAGGAGTGGACTAAGTTACATTTTTAAAAAATTGTTAACACGGCCACCTTTTAAGCCAGCATTTAAACAGCAACACCATGAACTTGATGCATTTTACCTTTCTCCTCTGCCCAGAAGGCAGATGGGAAAATAATTTGCCCCAGTTTAGAGACAGGTTGAGTGAGGGCTTGGGTTTTTTTTTTTTTTTTTTGAGCCAAGTCATGCCCCTTAAAGAATGCTTACCAAGGAAAAGCAACACCTTGAACTCAAGTAGCTCTCGGGAGTAAGAAGTGGTCCCTGCCCTGAGGTCACTTATAATCTAATCTGAGAAAAGAGACAGGTACAAAAATAGCCCTAAACACCAGGTGCCAGGAGTTCAGAGGAAAGATGTGAAGAGGCAGCAAGGTGCTAAGTCAGCACCCCAGCCTGGCTCCGTGTTTGTTTTCTTAAACCTGCCAGCACGAACCCTTCACCACCTTGTCAAATTCAAGGCCATCCTAGAGACAGAATTAGGACCTACTCACAATGTCTTTGTGATTCTTACCCACCCACACTGCTGTTTTTCTAGGCCCTGGGCCTGAGCTCCTTTACAAAGCTAGGTAAGCCCTGCAGGTGACCAGGAGAGAAGGAACTCCTAGGTGGTTTCATCCACACACTCCACTTCCAACACGGCCTCAGCGTTCACCCTCTGGGGTTCTTGAACTGTCGTGTGGGCAAGACAAGCCTTGAACAAGCCCACACACCTGCAGACTTACACCCCGGCATGCACGGAACCACTTACAGATAACACCTCGCTCACTTCAGTTTTTGCAAACAAACATGGGCCAAGGAATGACAAAAATGTTCCTCCATAACTGCGTGTTTGCTCTGCTGGTTCAGTTAAAACGTGTAGTGGGCTATTAGCATGTGGTTACGAGATCTTCATAAAGGAGTCATTTAAACATGCTAGCCATGGCTCAAAGGCTTCCAGCTTCTCTCAGACTGGTATCAACAACAAACAGTTCAGACAAGAGTCCAGGGCAGTCCTAAGGGTGCAGGCTGGCATGTGCTTCTCGGCTGCTCAGCATGCTTTCTGCTCATTTCCGGGAAACGCTGTGTGAGCGCTTCAGAACCCTCGACCGGGCGAAAAGAGCTGCGTAATAACTTCACACCAGCCAAGGCAGGGAGTTGAGCATGTCTGGGTTAGAAAGAGCAAGTCTACTGCCTGCTTCTTCCAATGCCGCCTGAATCACGCTTCCCATCAGCTTGGGGCGCTGTGATGTATCTGGAATAGGTCCCTTGGAAGTCCAGCCTTTTGAGAGTGGACATCACCATGCCTCCCTGTGATCCCCAACAGCATGGAGATGGATCGTGAAGCATCCCCAACAGCCTTGCAGGCTGAAGAGGTGATGACGGGTATGTCTGAGCACAACCCTGGGACCACACCAACCTGAAAACCTAGATGGAAGCCTTAGCCAAGAAGGTCAAGCTACAAGGAAAACCTGGTCCTAAGTGTGCCTGTGTGTTTATGTATCTATTAAGCATTACAATAAACTGACACCATTTACTGTGGGGGAGAACGAGAAATCTGGGTCCTCATATACCATTAGTCCTGAAATGTAACAGAAAAGACTCTAGAGGACTGAGGACAGGAGAGGGCCAGCCTTAGAAAACACCAGCTAACACACAAACAGCACCTGGGCTTCATCCGGGCCAGAGTCGGCTGGTAAGGGTTTACTGCAGAGCTGATGTCGGAAGGAATTCTGTCCCCAAACTCAGGGCTCTGCCTCGAGTATATATCCAAAGCCAGGATGTTTACAACTTGCTTGGGTCCCAAAGGGCAGCCAACTCCATTTGGACTCCTCAGCTTCTGCCCTCATGGAGTACAGTCCATTGGGAGGGGCCGAGGATGAAGAGTAAGGAGCAAAAACGTTCCAGGCAGAGCAGACAGCACATGCAAAGGTCCTGAGGCAGCAGAGAAAGTTATGACGGACAACTATATGGTGTGTAAGACAAAGCTGGCAGGGAGAAAGGGCCGGGCTTTGCAGGCCACATGAAGATCTGTCCCAAGAGCAAGAGGAAGCCACTGAGTGGCTGGCTTCTTATAGTAAGAGTGACGATCAAATGTTATGCTCTGAAAAAACCAGGAAGGCAGAAGAATGGAGAAAGCACTAGAAGGTGGACCAGAGCAGATATGGATGGACCAGTTGGTGGCTGCTCTAAGAGTTCGGGCATGAGCAAATGGTGACTTGGCCAGGGTAGTGGTGAGGGAGATGGCGGGAGGCAGCCAGATTCGAGTGAAGAGTTGGGAGAGGTGGTTTTCAGAACTTGGAGGCAGACTAGCTACGGATGCCAAGAGAGAGGAGGCACATAGATCACCTACAGGTTTCCGGCTTATGGCACTGGGTGTTCAAATACTGGTGCCAGTCACCCAGAAAGGGCCCTAGGGAGGGGACTGATTCTGAAGAGGGAAGATCCCAAGTTTGGTTTTGACTGTGCTGAGTTTGAGATTCCTTGGAAGCATCGCAAAAGAGGCCAAATAGGCAAGTGGGTAAAACACTCCCACCAAACCCATCCCTCTTCCTTCATCAGGGTTCAGCAAGGAAGCTTCAGTGACCTGCCATGGGCATCCCATGACTTCGTGCCAATCCCGCTCTCCAAAGTAGAGGTCAGAAAGCGCTTTATTCCTACCTCAGTCTTCCTTGTGCCCTTCCCAAGGATTTGGTCACCACTCTTCCCCCCAGCGAGATGAAACACCCCAGAACCTCAAAATGGGGCTATTGGGAAATGCAGACACTTGTGGGCAGCTCCAGATGGGTGCTGGCTTCCCAGGGGTACAGTTCTCTGACCTATGGGGCCATGAAAAGCCCAGGAAAGGCCCTGCAGATGCTGAGGGGTCTCTCGCATGTCCCTAACAACTGACCTGGCTCTTGTCACAAGCCAGGATCCACCCTCAAGGATGTTCACTCCCCCAACGGGATTGTTCTAACAGCTAAAAAGGGAAGGAGAACACCGTGCCAGCTCCAGGACATCAGAAGAGCCCATTTCTCTCCCCTCCCCACCTCCATCTTCCTAACGCTTAGTTACCATTGTAAGCAGGTCACAGTGACATAACACTCACACAATCCTCAATGTTTGTGCCAGAGGGAGGGAGGGGAGAACCAGATGTCTATGACCTCGATTGGCATCAACCAAAACTAAGGCCGACAAAGCCCCTCTGTCACCACCGCCCCTGCAGTGGCACAGGGGTGCCCTTCTGGGGATGAAGGCTTGGCTCTTGGACTTTCACAAGCCCCCACTCCAGGCAGGGATGACTTCAAAGAGCAGGACTTAAGATGTCAAAGCAAGAGGGGCGACTCAAACGGCCTGGGAGCCCCAGCACGTCTGGGCTCAGCAATGATTCTGTGGCCCTGGGTGGCCCGATGAGCCAGCCACGGCTGGAAGCTGCCGGCTGAGCATCCCTCACTGCACCACGCTGGGCATGCGCCACCCTCAGGGTCAGTAAACAGGCAAGGCAAGGGGAAAAGTGCTCTTAGCAGTGAAAACAGGGGTCACTGAAAGGGTCAGAGAGGTAGAAAAGCAAAAGGAACGTTTGGATAACAGAGGACAAAGACAACGAAGTGGGGTCAACTCTTCCTCATGCACAGCCCAAAAGATTTCAGCGTGGGTCAAGTTTTCCGATGACAACCACTCAGACTCTGCTGGCAAAAAGGGAACTCGCAGTTTTGGCTCAGGAGGGAAAAGATTTTTTAAGTCACAGTTAAAAAGCAAGACTACCTTTTAAGCCAGCCTGCTGCCATTTCCATACACATCCTCCACGGCTTCTCCACCAAAACCCACCCCTCGCAGTCCTGAAAAGCGACCTGTGCTGAAAACAGAGTCATCTTTCAGAAGGGGACAAGGCGGGTAATGGCTGTGAAGCTCTGGAATTCCGCCTCAATGAAAGGTTTGTCGTGCGCAGTGTGGGAAACCCGGACGGGCTCGAAGCTCACCTGCCCACCAAGTGAAATTCAAGGTCGGTCTTTAGACCCCAGCGCCACCTTTATGGCTTTATCTTTCTGATGAGAGATTAAACGCTCACTTAAAGTTTAAATGGACTTTTAAAAAGTCACTACTTTGATCCTTTAGCAGTCTACACGGTTTTAAAGTTGTAAAACCATTAAGATCTCTATCCCAAGGATAATCTAGGTTTCATTATCAGCCACTGAGTTAACTGGGAGTCTGTTCTGGCTACTCAATATTCCAAGCTAAAATTCTAGGGGAAGTCAAGGAATAGATTCCATTGACAGGTCTGCCCTTGGGTGGGGGCTGGGGTAGTGCGAGCAGATGGCAGTGGGTGGCAGAAGTTCTCCTAAGTACTGACACGACAGATCCGGCTCTGACTGCCTGGCCAAGCACTGTACTTCCACGTGCATTTAAGGGAAAAGTCCATTAATGTGATACTTACGAGCAGTGTCATTACTGGAATCCCACGCCTCCACAAGCAACGTGTAGGACCTCTGCAAGACAGATAAAGAGCAGCTCAGCGATTGCGAAACCAGGGTCAGCTCTCCAGTGCTGTACTTTCTTGGCCTCCCAGCATACCCCCAACCCAAACCATAAAGCCAAAATGAAAATTCTATTGGCCGTCGCATTGAGGTCTTAGGTGTTTAAATCCAAAACAACTGCCCTTTTTCAACATTCTCCCTAGGTTGACAAATGACCCCTTTCACCTGGCAGGAGCCCACTGGTGTCAACATGCATGCAGGTGGCCCAAAGTCGTGATCAGGAAATGCCACCTCCCTATGTGGGAGTGCTTAGCATAGAGTTTTCCAAAACTTTCCAGATCCCAACCTCACTGCATGAAGGAGGAAAAAGAAAAAAAAAAGCCACACAAAGAAATTATTCTAAGCTAACCTAACCAGGTATTTGTACTGAGGGGTATTGCTAAGGTTACACTTTGGGCCCTGGTGGGGCAGTCCCCAGGGAGGCCCCCTTTTCCTTTTCAGAACCCCTTTGAAAGCTCTGTCTGTGTGAGACCATCCTGGCTCCCACAAGTATCAGGTAACTCTGAGAAACAGGAGGGGGTAGGTGCAGGGAGGCTCTGTAAGACAAAGAAGGCAACCTCACTGGGCAGCGGGCTGGGGTCAGATCCTCGGGGAGAAAGTACAAAGGGAGAAATAACCACACACCTACAGGTTATATTTATTGATGAACTTATCTGTTAATAAGATCTAACATTCCAGAAATAATCAGAGTCCACTAACTAAACAGATTCCCTGGATACTGGCGAGATGCCAGCTATTACACTGAAGGCACCTTTTATCTACTAGGTTTATCTCAGAAGTATGCCTCCCCCCCAAGACCCAGGCTATTAGCAAATTCCCTCCTTTACCCAACTCTTCATTCGTAATTTACAATTAGGTCAAGTTTGACCAAACACCAAGATTTAAATAAACCTTTTGCTATCTCGGTGCTGGAGAAATATACTCGAGGCAGGTGGGGAGAAAAGGAATATGAACATGTTTAAGCATTCCTGCTTTGCCACCATCAGAAACCAATCCTTCGGAAATAGTATATATTGATTAAATAACATTGTGCCATGCCACCAGGAGCACACTGCTGCCAAGAGAAGGCACCTATAAGGTCAAGGTAAAAAACAAAAAAAGCGAGTTTCATTCATAACTCAAGGCCAGCTTACTGCTCTCACGGTGACACAGCAGGTTGTCTCCGAATATAAAAATATCTTGTGATAGACCCTGCCTTGGAATTCAGCCGAAATATGTTTCATACTCAAAGCAGAGTAGGATTCCATTTCGTTCACTGATAACTGTGGGAAAATGTTCAGAAAAGCAAGCAAAACCGGGCAAGCCGGGGCACATACCCAGCCCTCTCCTGTTAGTGGCCAGAGGTCCAAATTCATTGTTGTCGTCATTAATATTTTATTAGTGAAAGTTATACCGTATTTACAGCCTCTTTAAGTTACCTAGGACTTCCTGCAAATTATAGGACTCTTCCTTAAGAGCGGCAAATTATATTTCTCTACCGATTTGAGGCAAGAGCCAAGTCGAAATGAGGCCAGATGTGTGGCTGATTCTGTATAATTAAGCCCTTCATGCGCTGGTCACGTTGAGGCCCACATCCTTCACTTCAACAATATTGTCGTAATTAATCCTCTGATTAAATGCATTGATACCAGGAGTTTTGACAGACTTGCACAAGCGCTAAACACATATTACCCCCAAACCCCACTGCAGGGGAAGGTGCGCGAGACCGAGCTGGCATGGCAGTATTAACTCCGCTTAATACCCAAGGAAGAAGGCATCCTTAGGTCTTGCACAAGAACTTGGAAGACCAGGCAGTCTACCAGGCTCATCCTCACCAGGGCTGGGAAGACCTCAGAAGTTGCTAACCAACACCACTCCACCTTCAGGGAAAAGAACAGCACATATAGCCATGAATGACTGGCTTTTTTTTTTGGCGATTTCCCACAAATTGCCTCTTCCCTCAGGGATGGAGATGGAGTGAGGGCAGGGAGCTTCAGTGATGGCAACGAAGCCTGGACCTCCTCTCCCCCTTGCTTCAGGGGGAGGATCAGGGTTCCAGGACTAATCTCCTGGGGCAGAAGGAGGCTTCAGAGGAAAGGAGTCCTTCCCTCCAAGGCTCCTATTAGGAGGCGCTCTCGCCACCTCCCTCTCCATCCCCACACTATAGATCAACGATCGAGATAATTTGGCAATGATTATTAGTTGCTAGGGAACTGTAATTTTCCCCAGGCCCACGCTTGACCTCTGTACATCCCTGAATATACATCCAGACACTGAGACCCCAGACTGTGTGCAGCTCATGCTATCAAACCATGTACCAGGCCACAAGTCAGCAATCCACTCTGCCCAAGTCACACCCAATTAGCCACTGCAAATCTGACCCCCGGCAGAGGCAGAGTCCCCAGGCCCAGGCAGGCCTGGCAAGACAAGTGTTCACACTTAACAGGTTCATGCCAAAAAGCAGACCAAAAAAATTAGCAAATACCTGGGTTTTTCTTGGTTTCAAACTCTAAAACTAAGCCTCTGATGAGCCCCCTGGCTTTCCTCTTTCTTCCTTATGTTGCCCAGAATACTCTGGGGGCAAAGCAGGAGGGATGGGTAGTCAATGTATCTTCAGTCTGGATTTTCAAAGTGAGTTATTTCTGCCCCATCCCAGCTCCAGGCCTAAGGAAGTTTGGCAACCCAGCAGTGGGTGCCCCTTCTCGTGCGGCATCAAAGAGAAATGGTCAACTTTCCATATTGGTTTTTGGGAGATTTCCATGGCATTTTACCTGGAGGAGAGTCCTGGCATCAGAGCCCCAAGGCAGCCTAGAGCCACCAGGTTCCTCCTAAGGCCAGATCCCCTGCCCCTCCCTCCCGCCCTCCACACAGACTGCTGGCTTGAGGGCTGTTCTCTGCCCTGTCCCACTCCACGGCGGTTACCTTGGCATTGGGCAGAGCGGTAAGCACTTAATTGCCACATTAAGAAAGGGGGATGTAAGAAACAAAGGTAATTGTGTTGGCAGCTGGGAGCTTCCTTTTCCTGGCAACAGTGACGGCCAAACCAAGCCCTGAGAAGCGGCTGCCTCCCCTCCTGCCAAGCTGAGGGACACAAACAAACCGCCATCCAAACGGCACACGTGCGGCGTCCAAAACCCCAGGCCGCTGCGATAGGCAGGCCCGCCAGCAGCACGCACATCCTGGGAATGCCCGACGTGCCAACTCGGGCATTGTGCGAAGTCAGTCGGCCCCTGGGTTTGTCGGGGGCCCTGCGCCCTGCTGACTCAACTGTTGCTTCCTGTCGCTTGCCCTGTATTAGCATTATTTTTGGAGAGGCCCCATTATTCTCCATAATCCTCATTTCAGTCAATTCGACCAACTCTATTGTCCTGTCTGCGTCTGGGTGGCCAGAGTATAAAATATTCCAGTCACAACACATAAGAAACAAAAAAGGTTTCAGAGAGTCCACGGATGGGCACTCACACCTACTTGGGCACACGATTCACCCATCACAGGGTTTGGGCAAGGTGAGATGAGAAAGGACAACTGTCCTATAGCATCTAAGCTAAGACTTCAGTCATAGAAACCAATCAAGTCTGCAGGGCTTGACATGTCAATAGAGCCCGATCTGGTTACAAAGGGTGATTTTCTCATCAAAGCCCACCTCAAAGGCTCACCAAGGGGCCCCAAATCTCATATCCAGATTTGAGACTCTCAATGAGACGCCCCCACCCCCTTTCCCAGCATTACCCTTACCTGTTTGAAAAGCATCCCACTGATAATTAAATGCACCAGTTACAAAAGGGTGGCGAGGTTAATAGATAGAATACCGAGAAGCCAGCCAAGCACAACGGTCCTGTTCACACAGAGCAAGCCCGAACAAGAAGCCTTTCTACTTATTTACCAAAAGTGCATAAAAACTGGGCTGAGCTGGTAGAGGACTCTGAATGTTTGACTATTTACGTACCCATTTAACCACTGGGAGCCACCTTGTGGAATTTCTTCCCTGCACACACACTGTACCAATAGTAGATGTCACTGGCACACATAAAAGTCAGCCACAGGGCTTCTGCAGTCCACACAGTGATTAGAAACCACCAAGGAAGTCACAACATGGCCCCTGGGCCCCATGCACCTAAGTAAAGGCGGGATATTTCTGAACCCAGAACCATCCTCCATGTCTACCGCCATTCTGGAATCATCGCTTTCCACACATCCCAATGTATCTTCCTACAATTGGAAGAAAATGTTAAGTTTGCATTATTCTATTTTTTTAAAAAAATATATTTAAGAGCTGGAGCCAAGTGTCACTTGTCTCAGCATTTTGGAGCCTAACCTTGGAGGGTTTTTTTTTTTTTTTTTTGAGGAGGGGACATGCCTGTATAAATCTCTCAAGGGAGAATTCACAGGAACATTTGCTTTTATGGACTACAATGCTAACTGTATGCACACCAAGAGACTATGCATTCTTATCATAAGAAATCTTTAAAGCATGACATTGAGACCAACTTCTGGCCCTTCTACGATGGAGCTGGAGGCTGCTATGAATCCAGCCAGCGCCTCTGTGTGCATTTCTGTTTTCAGATCAGGAACAGGAAAGACTCCTTGTTGCCCTGGCTCTGGTTTTTTTTTTTTTTTTTTTTTTTTTGGTGAATAACTTTTTTCTCCATGCTAAACTTCCCACATGCCTTCTATCCAGAAAGTCCCTGAAGGCACCACTATTTGGTGTAAAGATTTTAGGCAGCGTTCAGATTGCTGGTGTGCTGGGAGGTTACAGAAAGCCTTGTAAGTTGCTGCTGACTCTTTTTACCCACTCAACTCCCCCAACAGCTTCTATGCCAAAAGCTTCACTGCTTTCTAAAAATGGTTTAAAGTCCCTAGAGAATTATGCGTGTGGAACTGGTGGGTTGCAAACTCATTTAAGCACTGAGGGTTTGAATAAGCTGCTAAGAAACAAGGCAATAAGGAGGAAGAAAACACAGGTTATACCTGCAAGACAAAAAATATATATTAGAAACCAAGTACCTGGAATGGGGATTCCATTTTGGGAACATTCTGCGGATAGTGCAGCCCTTTCAAGAAAGAACTCAAGCGTAGCTCCACTTTCCCTCCAAGCCTGGTGAGGAAATGACATGTCTGCATTGCAACTTTAGTTTGCGGTAGGTTTCTTGGGGCAAAAGGTGTTTTCTCTGCATGCAAAAAGTCCCTTGCTCAGAGCATGTATGCGCGTGTGCTGTTTGTATAAATGCCGACTACACAGGCAAGTTGCAAATATTGGCTGCAGAAAAGAGCCAGCTCAAATGAGAATCCCATCCCTCTGCCCTCCACATGCCCCACGCCACATCTACAGAAGCTCAGGGACTGTCAATTACATTCTGTGACTAATATTGTGGCAGTTGAATTCCCAAACCCCTGACAACTGGTCATTGAGGCCTTAAGTGTCAAGGAGGCCAAAGCTGGCATCTCTTGTATGCAAGAATCACATTTCATTTGATTTTCATTAAAAAAAAAAAATTAAGTTGATCTCAGCAAATCCTTTAATAGGGTCAATGGTATTTAAATACGGGGTTAATAAGCCAAATACTCCAATTGCGTCCCCCAGTTTCCTTAGATTCATTCTACTCCAGGGCCACCAGTGCAACAATACAGCTAACTGGGGTTCTGGGGTTCCCAAAAAGCTTTTGGGGATGAGTAGTGGTAATTACCCTAATGCATTTTTAATAGGCAGGCACTACTGGGATTTAGCAGTAATTGGGGGAGGTGCAAATTAACCATTTCAGTGATTTATAAGTGGTTATTCCCAGATCATTTCTTGTTAAGCCCAATTACTTCTCAAAATGATGTTCTTATCACTTGGTCCCCCTATTTGGGAATCATAAATCAGGCTAGTTGCTTCAAGTCAAGCCCCTTGGAGCATCAACAGTATGGTGAATAGAAGCTACTGATAAAAAAACACAAGACCAGGGCTGGGGCAGTGGACACCAAGTGGGACATGCTTGGCTACGATGTGGCAGGCAGGCCCACCTCTACAGAGACTCACATGCAATGTGAACTGCACTTCATATCTGACCAAATCATTTCTTCTCCCTCTCCAGAACATGAACTGTTGCTTGATTGGGGTCATAATTACAAACAAAGGGCATGAATTACATGACCTTCTACACTGACCTACCCCTGCACTCTGCACCCCAGCTCTTCTAGCATCAGCAAATTTGGAAACACAAATGGTAACTGTGGCTGCCTAGGGGTTGGGAGTCCAAGGTGGTTTGAAGGGGTTTTTTTTTGTTTTTTGTTTTTTTTAAAACCCATATATCCTTCTCTTGTTACCTTTTGAATTCTGTGCCAAGTTCAGTTGTGACCTAGTCAAGAAGCTCACACTTAATAGTTAATTGTCAAATTGAATGAAGCTGTGCTCCCTACTTCAATCCTTGCTCAGCTACCCAAGTGCTTTAAGTTTTACACTCTCCCTGAAATCATTCTTGAAAGTTATGGACTGTCATGGTTCTCTAACCACATTCAGGAAAGTAAAATACACCTAAACTCCAATTTCTTTTGGGAAGTAAAGCTTATGTTTCACAGGTGGCCTATTTTGGGGCAAATGGGTGGAGACTTGTTTATGAGTGATACACACATTTGGCCCAACTTCAAAAGAACCACATTCTCAGTGTTGCCCCATGGGTCTTCCCCCACTCTACAGAAGTCGAGAGTATTTCAAGGTTGGTGACCCGTGGGGCCTGAAACCGCAGAAGAGCACACCAGCAAATACAAATCAATTGCCTCTCCTGCCCTCCCAGCACCATTTTCTGCTCCTTTTCCATGTGGGACTCCGTGGCCAAGTGTCAAAAGGGGACAGACACACCTTCTAGGTCACTTTTCCCCAGCCAGCCTGCAGAGCAAGCCTCCCTGTTTTCATCCAAGCCATCCTCTGACCCTATTCTCCAAAATAAACCTCAGCCAGGCTGCTGCTTTTCCACATCACTAATAAGATTCCTTTTATGGTCTTGTGAAAAGCGAGGGGCTCCGGACTGATCCTCCGGAGGGTGGAACCACCTGCAGGCCCCTTCCCCCTAAACTCCAAACACACGTTCAAGGGCAGTCAGCATTCACGGTCAGCTTGGGCCCAGCCAGATTTAAAGGTGGCCAACCTCTTTAGCTTAAAGTTCTCCCTAATAGGGGATTAACAAACAAGATAAACACTTTCTAAAAATGAAATCCCACGACAGTAACAGCCTTTGAACCTCAAAAGAACATCACAAACCACAATGTTTTGTTTTAGTTTTTCATATATATCTAAAGCCCCTTTTAATGGCATGTTTTTGATAACTGCTTTATCTCACCCATGCAGAGGGCACTTTATAATGCCATCTGCTACAAACGTGGACGTTAAGAGCCATCCCAAACTTCACACAAACCTAGCTAGACACTCTTCCCCTCCCCTCTCCTCCCAGAGCTGTGAATCACAGCCTAAGCCCACGGACAGGAGGCAGCAGAGTGCACCCCATCAGAGCACGTGGTGGCGGAAAGCAATCCTCTGGGGTCCCCAGCTCCCCCTCTCACCACCCACTCTCCCGGCACAGGCTGGGCCAAGCCCCAGTCTTGGCAGTGAGTCATGCCTCCTGGACAGCGGGAGCCAGGCAGAAGGCACACCCCCAACATTTCCCTTTCCTCCCCTTCTGCAATCGCACCCATCTTCCTTCCACCCATTTTGGGATGTTGCAAGGGCCTCGCTGCAGGGTTTGCCAGCTGGGCCCGGGCCTGGAGCTACTTTAGGGGCGGGTATGGGGTGAGGGTCTATGCACTTGCACCCGGCAGGCACTACCTCCAGGAGGCCATCCCTCCCAAGCCTTGGCACTGCCCCCAAGGCTTGCGGGGGACTTGTGCCCGCCCTTCCCAGGGAAGTTTGCAAACACAGCTGTTCCAGAGCCCGGGAACCGCTGGAAGTGAGGCCACAAGAGCTACACCGCGCGGGGGCGGGAAGGAGCCGGCAGGGAGCGAGAGTTCCAGAGTCTACAGCCTAGGCTAGGGCCCCGAGAACCCCGCTGAGGGGGCCCCCCCGCAGGCCCTTGTGCCCAGCCCAGAGAGCGCCCCCGCACACACCGAAATCTCCCGGGGAGCAGCGGGAAACGGACTCCCCCCACACCCTCCAGGAAGGACACACCCGCCCTCCCGGCCCTTCACGGGAAAGGAGAGGTTGCCAATTTGGACCGCGTTCGCAGGCCAGAACCGCGCCGAGTCGCCTTCCACGGCGCACCAGGTTTCATGGGTTAAAGCAAAGAAGCCAACTATAATGACCTCCTGGCTCGGGGGCGGCGGCGCGGGGGCTGGGGGGGGGGCACTCTGGGAACTTCAAGTTACAAGTTTAAGCCAGCCTTCCTGGGAGCTCTGCCCCACAATCCCCTCTAGGGTCCCCACGTTTGTGCGCTAAGCAAACAGCAGCGGGGATGGGACCAGCCTCAGCTGGCCCTGCCGCGGTCTAACTACAGAGTCTCGGCTCCCTAACCCGCCGCCTCAAAAGACTTCCCCCAGTTAGCGCCTAAGTTCAAGCCAAGGCCTTTTAAATCTCTCTCGCACGGAAAAGCAGAGCTCGGCCAGACGCGGGTGCAAGTCTCTGCCCGGCCTCCTCCCCGGGGTCGGTCACTCACCGGCCAGGCGAAACTGAAAGGCAGCACGATGCGGTTGCGGTCGTTGCTGCGGCTGGCCTTGAGGTTGAAGGTGTTGCCCCCGATGACAGGCGTGGACCCTGAGCCGAAGCTGCAGGGTCCCCCGGCCGTGACGCGGGACTGATACTCCTTGAGGCACACTTTGAAGTACGTGTCACACTCGTCGCGAGTGCACTTGCGGTCTCCCGGGTTCCGGGCGCCGCCGCAGCAGTTCCCGTTCTGCAGCTCCCCGTTCACGTTCTGCATGGACAGGATCTCCAACTCGAACTGACCCGAGGCCCCGCACACCTGCCGGCGAGGGACGGAGGAAGGTCAGCGCGGGAGAAAGCCGTTTTCCTCAAGTGTGGAGGTAGCGACTTCCCTCCCCACCCGCCCTGACGAACCCTCGGCGCCAAGTGAAAAAAATAATTTTGCAAAACTAGCTTCAAGGGCTCAACGTGATTCTGGGGCCAAAAAAACGTAAGAGTGCAGGAGATGTCCAACGGCTGCCCGGGGGAACAAGAGCTGAGTGAACGCGCCCCTGCCCAGCCTGAAGGGGTCACACTTCCGAGGCCAGGGCTCCCAAGGGAGAGTTGGCGCGCTCAGCCCAGGTGCAGCCTCTCGGGCACGGGGAGTCGGGCGCCCGAGGGCTCCCGAGCCTGCTCCCCCGGCTCAACCGCCAGAGTCCAGGGCGCCGCGAGAAAAGGGAAAGGACCGCCGGGAGGGAGGCCCGGAGAGAGGTTCTTACCTTGGCTCGCAGGGCACAGAGCAGGGCGAGCAGGAGGCTCAGGGGGCGCCCGGGCCGGCCGCGCGTCCGTGGGGACCGCATCGCTGCGCCGCGCGCCGCGGGCACTCGGGACGCCGCCGCTGCTGCTCGCGCTGGTGCTCCCGCCGGTGCTGCCGTCGCCGCTGCCCCTGCGGCCGCCGCGTCCCGGCTCTAATATACTCCGCCGATTGGAGCATGCACGACTGGAAAACAACACCACTTTTCAAAAGCCTTTTCAAGAGCGGCCCGTTCCAGAAGGCAAAGAGCCCGGCCTCCTTTTATTATTCTGATCGCTTCTTTGAGGCGCTCCCCCTCCTCTTCCACCTCCCGGCTTTCTTTCCTTCTCTCGCACTCCCCTTCTTTTATTATAATGATTATGCGCAGCCTTTTATTCCCTTTCAGATCAGCTGCATAGAAAGGGGGGAGGGAGGGGAGAAAAAAAAAAACCCGAGCCTTGCTCGCCGGCCGGCCGCAGGTAACACAATGACGCGTGCCCGCCCGGCTCTCGGAGAGGGACCCGGAGAGCCCGTCTGGCAGCCGCTGCCGGGGCTGGCCACCTCTACCCAGCACGCCAGGCAGAGCGCATGCGCGCTTATTAATATTCATGAGGGGCGTGACCGCCAGAACACGCCCCTCCCCTTCACGTTGATGGGCAGGGGGGACTGCGGGGAGGAACTTGGAAGGGATAGGGGTCTCGGGGACGCACAAGGAGGCGTAGACATCTAGGGGCCCCATGCAGACCCCCACCCTCGGGGGCTTCGGGCCAGGCGAGAAGGGAGAGGCCCCGGAGGAACTTGGAAGTGATCACTACTAGCGCTTAGGAGCCCCCAGCAGGGACCGCCCCCTCGAACGCCCCGGGCTGGGCGCCTCTGGACGCCCGTCCAGGCCTCAGGTGTAGGCGCCGCGACGGTGGCCAGGCGGTCGAAGCGGGACAGCTTCCGCCTTCCGAGCCGCCTGCGTCAGCTGCGGCTTTCGCCCCAGGAGGAGGGCCGGCCTGCCCGCCGGGAGCCCGGCCCGCTTCCCGCGAGGTAGCGAGCCGCCCAGAGCGCTCTGCTGGCGGCGGTAGCGGCAGAGGCGGCGGCGGCGGCGACGAGGCTGGCGCGCTTGCCGCCGTCTGCTCGCCCCGCGGAGGCGACCTGGGCAGACGCTGCTGGGAACTTTGAAAAACTTTCCTGGAGCCAGGCTTGCCGCAGATTCGAGGGGAAGCCTCGGCCGCGCCCCACCCCCTCCCAAATCCGAGTCTGCGGAGCCTGGGAGGGCTCCCAGCTTCCTTTCCAAACCGCGCCAAGGCAGAGGCGCGGGGAAACCGGGGGCAGAGGACGGCGGGCACGCCGTGGCCCCGCTCAGGCTTTGGGAAGGGCAGGCTGAGATGCTGGTGGGCTTGGACACCCTCCCCGCCGCCGGGGCCGCAGTGCCGGGATTGCACCTGTAGGCGGCCTCCGAGCAGCTCCCTGGATGGCAGGAGATGGGCCTGGAAAGGACCATCTCGCCATCATTATCAGCAGCAGAACTTGGCTTCTCTGGGGTGGCAGTGGAAACCGATGCTGTTTTCCACCTTGAAACGATCCTTGCAATTAACAGCGGCATTCCTGGTCATAATCAAGGACAAAGAAAGCCCATGGGCTGGCTAAAGCTTCCACCAGCCTCTCTCCCAGCAGGCTTGCTATGCATTTGAGGGAACCTTTTTGGGAAAACATCGACCTCCTTTGAAGGGTGGACAAAGTTTTGGCCCTAATAGTGGGTGTGTCCTACGCAGAAAAGCGTTGACTATTCAGCAGCCGGTTTGGGGCTCGAGTCCTCCCGAGCTGTGGGGCGTGATGGGCTGCACCGGGTCAAGGGAAAATAGTTTCCAACATGCTGAGTTATGAGAGCATAGGAGGGTGGGTGTTTGTGGTTATCTACTTACTGCATTTGATGGGAGGCTCAACATGAACAATATTTTCAGTGCCAGAACTCATCATTCTGGAGAATAAAATAAGGCAGCTAACTGACCTATTTACATAGGTTCAAAACTAACAAGGATGGTTTAGGGATTTTGGCATTTAAAGAGCCCCAAAAATGCTTCCAGGAAAGGTGCCTTCTTCATGGTAATGTGTTCCATCTTGAGCATTGGTGAAAGAATTAATCTGTATTTTGGAAGGGACTTATCCAAGAGCAGAGCAAGTTTACAATTGGTCATGTGAGCAGCTGGCATAGGCAGTAGCAATCTGGGTGTTTCTCTCAATGTGCCCCAGCCTCCCCTCTCCCAGTTATCCTAAATGCAAGGCATCCAGTTATTAACTGTAATCTCATCTGCTTTTCTCACTGAAGTTTCCATAAACACCAGTCTCCCCAACTTTCTGTCCTATTCCCACCTCTACCCCCAAATCTCTCTGAGTCAGGGTGCTACATAACAGTTTAAAAGCAAAATGCTGGTGCCTGAAAAAAAATTCATAAAGGCCAATATGGTCTTAAAATGCACACGCCTTGGAGTTCCCCATGTAAGAACCTGTTTTAATTCTGTACCGTGTTCCCCACACACCCCTCCGAAAGGCTATGGAGCCAGGCCTTTAGTTGAAGAGTTTAGATCCAGCCACCTGGCTTCACAGGGGCTGGGGGTGGGGCACTACCTGAGATTGCAGGTGCCTCTAGGTAGCAATCTCGGCTGCCTGTAAGCTGAGGTCAGCTCCAGTGCACCCTTGAATTTAGCCCATTTGACTGATAGGAAAGAGAATATAGTTTTCTGAGGGGTTAAAACTCCTTGGTTAACCGTAACAGGAATGTCAGATCCCTAATAAAATAAACACAAAATTCTCATGTCAAATAGCACGGAGTCCCTCACCCTTCCTGAGCCTGGGAACCCACTTTTGGAGAAGACAGTTGTGACTAGAGGGGATTCTTTTGAAAATTTTCAGTTGGGGCTCTTCCAGCTAGTTGGGACTCCCCCAAAAAGCCAGTCACGTTTATTGCAGTAGACAGGAAGCTCTATCCTCTACTTCCTGGAAGGTAGTTCTCAGCCCCACTCCCCAGAGAATGGGGAACTGCTACTGAAAACTCAGATACGGAGATTCCCCCTAGGCCAAGCCCATATCCTTCCTTTGGTATAGCCTTCCAAGTGTAAATGGGCATTCCAAAAAAAATGATCCTGTGAAGAATGCTACCTTTAGCCATCATACTTACACCTGAGAGAAGGGGGAGAGGCTTAAAGTCAGTTATTGTCTGACCTGTCTTAGGTGCTCACATCATAACCATCCTTGGATATCTTTCTCCCTTAATTTTAGAAAGATGATGCCTCATTCTCTTTTTTCTACAAAACTTGCCCCACCTTTACTAAATTATCAACAAACAGCAGTCCTGAACCCCCAAAAAGTTCATGAAAGACACTCAAGCTACATTAACTATTTAAATACATTTCATCAACTAAAATCCCTGGTAAATCAACATTGGGATAAAAATCAGCTAATCAATATTTATTGAGAACTACTGTGATAAGCAGTAACCTGGATGATCTAAAAAATATCATGCTGAGTGAAAAAATCCAGACACAAAGGACTACATCCTGTCGGAATCCATTTATGTGGAGTTCCTGAACAGGCAAAACGATGGTGAAAAAAATATGACAAGAGTGATTTCGTGGGAGCTGGGAGAGTAAAGATTAACTGGAATGGGCTTGAAGCTCTTCTGGGGATGCGTTGGGGTAATGTTCTGTATCTTAAGAAGGGTTTGGGTTACACAGGTGTGTGCATTTGTCAAAATTCATTAAATGGTACATTTAAGATAGGTGCATTTCATTATATGTTCAGAAGAGAAAAGGATTGTAAAGAAATATCCACCTCCAGTTACTTAGGTGAACGTTGAAGCATTTAGGGGCAAGTGAAAGAGTATCTGTAATTTACTTTGAAATGCTTAAAACATTAGAGGGATTAGAGAGGATGGCTGAGTGGCGAGATACATGCTAAAGCAGACTGGTAAAGTGTTAATGGTAGTATCTAGGTGTTATAGTGGTGTTCGCTGCAAAATTCTAATTTATGTTTGAGCATTTTCATTACAAAATGTTGGAGAAAATAGTTATTGGTATGCCAGATATTGTGCAGGGTGCCAGGAATATGGTGGGCAAGACTAAAACAGAGGACTTAAGTATTAAAGAGTAGAGGGTGTGTTTGTAAGGAACGGTGATGGTGTAGACTGTAATAGCGAATGAAAGGAAGGTAGTTCTTTCCCCCATTCTTTTTCTACTTAATTCCTTTCTTCATTCCAATAAATAGAGAGAGAAAGAGAGAAAGATCTCCAATAAGAAAGATCCAAACTGTAGAGAAGGGACATGCGAAATATCCACTGATACCTTCCTTATTCCTTGTTTGAACATTGCAGAGAATTTAACACAAGTTTGCAAGTCCTGTTCTGAGGATATGATATCCTTCTGTCCCTTTCAAGCAGAGCCAAAGGATGCTCATGTCCTACACAAAAAAACAAAACAAACAAACAAACAAAAGACCCAAAACCAATCACAACCTGTAGACAACAAATTAGACATCAAAAATCAGGATAAAGTTATAGCTCCCACAGCAACCATAACCAGGTCACAAGTTTATTCATTCAAGCATAAATTGAGTAGATAGGTCCCACCATTTTTTTTCAAAGCTTCATCTCACATACACAAGAGATCTGAATTAATTTTTTTTAGAAACCTAAAACTATGAATTTCTTGCGTTATCATCTGTAATTCTATATGAGCTTGTTTTGCCTTGAGCTCAGGTATTTATGATTTTGCCTGCCCTGCCCCCATCCTGTCTCATGGTCATTATGTAGAAAACTATTAGGATGACAGAAAGTCACCAAAAACATGCAAAATCCAGGAACTGAGGGACTAATATCATCATTTTACTTCTTGAGTCAAAATTAAATATTCTTTGTGATACTTTATAGTTTTATTGAAGCTGAGGGGAACAGTTCCACTTATAAAATGTGCTTTTTTCTTGGAGTTCAGTCTTTTTTGAAAAAAAGAAAAAGAAATCCTGGGTGTAAGTTGCTCTTAAATTGGCATTCGCAAAACAACTGTAAATGATTCACTTTAGCCTCCTTTTTTGTGGTGCTGACGTAGTGAATCTTCTGTTCTATGAACGGCACCTGAATAACTTGACCCATAGAAATTCTGGGTTAGCATTTTTTTTAAACTAAATTGGCCCATTTGTACAGTTGACTGATTTAAATGCAACTAACAATTTTCTATAATTGCAAAGTGTGACTGAGCTCTTAGAAGCCTTTTCATCTCCTAAAAGGCTCTGGAAATTATACTTCCAGAAGCAGGTAGCATTTGGAAACTACCACAATACAATTCACTCCGTGAGCACCTTTTCATCTCGCTTGCGTTCAGCTTTTCCAAACAAATGCAAACCCAAATCTGCCTCCAGATCTCAAAATAAATAAATAAACAAAAGTAGTTGTTGGAACTTGAGGAAAGGACAGCTAAATATATTTAGTTATCTGAGAAAAGTTCAAAACATACATAAATGTGCGAGTCAAAGAAAGGTGATTACACCTGCCAATGGCAGGAAAGTAACAGGGCTTCAAATCACAGAATTTCATGTTTGGGTTAATGGTCCTCAATAAATTACAAGACCGAGTCTGTGTTTGACATTTTTGTTCTCAAGCCAGTGGTTTCTGTACTGATGGCTTCCTCTAAATGAGAAGGTATTAAGAACATCAAAAGTGGATGATTGCAATGCTTATGTTTAATTTTTCCTTCTTTTTTTCTGTTTTTTTTTTTTTTTTTTTTTTGAGACAGGGTTTCACTCTGTCACCTGGGCTAGAGTGCAGTGGTGTCATCCTAGCTCACTGCAACCTCAAACTCCTGGGTTCAAGCGATCCTCCTGCCTCAGCCTCCCAAGTAGCTGGGACTACAGATGTATACCACCACACACAGCTAATTTTTCTATTTTTTGTAGAGATGGGCTTTTGCTCTTGCTCAGGCTGGTCTCCAACTTCTGGCCTCAAGCAATCCTCCTGCCTTGGCCTCCCAAAGGGCTAGGATTACAGACATGAGCCTCCTCACCCTGCCTAATTTTTCATTTTGAAGGTAAATAGTTGTTTCTATTATTGTTTTATGCTAAGAGCACTTAAGGATGGCTAAATAAAGACAGATTAGCTCGAGCACAGAAATACTGGCACAAGTACTACCTATACATTTCTAGATACTTAGATATTAGGCCTAACATGGTTTACTGTTATGCAGATTTTCATAAGCTTCACTCAAATGATTTCAGAGCAGTATTGAAGATTCTTTTTTCTTTTGGAAATAAAGCCAAGTCATAGAAGACTTAGAATTACTATAAAGGAGAGAGTTTAATTTCCAAAAGATGGTTATTTCATCCACTGCAGTGATAATATTTTTAAAAAGCCAGATAAAAACTAGTGAGGTTAATTGCACTATTTCAGGATAGCTTGGCAGAAATTCATGCAAAAAGCATTTGGGGGCTTTACTAGACCACACATGTAAGATGCCTTCATAGTCCAACACAGCTACTAAGAAGGATTGGGCCCGCAGTCTGAAACACTCTAAATGTCCCAGAGCTGGTCATCCCACAGTCTGAGGAATGTAGAGGGTTGTCTGTCAAGGAAAAATCATAGCCCCAGCATATTCTGCAGTAGCCTTAACACATCTGGAGGGTTCTGTTCAGCTCCATGCACTATTTTTTTTAAATTGTAGTAAAATACACATAACATAAAATTTACTATACTAACGATTTTTAAATTTGGCAGCATTCAGCATATTCATGTTTATGCAACAATATCCAGAACTTTTTCATCTTGCAAAACTGAAACTCTATACCCATTAAATAACCATTCCTTTTTATCTTCCTCCCCCAACCCTAGCCCCTGGTAACTACCATTCTACTTTCTGTCTTTATGAATGTGATTACCCTAGGTACCTCATATAAATGGAATCATATAATATTTGTCCCTTTGTGACTAGCTTATCTCACTTAGCAGTGTCCTCAAGGTTCATCCATGTTGTAGCATGTGTCAGAATTCTCTTCCTTTTTAAGGCTGAATTATATTCCATTGTATGTATGTTTAGATTACATTTTGTGTATTCATTTGTCCATGGATGGACACTTGAATTGCTTCTACCTTTTGGCTATTGTGAATAATGCTGCTATGAACACGGGTGTACTAATATATTTGAGTATATACTAGGCACCATTTTTTTTAAGAGGAATATTGACTAACTGGGCCATGCTCAGAAAAGGGTGGTGAAAGGTCTAAAAACACACACCTTTAAGCAGAGCAATTGAAGGAGTCAGGGAGTCTAATTGGAGAAGAGGAAACAGGAAGCATAGCACCTCTCTGCAATGTTGGGAAGGCTGACTTGAGTAAGGGAGCCAACTTGAAGTGCTGCAAATGGTAGACGAGGCTCAATGGGTGGAGGTTACAAGAAAGTTGATTTTGACTCAGCAGAAAAACAAAATTTGTTTTCATAAGAGCCATTTCTTAATGTAACAGGCTTCCCTGGAGATAGTCCCTGCCGTTGATGGTTATCAAGCAGAGGCTGCCATGAACCCCTGTCAGCAGCAGGAGAGAGAAGGAGATTTCCTGTCCTGGGTGGGAGATTGAACGAGGTGATTTCCCAGGAACCTCATCTTTATGGCCATGGCAAAATAAATGGATGGAGTGGACATTTAGGTCTATAAACACAAGGAAAATCTAGGAGCCAGCTTGTAGACAAATGTAACGTTGATGCCATGGATTGAGGATTAGCAGAACCTTGAATACAGGGGTGACAATTTTGCACAGATTCATCTGCTTTTTGAACTGACTTCATCGGGATCAATCACACATGTTTACCAAATAGCTGCAGCAAATAAGTCAACTCTAAATGTCCTAGAGCTGGTAATCATAGCCTTGTTATTATACTCTAATCTTTGTTATTATCAATGCATTCTGAGGACCAGCAGCATTGGTGTCACCTGGGAGCATGACAGAAATTCAGAATCTCAGACCCGCATCCCAAACCTTCTGGTTCAGAATCTGCAATTTCACAAGATCCTCAGGTAGTTTGTATGCACATTAAGGTCTAAGAGGCCCTGATGTAACCCACACCAAGTATGGAAATAGTTCAGAGTTAGGTGGAAGTTATAAAATGATCTTTCCACTGAATGGTTAAAATATTGTATCATTGGTTAAAATATTGATTAATCAAATCCATCTTTGATTGTCCCATTACAAGCTCAGTCTCATAATGGGAATTTCTCAGTTATTTATCTAAGGATATATTTATAAACCAGAATATTCTTTAAAAAATTTTCAAGGAACTTTCAGGTAAAATATATAAGCCAATAGAAGAATATAAGTGAAATATAATAAAATTCAAGCTCAAGGAAAATGGAGCTAAAGATGGAAGATCAAGATCAGAGACAGGCAGACCGAGCATAACTACCTGAGATGAGCACTGGATGCTCAGCTTCCTGATAACCAAAGTTACCAAGAAAACACAGCCAGCTGCAAGATTAACATTATCCATGCATAGTCAACAAGCCAGTCCCTCAGATGAAGCAAACATTTCCTGGCATTTTGTTATGAAAGATATTCATATATGTGGAGGTCTATGATTATAAATATTTGGGGGGGACTTGGGTCTTACTTATACGGAATGCTAAGGAAATGCAGTTATTTCTTAGAATGATGCACTCCGGGAATTGAGGGCATCACACCAAGGCACAGCTCAGAGAGAGACTTTTGGGGGTGGTGAGTTGGGGTGGCTTCAGGACTCTGTCACTGCCCTGGGACAAGCTGGACTGATCTACTGGAGGATGAGAGATTGTATGGAGAACTGAGTGGTCCCAGACCAGGTCATCCTGGACCAATCAGCATCCATCTGATGTACCAGTTGACTGTAGACACGTGAGCAAGCCCAGCTGATATCAGCCCAGACCAACAGAACCCTCCAGCCAACCCGTAGACTTGTGAGCAACAACAACTGGTTCTCTGAATTCGAGCTTGGAGCTGGTTTGTTACGCAGCACTATTATGGCCGTGGATAACGGATACAGCTTCCATAGGTAAAATTTTAAATAGAACCATAAAATGTCGGCTTGCAAGTGTTCAATGAGTGATAATTGCTACTAGTAAACTTCTGTTGACTAATCATAGCCTAGGCTGACCAACCTTAACTCAGTAGCCTCCACCTGAGAAAGCAAGCTGAAATGTGAGTTGGCATTATTATAGGAATAATCTTGAATCTATTCCAACTTATCTTTAAAAATAAGTTATTTACGGTCTTCCCTAAAACAATCCTGATAGAGACTCTTATCACAGCCTCTACTTAAACTAATCACTCGGTTGACCAATGTTCCCTATCCCTTCTTTAATAAATACTGACTGCTCCCCACAGCATGGAGAACTCTTACAGTTAAGAGACTGAGTTCTCCTATTCCTGTGAAATTCTGTTGCAAAGAGGGGTGGGGTGTTAGACTTTCCAATAGTCAGTTGGGAGGGTTCCCAAACCTGTATGTGCCAGTTGCACTTGTTATTGTAATTAAATCATTCAACTCAAAACTACAGAAAACTGGTGAAATGTAAGTGCTTCAAAAAAAATTTCTATGCAAACTAAATGTAACTTGATGAAAATAAATGTGAATACCTAAAATTAAATTTTTGTTGAACAAATGTGACCAAGACAATTTTAAAAGAGTAGAAAAAAATCTGACAAATCTAGAGGAATCTGCTTTCAAATTGCTTTTTCTTAACTTTCATTCAAATTTAAGAATAAAAATTATAAAATGATGTGTTATGGATGTGATCAGTTGCAATACTGGTAACTTAGGTCAAAAGATGGGCAAATATCCATTTATATCTTTTATGTTAAAGTAAAACATTTGCATGTCATATTTTATGATTCCATCTTTAAACAATGTTTTTTATTAATTCACCAATTACTGGTGATGATTGCATCACTTAGGAAGGTTTTATTCTATTAGTAGAGCCTGAACCAATGCCTGGCACATAACAGGAATACTGTTACTAGTTGCTAAATGAATTTGTTGAATGAATTGGTACAAATTACTGGCAGTATACATCACAACCAAACCAGACATGTTTTCACATGTGTTTTAATATTGGTTTAAAAACCAGTAAACTTGCAAGCTGAAAGAATGACTTAGCTTTCCAGCAAACTTTTCTAAGTATTGCTGCTTTATACTAGGCCTTCAATAAAGACCAAAATCTCAGGTTTTTGGTATTACTGACAATGTCCTAGCATGTATCAGAATCACCTGGAGGGCTTGTTAAACTACAAGTAGCTAGGCTCCATCATGGAGTTTCCATTTGCTAAGTTTGAGGTAGGATGCTAGAATGTATAGTTCTAACAAGTTCCCAGGTGATGCTATTCTAAGAACCAAACTTTGAGAGTCACTGACCTGGTATATCCCGAAAACAGATAATTATTAAGGTCATCTCTGCCTCTCCCTCTGACCATTCGCCATCCAGCCCATTTAATTCCTCTCACCTGATTTGGGATTTGACTTTAATGTTCTACAAGCATTGAATTGGCTGGGCAGGTTGAGGAGTGAGATGAGGCAACCCAGATATATAAACCTAAGTTATGTGGCAGGTATAGTGTTGTTTTCTTAAATTTTATCATTTAGCCCCATGGTAACACTATAAAGTTTGTACTAATACTATTATTTCCATTCTACAGATTTGAAAACTGAGGCTTAGAGAGATTAAGTAACTTGCCAAGATTACAGAGCTAGTCAGTAGCAAAGCTGGGATTCTAACCCAAGTCTTACTTTTATTCTCTTCCTTTATTGCCTCCATATTTTCAAGAATAGATAAATGTGAAAGTAATCCTAACCGTGAAGCACTATCTGCAAGGAATACATTTTTCTAAGGACTCCCCTAGTTTTTCTGATCTCTCCATTATTCATCCCCATTCTCCACTTGACAAATGTCAAACGTGGCATTTTCTCAGTTTCTTTTTCACACAACTCCCAATCCCAGTCTTGTGTCCTAAAGCTTCATCTCATCTAACTTTCCTGGACCGCTGTACCATGAAACACACATCAGATGGGCCCTCTGTGGAAGAGAAGGCTCTGGTAAAGTCTTTAATTCATCCACCTTGCTTAGTACATGGTCTGTTCAGCTAGAACAGTGGGTTTCAGCCTCAGCTACATGGTGGAAAATTTAAACAGTCTCAGTACCATGGCTGCAACCCAGACCAATTAAATCAGGATCTCTGGGGGTGGGGCCCAGGCATCAATAATTTTTAAAGTTCCCCAGGTGATTCTAACGTGCAGCTAAGGTTGTGCATGTTGACTACGGGTTTAATATCCCTGCCACTGTTCTCATGTTTTTTCATGTGCCTTACAATTACGAAGGCTTCCAGGATGGCCTTTACATTTGTGTTTTTCCTGTGTGCCTCCTGGACCAGCCTACATTTAGCAGAAGTTTAGTAAGTATTTCGCCTGCCAGGGGATTGAGATTTTCATGGGGGTTCTTATAATAATTTTCCTTATAAGGAAGTCACCCTTAATTAGCCACCTGGGATCATTTATTCTCCAAATACTGTTTGGGTCCTGAAACAAGCCAGAAAGAATTTATGCTTTGGATATGGATGAAATTTCCCATGCTCTTTTGCTTTCTCCGTCACTGTAGGAACCATAGAACTCTTAGGGGGAGTCTTCTCCCAGCCTGGAAAGACCTGAGAGCATGTTGCTAGTGATGCATGTTAATGAGTTCTGGAATAAAAAGAATAAATTCAATACTCAGTCTGGATAGAGCTTCACAATATCTTATGTCCAAATTCCTTAAAATTAAAGAAGATAAGTATAAGATCTCACACTTCTTGGTGGCAAAAGAGAGAAATATGTGGCCATGATTGGTCATAGCGGAAAACGATCATAAGGTGTTCTTTTGCCGTAGCTAGGATAAAGTGAAAAAACCTGGTAGATCCTTAAGCTGAACGATGCATAGTTAAAAGACCACTCAACCCCCCTCAGACCATCTCTACTTTGCCTCTGGTCTTTTGCTGTCTTTACTAAAGTGGATGCACAGTAAAAGAAAACCCAAGCGTTGCTTTTCCTTGAAGACCTTAACCACTGTCAAACAGGGGTTATGAGTAGAAGCTTCCAGATTAAGGAAGAGCCAGTTTCCCGAATAGAATGTCAAATCATATGACACCTTTCATCTGCTTTCCAACATATGAATTAAGCCCAGGTTTACCTCGGCCGACCACACCTCAGTGAGAGAGAGCGAAGAGGATTTTCAACAGGATTAAATGATATGAATAGCTTTCAGGTTTCCACTGGGGACAGAGCCGGGGGAGGGCGGGGTGCTGCGGCAGCAGCAGCAGCTGCTCAGAAGAGAGAATAAAGGATTTTCTGGAGCTTTGTGACTCCTATATCTGCTGAGGATTGATCTAAGAGCCTTTCTTAGCCTCCTTTTGGCAGGGGGAGGGAAGGGGCTTCTTTTCAAAGTCACATTATCTGGCAACAAAGCCTAAACCAGGAGGGTGGTGTTTTGGGGATTGCACACTTGCTGGGGAGAGAGGTGGGCTCAAAGTCTCCTTCAAGGAGGAGGCACCAGAGCCTTAACAGATGGGCCCAAAGGCTGGGAGGGGTTATGGGAGGTAAGCTCAGTCTCTCTGGCTTTCCCAAAACCTCTGACCTCGTCTTCTCCCAGATGGCTCGTGCTACCTCACTGAGATCCCTGAGTGGAGGGTGTCCTTACTCGTGTGTCCCAGCACCGGGGGGAGTATGTGGCTCACACAGTGCAAAAAGATCGCTTGTCCATTGCTGGGAGAAATGTAAAATGGTGCAGCCACTTTGGAAAGCAGTTTGGCAGTTTCCTATAAAGTTAAACATACATTTCCCATAGGACCCAGCTATCCCAATCCTGGATATTTACCTAAGAAAAATAAAAATGTATGTTCACCCTAAAACCTGTACACAAATGTTTATAGGAGCTCTATTCATAACCAATAAGAAATGAAACAACCCAAAGATTTCAACTGGGGCTGGAAAAACAAACTGTGGTACACCTGCAACAGAAAAGGATCCAACTGTTGTTGATACGCGCCAGAACGTGGATGAATCGCTACTACCTTATGCCAAGTGAAAGAAGCCAAACTCAAAAGGCTGCATACTGTGTGGTTCCATCTGTGGAACATTTTAGAAAAGGCAAAGCTGTGGGACATAGGGGGAGGGGTTGAGGACCAAGGGGCAGCATGAGGGGATTTGGGGGTGATGGAAATGTTCAATATCTTAAATGTGGTAGTGATTACATGACTGCATGCATTTGTCAAAATTCGTAGAATGGTAGACCAAAAAGAGTGAATTTTATTATATGTAAATAAGGAAAATAAATCAGTAACAGATATGCCATGAAAGGCATGAAGAGGGGTTTTAAAGCTCCCAACCCTTCTAGCCATACTTTCACTATAATTCCACATTCCCTTTTCCTGACAGTGGTAACTAGGAGGGTAGAGTGGATTGTTCTAGATTCCCATCATGTGCTCTTGCAGCTGGTGAACGGGTGACTGTATCCCCTAGTTGCTTCCCAAAGGAGATCGTGGTCGCCCAGGCAATCCCAAATCCTTCTCTCAGCTCATCCTCCTTTCTCTCAAGAAGAATATATGGCCTTGGCATTTCTCCTCAGGCTCATTCTTTTAATACAGATTCCCCTTTTGTTCTCTCTTCCAATTCTTCACTGAGAAAATGAAAGGCAGATTGTATCGTGTGTATGACATGATTAAAGGACCACTCATGACCTCCACTTCCTGCCAAGGGACATCCCAGGCTCTGCACCGACACTAATGGGGTTGAGAGCATCACTCTTCTGGGACCAGCAGCATCACCTGGAATTTTGTAAGAAATGCAGGATCTCAGGTCTGCCCTAGATCTATAGAACAAGAAGCTGCATTTTAACAAGATATCCAGGGGATTCATATGCACATTAAGGTCCAAGAAGTTCTGTTTTAGATTTAAGTGTCTATCCTAATGACGTGATAATTTAGATCCCTACTAGCTGTTGCAATAGTACCTTCCTTATAGGGTAGCTGGGAAAATTAAATAATATCAAATACTTAGCCCAATGTCTGGCACATGGTGAACTCTACAAGTGTCTGAGTTGCCATTGCTATTATCATCAGCATGCTCGTCATTGTTTTTGGTGTGGGATAGAGACCTAAGGTCCACCTCAATCAAGGGGTATAGGGAAATGAGCAATGAGCGAAGTTTACGCTGAATGAACACAGTAGGAATTAAGGAATATAAAAATATCCCAGAATCCAAGGCCAAAGGAGCTCTCTCAAAAGATGTCATGATTGGTTCATTTCATTTATCTATGAAGAAATCTGTGTTTGCATGACATTTTCAGAGGAAGAGAGGTAGAATTTAACCAAGGAATGGGGTTATTTATATAATAGTTGCTCAATTAAAAACTTGTTGGGTTGCTTTGAGTTGAAATGGAAGCATCTAGGGAAGAAATAACAGACTCTTGGATGAAACTTGACTCTGCATGAGCAAATAGCATGGTGGATGGGGGCGGGCAGGCCATGATCAGTGACAGATAGCTGAGTCCTGGGCTTGAGTGAATGCACCCGGGAAAGAGCAAGATGAGTGAAGAGAAAGGGTACTGGTGTGTGTGTTTGAGAGGTTGCCGGTGGGTCATAAGCCATAGAATTATTTGAATGGGCAGCTAACGGTGAAGTCGAGATAGTGTCAAATTGGTGACGGGCTGCTTTCATTTGAGACTATTCCTTAGGTCCTTGAACCTGCCCTTCCTTTGCATTGCAGGAAAAATGAGAAGGGTGGCAGGAAGGGTCCCACCTTCCTCCAAAGATCAAAGGTAATGTATCCTTGTTGGTTTTATGGCCTCAGACCAAGGCACAGGTGGCGATTACCATCCTCCCTTTTCACTCCAAGGTCCTGGGCACCCACTCTCTTCTAACTGTACCCCCACCCCCATGCAATGTCCTTCCTGCAATTTACAAAGACCTTCAGGGGCTGATCTCTGGCAGGGCTGCTAGACAGTTCTCTAAGATCCCTCTAGCTTAGTGCTTGTCAGTGAAGTATCCATAGGAGTCACCTTGAGAAGTTGTTAAACAGATTTGTGCCCCTCCCCCTACTGAGAGTGTGACTCAACAAGTCTGGGGCGGGGCCGGATGCTGCTGCTGCTGCTAGTCCGAGGTCCACACTTTGAGTAGCCCCGACCTGACACATCCCTCCACCCCCACCCCCATTCTTGCTTATCTCCCTGGGAAGGGATTAAACTTTAGTAAATTCTCTAGGGGATGTTAGTTGGGATTCTGGCCTCAGATGGGGGCTTCTCCGTGGACGTTTATTATGACTCAAATGTTGGTCCTTTTAGAGGAGATTTTGTGGAAAAGATTGTATGATGCCAAAGTTCTTTCAAGGAGAAACACCATTTCATATTGTGTCCCATCTAAGCACAAGAGATATGAAAGTGTAAGATGAAAGTAAGATCTGTTATGAAATTTTGTAAATTTTAAAGTCTGTATACCAATGATTTTTTTTTTTTTTTGCACCTGGGGGAATTTTTGAGAAAAAAGACATCCTCCTCCTAACAATCATCTTTTTTGACAATTTGTCCATTCCGTTGAGCTTCCTTTGAAGTTTGAGTCTCAAAACCAAAACTTTCCACAAGGGCTTCTTTTGTTTCTCCTTGATCTTCCAGGACGGAATCTTCAGTTCAGTTTGATTCTACCTCACTTTCTTTCTGGACCTCATAAATAGCACTTATAACATAGATAGATGCCTTTTTTTTAAGGAGCAAAATGCAATCTAAATGTTCTGCTGAAACAAAGCCTTCTGGTTTAACAATAGTCCTGGTTTCCTCCAACATGTGGACTTTTTGGGTTTGGTCACCAAAGGGGGTACAATGTTTTGTTGGTTCTCAGAGACTCAAAGGTTTCCCTACGGATGGCCAAGCTGAGAAATTAGAGCAGCCCAGAGTTTGGTGTAAACATGTCTTTCTTAATCCCTGTTTGGGGTCTGTAATTGCTTGACTAGCTGAGAAGCCGTAGTGTGGAACCATATTACCTAACCAGTCCCATTTTGTGGACTTGCCACCTGTCCCAAGGCAGCCTAAATTGAGTGAGGCCCCAATGTCCTTGCAAAAGAGGTGGTGGTTCTTAGACAACAACTGGAGTTTATTTTGATCTCTATCTTTTGAAGCCAGAAACTGCTCATGTGTAACTTTAAAGAAAACTGACTTTTTTTTTTTTCCTAGAGCAAAGCTGCAATTTGAAGGCAGTATTCTATTAAAAACAGACAAATAATTCCCATTCCTTCCTGGACCTGCCTATTGTTTTCCTAAGTTTGTTTGGATTTCCAGATTGAATCCTTCTGGCAACCCCTCCGAAGAGAGGGTCCTGGCCACTACCACCCCGTGAGGTCGACTGTCTCGTAAGGTCCTTGGGGAACACATCCTGTTTCTCCCTCAAAGAGGCATTTTGGAGGATGTGAGAGAATGTCTTCTGTCTTCTCCATTCAGAGAGCCTTTGTATTTCCTCGCTATGTTTTGTCTATAGATGGCTTCAGTCTTCCTAAGAAGAACTGTTCCTAGGAAGAATTTTGGATGAGAGCCAGTATCACTTATAGGTAATAAGTGGTAGACTATAGAGTTGGTTTAAGGAACCTAGGACCCTGTCCCCAACAAGCAATCCACCCCATGCATTAGACAAACACATCAAAGACAATTGTATGATACTGGCAATGTGCTTTTAGATGCATTCATCTGGTCATGCCCTGTGTGTGCCACATACTTTCATGCCATGGAGGGCATTCCTAATCGCACGACTGTGGCTCCTTTTTCCCAAGGAACCCCGATATACTCAACATTCCTCATGCAACCATTGCCCATCAATGAGAGCTGGGATGCTAGCTGCAACCTAGGAGCCCTCTCTGAGTCAAGTGTTGACTTTTCTTTTAAAAGGAAAATATTCCAGAGATAATGACAGTGTGATATTGTCATGTTCATGTAGTTTGACTTTCTTGTTTCTTAGATCCACATTGCCACGCTGGCCTGGGTGAGGAGCGCAATGCCACACTGTCCTAGATTTTCTGTCTCTGTGGAGGGTGCAGGTTCTTACCAGTAAAGGCTGATGCAGTTGGTCATGCACACAAGTTAGTGCATGCTTGCTGAGAAAATTCCTAATGACAAATACTGAGAGCGGAAATAATGTTTTCTCAGTCTAAACATGAAAGAGCCACCGCCGATTAAATATATCTGGTAAAGAATCACTTCTCTTAAGCTTTAAACTGAAACCTCTAAAACCTCTTCCCCAAAATATTCTAAATACAGATGGGCAAGTTGTATTATTTCCAAGTTGCCTTTTCCTGCGGGAAAACGAGTGATGTCCGAGACTGGCAGACACAGAGCTCTGTGCATCCTGATAAAGATAGGAACTTTAGGCTAGCAAAAAATCCAAATAAACAGATTTTTCAAACAAACCAGCTTTCCTTTTGGTAGCTGAAAAGGAAACCCCACATCCAGGAGGAATGCAGATCAAAGCAAAGTCTACAAATGATGCAGAAACACATAAAATAACAAACAAGCCTGGTGGGAAGAGGGAACTTTTTGTAAAAGAATAGGCCTCTTCATATTACACTGAAATTGAATGCAAGATTGCAAGTAAAGATACATGAGTTGGGAATACAAAGCTATAGTTTCTTTCCCCTTTTTTGGAGGCTGAGGGTATACCTTTAACAGGTCACATTTGGAGCCACTAAAAGCAAAGGACAAAAGATAGGCCCCTTGTTGGAAATCTTGCCTAGTTTACCTTTTGCAGTTGCCTTTGCCTCTCTTTCTTGGTAGAAAGTGGACGGAATAATTAATCCATTTCAGCTGTAAAAGTGGAACCTGAATTACCCCGGTCTCCACGCATTTCATGTCCAAAGCTGAGCCTTTTTCATTCTTGAAAACCTGGTTCCATTTACCAGTGTTCTCAGGTGAGATCCAGATTTAAAACTGTTGACATGATTTAATTCCAAGGCTGTCCTTTTCCCTTTTAAAATTTATTTAGGCTAAACTCTCAGCTCATACTTAGCAAGGTACAAACCTACTCTTATGATATTTTATCTTGGAAATTAAGCCTATTTAAATCATATCTGTGTTCTGATAGTGAGCTGCTGAGTGGCTACTGGATGCTGTTACTATGTAAAAATCAAGATTACTGTCATTGTTAAGTGTCTTATATTTTTTGAGAACCATTGGAATGAATACTTGGTGGTGTTAGAGTCCTTTTTAAAGACCTTGAGGTGTTAAGTGGACATTTTCATTGAGTTTCTAGCTCCTTTGTTACCTCTATTTAGGAAGAGGGGTTGACTGTTAATTAGTACCTTGAGTAATTTTTAGTAACTTGCCCCTTAAAGCAGCCTTAGCATTGCCTAGGAACATTGCTTGGAGTAGATTCCTCAGACTGAAATTTTGAGTCACTGTATATATTAATCTTCAGATATATTGGCTATTGCCAAATTGTTCTCCCCAGTGGTTGCATCAATTTACATTCCTACGTCTGTGTAACAATTCTGTGTCCTGTCATTTCATATTCTTCCTAATACTATTATCATACTTATATTTTTTGTACCAATTTTTGTTAATTGACTGGGAAACGGTATTTTGTTTTAATTGTACTTCTCTGATTACTTGTGAAATTGATACTTTTATAGAAGTTACTTATTAGACATTAGTATTTCCTCTCAGTGGATTACATGTTTTGGCCCCTTTTTTTCCCCTCATGGGTTGTTTGTTTTTTCTTACAGATTTGTGGGAGTGAT
>NW_012151197.1:572795-590968 GCF_000956105.1 Propithecus coquereli | reverse complement strand
TGACTGGGAAACGGTATTTTGTTTTAATTGTACTTCTCTGATTACTTGTGAAATTGATACTTTTATAGAAGTTACTTATTGGACATTAGTATTTCCTCTCAGTGGATTACATGTTTCGGCCCCTTTTTTTCCCCTCATGCGTTGTTTGTTTTTTCTTACAGATTTGTGGGAGTGATTTAAATCTTCTGGACAGTGATTCTTTATCATTACAAGCACCAAAAATATCCTTTTTTTTCTCATTCTTGGCAGCTGAAAAAAAAAATTAAAAAAGCGAAGAAAAAAAAAAATCCTAAAACCCAGAAAACCCCAAACCATCCTCTTGTAGTCTGTGGTTTGACTTTTTCATTTCTATTTATTTATTTAATTTATTTATTTTTGCTCCCTTCCCCCTCTGACTTTTTCATTTTTAAATGGTGTCTTTTGATACACACACATGTTAAATTTCGATGCAATTTATTTATCTCTACTTTTGTGATTTGTGTTTTTTGGTATGTTTGCTAGGAAAATCTTTCTTACCCTCAAATCATTAACAGATCCTCATAGCTTGTCACCGTTGGGTCCTTAGACCACTGGAATAGATTTCTGTGTATGCTGTAGAGCAAGATGGCAGTCTAACAAGCAAACCTCCAGCTCCATTAATACAAGGTCCATGGTTTTCTCAATAATATGTGGTGCCTCCTCTGCTACATGTCACATTTTCATGCATGAATGGGATTGTTTCAATGGTCTTTATTCTGTTCCATTTACTTTTGTTTATCCCTGTGCCAATAACATGCCATATTCATCACTATCGTTATATGTAAATATATCTGATATTTGGTAGAATGAGTTTCTCTGTTCATCTTCATTCTTCCCTCTTAAAATCAGCTTGGCTAATCTTGGGCCTTTGCTTTTCCATATAGATTTTATAATCTGTTTGTCAAAGTCCATAAAAAAACTGGGTAGACATTTTCACTGGAATTACATTTAAATTTTAATTTGCAGATAGACATTTTTGCAATTTTAAGTCTTCCACCCAGGAACATGGCATATGTATGGCTTTGCTTATTAGAGTTATTTATTGGTGCCCTTTGATAAAGGATTTATCTATAAAATACTTGCATATATTTTGTTAGATTCCTAGGTACTTTGTATTTTTTTGTTGTTTGCAACCAAGAACTCTGATGTATGCATTCATATTTATGCTCCAAATTTAAAATGTATTAGGTACTTAGGAGGCTGTATAAAATACAGTTCTTTTCTTTGTATCTCATGTTCTCACTGAATAGCAAACATATGGAACAGTGGGAATACATGGACATTCTACAGTGAAGTGCCATTCATCATCAGAATTGGTTGATACTGAGTAGTGCAGAAGTGGGTAAAGGTCATAGGTGGGTTGGTTCAGTTGGAGAAGGCCTCATCAAAGAGGGGGGCTTGAAGGTTGAGTAGCATTTTGATAAAGAGATGAAACATGTAAGTTGGAGAAAGCTTATGAACATAAACCTGTACACATTTAGGTGACAGAGAGTTGAGGACAGTGAGAGAGAAGATTGTAGCCAGACGATGGATGACCTTGGGTGCTAGAATGAAGAGTTTGCACTTTATCTTCTACTCCATAGGAAGCTTTCCAAAGTTGGATGATACACTGAACCTTAATAGTCTGTCTATTCCCTTTCTACAAAGAGGCACATTGGACAGGAAAAGTAGGCTTACCTTATGATAAACCTTTTAAATTCATTTTGATTCAGAACTGGGTGTGAACTGAGGCAAAACAGTTGTTCTACATAAAATCAAATGCATTCCAGACAAGCGGTAGTGTTAGGATTTAGAGAAGGCATCATTCTCAAACGTGAAGAAAAGCTGGAGTTCTAGGAAATGCCAAGGACAGATGGCCCAAGGTCTAGCACACAGTATAACCTCTTTTTATCTTCATTTTCTTTCTGCAAAAAGTATTTTATTATCTGGAGTTTTCAAAGTATTCTTCTTGGGGTTTGTTGAGGTCACAAGGTAGAGGTATGGGTTAGAGCTGACTGAGAAATATGAAGGTATCTCTAGGTATCTGTGACTCTCATAAAAAAAACTTTCATTATTTTCCACTGCTTGACAAGTGATTTATTTTCTTCCCCTCTCAAAATTTCTTTTCAATTTTATTGAAAGTTGTGTGTGTTGTTTTCTCCATTAGGTATCATCTATTCTGTTTCTGTTTCCTTAAAGAGCTAGATTGTGGAAAAAAGAGACGTAGCTCAGGCCGTTCTGCCTTGAAAGTGATGGGGGAGCTGACAGGGCTAAAACAGGGAGGAACAACATGAACCAGAGGGGTTGCTGCCAGCTGTCAGAGGAGGCCTCAAGGATGTGTGAGTTTTTTTTTTAAAGCTCAGGAAATAGCCATGGAGCATGCTTGCCAGAAACATCCAGGTGCATGGAAATGCAAGGAGTTGTCACCTTTTGGGAATGTCCACGGTCGAGAATGTAGAGGAAGACCACTCTGCAGCACATTTCACCCTCAAAATCAACTGAAGGGCCCGAGACACCAGCAGCCTTCACTTCCTTGCCCTCACTCTGCATGCCTGCTCATTCAGCGGTCCCATTTCATTCCTCCTTTAGCTTTCATCCTCTGCAGTGGGGGAAAGAATTCCCTGTCATTTCACCATGAGAAGAGGATAGTAAAAGTATATCCTGTTACCCAAAGGACCCCTTCTCTATGAGTGAACCACTGCAAACCACTCAATTGTACGCTCGGCGTCAGATTTCTAGGCAAAGGACAGCCCCAAAAGATACTTCTTCTGAGACCACATAAGATACCTTGGATATGATAGCTCCAAATAACCTTGCCAGTTATTAAGCTATTGTCTCTCAACTCTAAACTCACCCTCCTGTATCTGGTTTTGTGATGCTGCAACTGAGACTCTGTTAATCTTGTATCAGCCTTGCCAGCTTCTGCCAATAGGGGGTGCTAGACTGAAGCTGCAAGACTAGGGGGCAGGGGAAGAAGGGCCTTCCTGTTTGGGTGGGCATCACCTGAGCAAGGTTCATTCTCTGGGTCAGCCTCAGTTAGTTCTAGTAGCAGCAGTTGGTTCCAGTTTGCAGTTTTTCACCACGCACAGAACCAGCGTCCATCACTTGCCCTTAGAGACTCCACCACCAGCTGCCAGAGCCCCTTCCTCAGGTGCCGGGGTCCAGCCCACAGGAGTGGCTGGAAATCCTGAGAACAGCACCAGCTGAGCTTTGGATCCTTCTTGGTGGTCCCTTTTCAGTTCTGCAGGGCCCCTGCTCTCCTGGAAGCATCGAAGTTTGATTCCAATCTCTTCCCTTGTTCTCTTCACCCTAGGAGCACTGGCTGCCTCCTACAGTTTCTAGGTCGTTGATGACTTGGAGTCCCCATCTTGCCTTTTCAGTTACCCAGTTAGAATTTTATACCTAGTAAACCATTCTTTCTGTTATATTCTCTTTCTGCAGTCACTGACGTGATTTTTGGACCTAACTAGATCAGTGGTTTTCAAACTCTAACATGGCTTGTGAAAACATTTGCAACCAAGGGCTTGTGAAAACACGGATTGCTGGGCCCATTCCTAGAGTTTCTGATGCAGTGGGTCTGGATAGGTCCAAGAATTTGACTTTCTAGCAAGTTCTCAGGTGATGCTAATGCTACTGGTCCAGGGGCCACCCTTTGAGAATCATTGCACTAGACAAAGTAGTCTGTTCCCAAAGGGATATTTGTCTTGAAACCACCATAAGATTCCTTGGAAGTAGCCCCAAGTAAACCCAATTGACTAATGAGTTAATGATGTTTTAAAAATAAAGTAGGGCAAGATCCAGGGTGCTACCATTTGCCAATGTGGTAACAGAGGAAGTGAAGTGCATGTTGTCAACTTTCCTGCAGCGTGATCATGCACGAATTTTCAGAATAGTGTGCAAGAGGTGCTACTGGCATGAACCCACAGGTTTTGGAGAGAGAATGATTCAAGAAGGTACATCTGTGTGGTTCCCAACAAGAGAAGAATCTTTGCATTCAGGATATTTGGGGTTGGGTACAGATTTGCCTGTGTATAGTTTGCCATGACAAACAATAAAAATAAAAACTCAAAAGCCTACATCTGACCAAGTTGAACATCTCTATTATTGATTGTTCTTCATACTTTTGCTTGAAGTGTACTTGGTGTTTTTTTTCCTCTCTTTCGTATGTTCTTGGTGGGAAGTATCTCAAATCACCCTTAACTGCATGGAAAACATAAATAATAAATATAAATAATAGGGAGAGACTGCATTTCCACGTGTCCCCAGCGTTCATGCTTGGTTTGGGTAGTCGTGAGGTGAGAAGACCAGAGGAAGAAAGCAAAACATTGGAGTCAGAAATTAAAAGATCACAAATTCAACGAGAGACAAGAAGACAGGAACACCAAAGCTTATTGAGACATTACTATGGCTGCAGAACAAATTACCCACCACTGAGTGGCTAAGACCAGCAACAATAGCGTATTTGTTTTGTTTATGAATCTTAGATGTGGAGAAAGTTTGGCAGGACAGTTCGCCTCTGCTTGATTCAGGGCCATTTAGAGCAGCTTGAGCCTGGGGCTGGAGTCACCTGAAGGCTCCTCACTCACATGTCTGGCGGGCCATGACAGCTGTTGGCTGAGATCTTGGCTGGGGCTGTTGGAGGGAACACTGCCACGTGACCTTTCCTTGAGGCTTGGGCTTCCTTACAGCAAGGGGTGAGTATGGGGGAAAAAGAGGGGAGGGAGAGAGGAACACAAGGCAGAAACTTTATCTTTTTAATGACGTAGCAGCCTTGGAAGTCACGTAGCACCACCTCTGCCATATTCTATTGGTTAGTTAGAGCTATCAAAAGCCCTAGCCCATATTCAAGAGGAGGGAGTAGAGACCCCATGTCTCAAGAGTGGTAAAGTTCTGAACAGTATAGGGGACCAAAAATATTGCTATGGACATTTGTGGAAAAAACAATCTGCCATACTCTTGAACTTAATCTGCACCCCTGCCCAGACCCCTCATATCACCTTTATACAAGGCAATCCTATTCTTCTTTGGTCTCTGATGATTGGACCAGAGGTCAACCCCTGACATGGGAACTGGGCTAATTGAGTTTTGTCCTGATAAAGTATTTAGACAAAGGAACCAGGAGAATGAGGCATCTGTACTTCTGGAGCCAGCACTGTTTATGGACTCTGGGACTGCAATAGGTACTTTTGGTCCATATGCAGACAGAAGCAGAAATCCAAGAGTAAGTAGAGAAAGAAAGGAAGAAAAGGGAAACAGGTGCACTGCATTTGTTCTTGATGGTTCTACAGCTTCCTCATGGTGCCACACTAGATTTTGCAATGACTAGTTCTATCTACGAGACACTCTGGAATCATAATAGCAGTCCCCTTTCTTCTTAAGCAAGCTTGTGTGGATTTCTGCAGCCCAGGTAGATTGCAGGGCAGGAGAAGACAGTTCTCCAAGTAGACTGGTTTGCACTGCAATGTCCCTGAATCTGTTTTCCATGGTTCTTGGCCTTTGAATTTATGCTCCTTATCAAGGGTGGCCCCACCCACCCCACCCATTATTCCTCAACTGATACTGCAGGTCAAGCAAATATCTCATGGGAATAGGCCAGGGTAAATAAATGAGCATTTATTCTGAATTAGCAAGATTTTCAGGTTTTATTTATAGAAAGGCAAAAGGGGGAGATGTTTAATGAGCACATTTTACAAAGAACAGTAAGACAAAATATTCTGTCATGGTTTCTGTTGGGCCTGCACCCCGATGTTCTTGGACCCTTTTTACTGGCCTGTGTGTGCTTTGATTCCAGAAGTGTGAACTGTTGGCCTTCTTCATAGGACAGCCCTTGTGCTACCAGCACTGCTTTGTCCATGCAACAAGCAGATGTTCAGAAATACCTGGGAGTTTATGTCCACCTGGTGTAGCCTGTAGCCAATGACTAATGTGTATGGGTATATGAAAGCCTCGTTCTCTTATCTCCAGATGGGCCAAATCCTGTGGTATAAATTAAGCTTCAGGGTGCCTTACAAGACAAGCCTGAGGCTGGGACTTTGCCTGAAATTGTAACCTTTCTTGCTTCCTTCTTCCCTGTTCTGGATTCTTCATTCTTTTACTAGTTTTTCCCTGAAAGCTCTTCCTTAATCAATCATGTGCACGTGAATTCTTGTCTCAGGCTCTGCTTCTGTAGAACCCAACCTAAGACACAAAATCAAATGTCATGGTAAAAGAGGAGTCTTTAAAGAAATTACACTTGTGTTCAAATCTCTGCTTATAGCATTGGTTTATTATATGGCCATGGACCCAGTTCACTTTTCTAATTTTGTCTCTCTATCAAAAAAAAAAAAAATGGAGGTAGAAATTACTGCCTTTAGGCCTCCTGTAAGAGACAAAGATTTCAGCTCTATAAATCTATAACTATATCCTAACAGGGCTTGAAAGATATAAATCAGCACTAATCAATGGAACTTTCTGTGATGCAGTGTTCTTTGCACTGTCCAACACAGTAGCCACCAATCATGTGTGACTGTTGAGCACTTCAAATGTGGCTAGTGTGACCAAGGAACTGAATATTTAATTATTATTATTTTAATTATTTTAAATTTAAATGTAAATAGCCGCATGTAGTTGAATGTCTACCACATTGGACAGCACAAGATAGATAAGATAATAGTATTATAAAGTTGATTTCCTGATTTTTGATAATTACACTTGGTTATGTAAGCCTTGGTTTTGTAAATATACACAGAAATATTTAGGAGTTAAGAGGAATCATGTCTGTGACTTAAATTATTTTGGGAAAAAATATATATAAAACAGTTGTGATAAAATGTTATCTTTTAGAGAATTTTGGTGAAATGTATATGGGAATTTTTTTTTCGTAGAAAGCAATTTGGTAAAAAAGGTAAATTCTTAACTGTCATGATAATAAACTGGAAGATAATATTTAAAATTGATTACTTAAGAGGTAGCCATATACAAATATTATTTGAAATATGGAGAAAAGTGCTAAAAGAAAATAAATGATCTGAAATACTGAAAATGCTCATAAATTCTTCCCATTCCATTATTTGTGCCCCTTTGCAATATAACTTTGAAGCTATGCCCATCTATTTCTTCCTTTTGCAACTAAGATTAGTCATGTGATCTGCTTTGGCTAGTGGAATAATAGCAAATGCGACATAAAACTGTGAATTGAAAAGTACTTGTGTTTTGGGACTTGCCTTTCTTGATGTTCTCGGGCTCCTGGGAATTCTGCAACTATCCCTGTGAGAACAAGCCTTGGCTAACCTGTTGGCAGATGAGAGACCATGTGAAGAGAGGCCCCATCGTGTCAGTGATCCTGACTCTCTTGGCTAATGTCCCAGGTAAGACAGTGAGGCCATCTAGCTTGTCTAGACACCAGCTAACCTCATACACATAAGCAAGTCCAGCCAAGACCAGCAGAAGAACTGCCCAGCTGAGCCCAGCTCAAATTGCTACCCAACAGAACCATGAGCTAAATAAGTTGTTGGAGTTTTAAGATATCATGTTTTAAGGTGGTTTGTTTCTTAGGGAAAGCTACAAAAGTGCTGGTCTCTAGGAAGAAGGGTAAGATTGTCATGGGAAATATAACATGATTTTGGGGAACATGGTTTTTTGAGTTATATGCTACCTTCCATTTTTACCTTTTTTTTTTTTTGATACCTTCCATTTTTTAGTCACATGGCCCTAAGGAATTTCATTAATCTCTCTGTGCCTTGATTTTCACATCTTAAAGATGGAGATAGTAATACAACCTTGTATATGTATTATAAAATTAACTTTAAAAATGCAAATAAAATACCCAGCACAGTACTTGGAGTATAATAGATGTACACAAATTGCTAGAGATTGTGGGGTGGGGGTCAAGGTAGGATAATAGTGTGGGTTGGCAATAAGAGATGAAGGATGGTGTTGTCGAGTGTGCAGTACTTGGAAGTACAAAAGGAGAGTTTGAGTCTTCTCCCTATTATCTTCTTGCTGGTGAATTTAGGCAAGTTATTTATCTTTTCTAGACCTTGGCTACCTTGAAAAACCTTCTGCTGTTGGACTACGTTTCCTCAGTGGATTTCTTTAACTCCCATTGACTGTAATTACATTTATTTTAATTCTATTGTTTATAAATTGTCCATTACTTTTCCAAGAAGTTTATGGAGACAAGAGCTATAACTTTCTAGGGTGTAAGATTTAGCTTAAGAGCCAGACAAGTTCAGACACAATCACAGTTACACAAGTCAATGTTGTTAGACAAAGCTACTTACTAGAGAGGTCCAGGGAGGAAGTACATCTTTTGAAGTTCATAGTGGGTTGATTTCTACACAAAATGGTACCTTTCAAAGGGATTAATCATGCCTGGTTCCATGTAGGGTGAGAACTAAGGGTCCATAGATATTAAATCAGGTCCCAGACTCAGACACTCAAAGGTGAGTGTTTTAAGGTCTTGCTAGTTGCTGTAATAAACTCAAAATTCATAATGGCTCAAACATGACAGAAGTATTTCCATGTCTTACATATGTAAGTCTAAAGCAAGGTGTTCCTAGTTGGCAGGTGGATCTGCCAGCTTGGATCTTTCCATTTGATGGCTCTGCCATTTTCAACATGTGGCTTGATTGCATCCAGTGGAGGGGAAAAGAGCATGGAGGGTCACATGTGAGAGGCTTTGTAAAACTCTGCATTCACTAAACAATAACTCTCCATTCTCCCCTGCTCTGCAGTCCCTGGAAACCACCATTCTACTTTCTGTCTCTATGATTTTGACTACTCTGAGTGTCTCATATAAGTGGAATCACATAGTATTTATTAGTATTTATCTTTTAGTGACTGGCTTGTTTCACTCACCATAATGTCCTCAAGATTCTTACCTATTGTAGCATGTGTTGCAATTTCCTACCTTTTTAAGGCTAAGTGATATTCCATTGTATGTATATACCACATTTTGCTTATTCATTCATTCATTGATAGACACTTGAGTTGTTTCCACATTTTAGCTATTGTGAATACTACTGCTGTGAACATTAGTGTGCAAATAAGGACATATAGTTTTGTTGTCTGTTCAGGAAGAAGAAGAGCCATGTTTTGTGAACTGCTATCCCATCTCTGCCATGGCAAATACATACATAAGCACGGGGGTCAGTCAGGTGTACAGTGGGGACTGATGGGGACAGGGGAGAAGTGGAGTGTTGCTCCCATGTCTAAAGGACAGTCATTTCTCAGCTTCAGCTGACTGGTGCCAGGTAGGAATGCCAACTGGAGGTGGCATTCCTCTCTAATTTCTAAAGAGAGTTTAGACATCTGAATTGATATGTAATATATCTTGATTTAAAATGTTGGTGATGAATTTATAAAACAGTGTCAAGAATAATTAAAATTCACTTCCAGGCCTGATGTGGTTTGTGTGTTTCAGGCTGCCCATTTACACTGTCTATGTTGGACTATGTGCCTTGGGAAAGGCCTAGAAAATCAGATAATCTGTGGGTGACAGCCAGGCCTGAGAATGCTCCAGGCAGAAGGGCAAAGGGCAGAAATCAGCCTGGGCTCTCGTTAGGTCTTCATCCCAGGGCCAAGGAGGAGCCACAGGGAAGTAGAGAAAGGCCCTTTGGTTAGAGATTGGGCCCTGGAGAGCCCTTGCAAAGAAGAAACAGTGTTCTGTGCCATGCAGGGGCAGACAGTAAGGCTGAGAATGATAGATAAGAAAGGAGCAAAATGTGAAATGACCGTGAGGTCAGGGGACATCTGTCTACCTGCTTTCAGCTATGCCATGCCTGCCTGCATTGTCCCAGGGGCAGCCAGGAGAGGAGCCAGGGCGTGGTCTCAGCAAAGAAGTGATTTCACCGTTAGTCATAGGCGCTGTCGGTATTTACCACTCCAAGACAGAGGCCTTGTATGTATCTGTGTGGACACACATTTCCTGTAACTCTGTGAGTGGCTGTCAGGTTTGAGGTTTATACAAAGCTGTGGTCGTGTTCTCGTCACACCTTGGGTGATTTAGAAAGACTGCAAACAATGGAACAGAAAGCCTATTATTTTCTTGTTAAGTTGGTGATGACCTTGAAGGCAAGCCATGGATGCATATTTACATTGTATGTAAGTACAACGGGTTCTGTCTGTCTCATGTTTTCAGGTCCATCCTAATCAATCAGCAACACACCTATGGAATGCCAGTCTGTGCTAGGAATGGGAAGGTGATAACCCACACCATCCCTACCCTTGAGGGCTTTATGGTCTAGGGAAGGAAGGAAGAAATACATAGTCCTGGAAAAAGCAAAGTGGTGTCCAATGCTGGCAGGGTGTGGTAAGCGAGAAAAGAGTGGTGGGGATGGAAGGAGCCTGAGGCCTGGAGGGGCGGGGAGAGGGAGGGCCCAATGGAGCTTCCTGTAGGGTCCAGTGGGCCCCACTTCCTCTCCCGTGCAGCGATGGTGCTTAAGGATATGGCAAATATCATCGTTCTTGATTGTCTCACATACAGATTGTGACTTCAGGCCCTTTTAGAAAATAAGAAGAAATAAAGGCATTTTAAGCAGACACTTGGGATATTTTGTTGAATTGGAGACCTATTGTATCAGAGTAACTTCAGTTTTGTGGAATGAGATGGGTATAGGTGAGTTGGGGTCGGGCGGCACTGTTGACAAGGTAACTATTGCTGTCCATCAAAGGAGTGACCTTTCGGATTGGAGACTTAGAAATGTCCTTCCCTTTGAAAATCTCTCCTCAAAGAAATCAGCAAAACACCCAGAAGTCTCTGCCTAGTAGGTGTGAGTAAAACCCTTCTAAGGTTCTGTTCGTGATTTACGCTAAGGTGAAAAACGTGTTCTTTACCCGTGGTGAGAAGTATTTCAACCTTTTTCATGGTTATGCTTCCAAGTACTTGAGACTGTACTCTCCATTTGGCAGTGCGATAGGTTGAGAAGGGAGAAACATGCCAACTTTGGACAAAATATGATTGTGTATTTTCAGTTATGATCCAAAGTCGCAATTTGGACCATAAAGCTGGTTCTACTTCTTTGCCAAGTTGGGCAAGGAATCTTGGCTGAAAGATGTTTTTTAAAGACCTGGAGTGTTGGAGTGGATGTCAAGACATTTGTATTTGGGCTTCTTTGGTGCCACTGTTTGAAAAAACAAAGGCATCCTGGCTTTGCCATTTCTTTCCATTTTAATGTAGAATGAATGATCCCTGATCCCTCTTACAGAATGATGTATGGCTAACTCACAACTTCATTTAGAAATATTTAGAATCCTCTCTTTCAGTTGGCATGTCTAAAATGATTATTCTTTAACAATACTACTTCTATTGTTGTTACTGCTGCTGTGTTATTACATCCTTGGCCGTGATTATTGGAGCAACATCTTTGTTTATTATAAAATGAGATGCTATTCTCACTTGCTGACTGGTATCCTTTCCAGGTAGACCAAAATTGTCCCAGAGAAGTTAAAAGTGAAAATAATTTATGTCATACTGCTGAGGAAACTAAACACCCAGTGGTCAAGAAAGAACTATGTCAAAGCTTCTAGGAAACTATTAATTGACAATGTTGTTTCAGAATCGCAGAAATGGGTGCTTCTTTCTGCTTTTCGCCCTAGGATGGGCTTTAGATATCAATATTCTGATTTATGTTAACCCTTTTTAGACTCACCTCAAGTTGCAAATTAACATTTTAATTTAAATTAATCCTTTTTAGACCTATCTGAAGTTATATACATAATTATATGATTTTGATGTTACAGTTATATTTTAATGGATGATAGTGATTTCCTAAGTCACAAATTTTGAGACAAATATGAGACAATTTTAGCACCAATGTCTTCTACACTGGCTACTTTAATACTTTTCTACTATCAGGCTCTCGTGATAGAGAAAAATACTAAAATTAAAAAAAAAAATGACTAGGACACACAAACAGGCTGGGCTAGTTGAGAACACATCAGCCAAGAAGCCACGTCCAATAGATTGCAGGTGGCACACGAGTGGGAAGGACATGGCCAGAATGTGAAGGAGCCAACGCCACCCTTGGCTGGGAACTGCAGACCAGCGCAGTAATGTGATTATGGTAATGATTCAACAAGTCATCGTCTGCTGCCTTTGTTCACCGTAATTAACTTTTTGGAATTGTGCAGCCTGTGTCTCTGGGCTCATCAGCTGGCCCGGCTTTTGTGTTCCCAGTCTGTCTTTTCTCCCTGGGCCCAGGAGCCCCTAAATGCATTGCTAAATGAATTCATTGCTGGAACAAAGATTTGGTGGTGGAATAGAGATGGCTATCTTTTGTTGTCAGACATTCAATCCCATATAGCAATCCAATTACTTAAGCTGTTTCTATCAGTCTTATTAGGGCTGGCCATTGAGGCCGGCTAGAATGCTGATCTCTGTGTCTTGGAAGAATGTGGTGGAACAGATTAGTGCTTTAATGAGAGGCTTTCTGAAGGCCAGATCTTTTCCATTGTATACATATATATCGAGATCTAGGAATCATTTTTAGACGAGGGCGCGGAGTCACTGTTACAAAGACTGATCAAAGGATGGCTGGAAATCTGTACAATTGCTTGAAGAAATTTTATGGGTTATAAAATATTGGCACGGGTTCTGTCTGTTATGGGCTATCTGATGAAAATCTCTGGTAGGCTGGGAAAAGGAAATTGCTTATTGGCATTTATTCTGTGGGATGGATATCTTTGGAGTTTGCATTTGAACTCTTTCTTCACTGTGTTACAGGTCAAATTCTGTACTTAGCACTAACATTCCAGGAATGCGGGCTACACTAAATCAACACAAGCCTCTCTCCATAGTCTCCTACCCAGAAAAACATATCATGAGACAGGGTGAATGGACCATTACGAAGGAAAGATAGCAGGGGTGGAGTAAGATTGCAGTGCTTAATGTGTAGAAGTTGAAACCTGAAGTTAAAGTGAGAGGAGTTAAGTCAGAGAAACAACTCAGGACACTCTTGCTATGACTACAGAGAAAAGATTGTAATTGGTTTTAATGTTCAAAGAAATAACATTCAGTTTTTCCATGTCATGCCTATTGCTCTGAAAATGTTTCTGAAATATCAGATGCAAAGAAGTTTTATTGTAAAGGAAACAAATCTACACATACTTGGAGGATTTTAAGCAAAAAGAAAAATATTTTTTTCATAAAATATCATATTATAGATATGTTTAAACAGACACAAAAGTACTTTTCACACAGATTTAATAATTAATCATAGTTAACTTGTAGCCTAACCTTCTAAACCTTTCTAGACAAATCTCTGACTTCATATAATTTTATCCATTGCTATCACACTCTAGAAAAATAATTCTTTTAAAAAACATAAACATAAGCTGCAACATTTCATATCTTAAAAATATTAACAATAATCCCTTAACATCCACCAATATTCACTTAGTGAAATTTCTCATAAGCAAAAGATGTAAAAATGTTTGGCCTATTTTTTGTATATACTTTTTGGTATGGAATATTTTAGATAATTTTAAATCATAAATGCCCTGTTCCAAGTAGGTTGTTGCTCACCTCCTACTATATAGACTTATTCCACATTCTATAAGGATACTAAAAATTAGAATAAAGTATATTTATATGAAAAATATAAAAAATAAAATTCATCTTTAGTTAAAAAAAAAAAGAGACTTCCATGTGTGTAGACGTTTTGGTTTTTATGTCAGCCCCTGTGAGACTGCTGGACACACTGGAGATAAAGAAACAACGTAACAGGTAATTGAGCTTAATTCTTTTGACCTCAGCATAGTGTTCTTTCTCCTTTACCTGGATTTTCACTCTCTCTTAATATAATGATCTCTATCAAAAAATGAAATTCTATGGGCTGTGGCATGAGGTCTGAGATTCAAATTCAGCAGGATTTGGTGATGGATTCAAATAGTGGCTCCAAATCTAGAGGGTAGGTATCTTAAATATGTGTAACTCTTTTCCTAAAAGGTGGGAAGAAAATGGGGAGGAGAAGGTTCAGGCTAAATCATAAACTAAGCTAGTTTCCTACTTTCTGAATCTGTGTGGACTAAATGCTGAAATAAAGTAGTAACTGAGATGCAACATAGCGGAAATGACCTTATCCAAGTCATGAGTATGGCGTGTGTGTGTGTGTGTGTGTGTGTGTGTCTGTGTGTATGTGTATATGTGTGCCTGTGTATATATGTGTGTGCATCTGTGTGCATACATGTATTTGTGAGTGTGTGTCTGTGTACAAAGATATAGTCTCCCTTGGATTGCCCCAATACCCTGCTCATTTCTTTATAAGATAAAACCATAAGAACTAACAAACGCAGAATTCTGCTTTTCAATGAGAAATACAAAGCCACTGGTGCTTGCTTTCCTTTGTCAAAAAAAAAAAAAAAAAAAAAAGAGTTCAAGGTTGTAGTGAGCTGAAGACAGCACCGCACTCTAGCTAGGGGAACAAAGTGAGACCCCTTTGTAAAAAAAAAAAAAAAAAAAAGAGTTGGAAAGGTCGTCCGAGATAGGAATAAATGGAGGCAGAGGCAAATCAATGTTTAACTTGGAAATATTTTTCAGTTAATCATCTCTGACCGCTCACACTAAGAGGGCACTCCTAGAGTGTCAGCAGACTTGAACTGGAAGTCGCTAAGCTTCTATTAAAACAGCCGAATGTCAGAATCAGCATAATCAGAAAGCCTGATCCACTGTAGGTTGAATCTAAAATGGGGAAAAAACCCTCTTCTGCAAATATATATCTAGGGATATTTTGACTTGTAGACTTTTGCTTCCAAGTTTAAGGATTATGAAACCACAGGATTTTCCTTGTTTTAGGATTACCATAAAAACTTGGGAATTATACCTGGTAGGAAATTTGTTGGAAGGTGTGGGAAATTGTCTTGGAGTCTGCATTATGGCTTTTCTTTTCCTATTTTCATTTCTGATATGGATAGCTTTATGAAATTCTACATAATGTGACTTCTTAGCTTGTGGCTTTTTTGATGTTTTTTTTTGGTCCTTTTATTATAAGGAGCCGATCTTTAAGAAAGTTATGAAACCCTTAAGGGACCAGCGGGACCAATATTTGCTCTAATGGGCAAAGAGACTTCTTTAGTCTCATCTCTATTTTTATGTGTTTTTTGATAGTCAGTGATGAGGAAACGCTATGATTTTGACAGGCTTTGTCTATGCTTCTGTATGGGTGAAATAATTATCTGTCAAACAAAAGAAGTAACTCTTTTGGCCTTTGAATGTAACGTACCCATTACATTCATGTAAAGCAGAGTTTGTAAAGAGATTCTTAGTCAAAGTGTCACCCTTGACTTGAGGCCATTGTGCTTGTGAACTGCTGAACATATGGTGTTCTTGCTATGCTGAGACCCACGGCTCCAAGAGTTTCCTATGCGACCGGCATTGCTTTACAAGCAGAGCGTAACGCAACTGGTGCCAAAACGATGAATACTCTAGGAACCCAAAGATGTGTTTCTCTTATGAGACCTGGTCTTTCTAACATTCGGATTCTAGACACATGAGACAGTTTATAATAATTCAGCAGCAGTGAGATTCAGCAAAGCCATGTTTGAATTATTGGGAAAGTCTGAATTTTGCTTTTGCATTTGGAGAGCTTTAAAAGATCTTATTTTGAATGCTTTTGAGGAATTCACACGGACTAGATGGATTTTTACAGGAAATAGGGAAAATACCAGATCACATGTGTCTCCTTTCTCTTTCAAAAGAATAAAGTTTGTATCTTTTGTGTTGTTTTATGGTGAATGAACAGTAAGATCTGGGTGGAACACTAAAAAAAAAATCCTTTATTAAGTTTGGGATTGAGTCTTTAATTTTGCAGTGCTTTTTATTTTTATTTTTTAGAAACAGGGTCTTGCTCTGTTGCCCAGGCTGGAGTGCAGTGGCACAATCATAGCTCACTGTAGCCTTCAACTCCTGGGCTCCGTGATCCTTCTGCTTTAGTCTCCCATGTTGCTGGGATTACAGGTGTGAGCCATCTTGCCACCTTTGCAATGCTTTTAAATAAGTTGGGCATGGGGGCTCATGTCTGTAATCCCAGCACTTTGGGAGGCCAAGGTGGGAGGATTGCTTGAGGTCAGGAGTTTGAGACCAGTCTGGGCAACATAGCAAGATCCCATCTCTACAAAAATTTAAAAAATTAACCAGGCATAGTGGCATACCTGTAGTCCCAGCTACTTAGGAAGCTGAGGCAGGAGGATCACTGGAGCCTAGGAATTTGAGGTTACAGTGATCTATGATTGTACCACTGCACTCCAACCTGAGAAACAGAATGAGATCCTATCTCAAAAAAGAAAAAAAAATATATAAAACGTCACTTGATATTTTTATTACGAACTATTATAGTGTTTGGGGCATGGATTTCACTTCTCATCTTATACCATCTCCTTGGTCCCCCAGTGTTAGGAGAACTGTAGGGCCATGATTAAACCCAGTGATATCAAATGCTAGAAGTCTGGCCAAGGGTTTATCTGCTAGAACAACAGATATATTTTCCTCTTGCCTAGGAATTGTTGTTTCGTTCAGACTCTCCTGAATGGAGGACAGATGGTAAGGACTTTGCTTTTATTTATCAGTTAGCATTGTTACATAACAAGCTACCCCAAACTCCGTGGCCTGAAACAATAAGATGTATTGCTCTTGGGCCAGCTAGACAGTTCTGGTCTTGGCCAGCTGTGGGCCAGATAGAAAGCTCTGATTTTCTAGGCTGGGCTCTCTCACATGTTTGATGGTTGGCTGAACAGAGGCTGGTTCAAGATCTCCTTGAAGGGGACAGTTGGATCTCTTCCACGCGGTCTCATCCCCCAGCAAGTTCCCCTGGGCTTGTTCGCATGGTGGTGACAGGATCCGAGGGAGAGACAGACGCATGCAAGGTTTCTCGAGGCCCACACTTGGAGCTGGCACACTTCCACTTCCACTGCAGCTACAAGTAAGTCACAAGACCAGCCCAGACTCAAAAGCGAGGGAAATAGATTCTTCCTCTTGATGGGAGGGGCTGCAGAATCACGTGGTAGAGAGTGCACACAGAGACCATCACTTGGCACCGTCAATGCAATTAAACTACTTCATCTTAAAAGGGAAACAATCTACAGGAAGGCTAGGGATCTCTGCCCCAGGTGAAAGGTTCATGACCTATGGCCAATTGCTATTAAGAAATCCATATTTCTCAGTATAGTTACAGGTATCTTCTTCCTCAGATTCACCTGTGGGAGCTGAGGTACTCCGACCTACTGAATTAGAATCTCTACTTGTTAATCAAGCCCCTTCCCCACCTCCTACCCTGTAACTCTTATAGTCATGTTTAAGAATCTCTGCATTTGATTCTCCTACTCAACACAATCATTGAAGGATGTAGATTCAAGTGACGGAGTATTTTTTTCACTTATGGAAAACTGACCCTGAAATGAATTACAAAAAATATGGTTGGACTCCTCCAGTGAATTGCCTTAAACAAATTCTCACCTCCTCCTAAGCTATGATAAATATGTTATGTCATAGAGATATTAGATTAACTGATAAACTTTCGCTGGTAAAAATCAGTTTAATTGATTGCTTTTGCTTCAATACATTTTTACTTGACAAGAAAAGAACATGGATATGGAGGTTATAGGTTTCTCCAGTGCTTCCTAACAGGCAATATGGAAGGAAAAAAGATGTGTTTACATCTTTAAAATCCTTATCTTAATCTTCAACTCAAAAACCTCTCTCTGGGGTGATCCACAAGCCCTGCAGGTAGAGACCAGCTCTCTGTGTGTGTGTGTGTGTATGCGTGAGTAGTTCTATCATTTCACTAAAAGCTTCTTTTGAGTCATTGGCTAAAAATTTTAGACATTCTGGAAGATTCTGTTGGGGTCAAAAATATTTTAATGAGTCCTAGAAGAAAAGAAACCTGAAAGAAGCAAAAGAGATTTTAAAAAGGCCAATATTCACGTAAACTAGGCTCTTCGATTCCCATCTCTACTGCTACCAACTGAGCCGGCACAGAGGACCAGACCAGTCCTTTGAAAGCAGCATTGGATCTCTCTCTTCCCTTGCTCGGAAACCCTTAATGATGCCAATTGCCTCACTGGATTTGCAAGTTCAAACACATCAGGGGCCAGGAAAAAAACAGTAAATGAGTGAAGCTGCATGATTATGATTAATAGGGGGTGGTAGGGTCTGAGGTAAACTGAAAAATGCATGTCCTACTAAAATTCAGATTTTTTTTTTT
>NW_012151197.1:567038-570650 GCF_000956105.1 Propithecus coquereli | reverse complement strand
TTTTTTTTTTTTAATGCACATGGATATTCCACACCTTGAAGTGAGAATTTGCCTCTTGGGAAGTAACAGGCTTTCCTGGAGAATGAATTGTCGCCTCACATTTTCCATCTGTCCTCAAGGAAGTATGTTTATTTTTAGTGAAAATGATAAACCCCAGAGGCGATAAGTGATAGATTCCCCTAACCAGTAGGTTCCACTTTCTTTCATTCCATGTGAAGTAGTATATCTTGATGATTAATATATCAGGTTTCTGAGATCCCTGCAGCTCCTCTTACAAGGAAAAGTGTATGGGTATGTAAATTATCTGTATAATATATGCATACATGTTTCTCTTTCCATGGGAAACGCTACAATGTGGTTTCTTTGCCATATATAAAATTTAACATGTTCAAAGATTAACTTTCATTTCATGGAATTAAAGGTGGAAAACTTGACCGTGGAATGCCATTTCTTTAAACACGAATGGCAACTTGTCATTTTCCTTTGCTTTTTGCTGATGGAAATTGCGAAGATTCCAATGTTTTCCCCTGAGAGATTATCTTCTGTTGGCCGCCATCCTAACTTTTGAGATGTTTACTCTAGAAGCAATTTAAACAAAAGGGAGGAAATGCCCTGGACTAGCGACTGCATGTAATCATAATGAAAAATGCTTGATATTGAATCAAAGGAGTGGAAGATGGTGTGGAGATTTCTGATTTGGACTTTCACCTCTGGGGACAGGACTCTTGGAGAAACTAGGATAAAAGAAAAGCATGTTATGGCAAACCTGGCCCATTTGTAGTGTATGTATTTTTACCTTTTCCCCTCTGTGCGATATGATCATCCTCAAATTAGTAAGCCTGATGATTGCTAAGGCAATCGAAAACTTTCGTCTGCCCTGTGGGGTGTTCAATGAATTAAGTTCTTGCAATGTAACTTAAAAAGAAAACATAAGGCCAGGCATGGTTTCTCACACCTATAATCCTAGCATTATGGGAGGCTGAGGTGGGAGGATTGCATGAGCTCAGGAGTTCGAGACCAGCCTGAGCAAGAGCGACACCCTGTCTCTACTAAAAATAGAAAAAATTAGCCGGGTGTGGTGACTAGCACCTGTAGTCCCAGCTACTCAGGAGGCTGAGGCAGGAGGATCACTTGAGCCAGGGATTTTGAGGTTGCTGTGAGCTAGGCTGATGCCACCGCACTTTAGCCCGGGTGATAGAACAAGAGTCTGTCTCAAAAAGAAAAAAAAAAACACATGACCCTCAGAGTGAAAATCGATTCAGTAAGAATCATTAATGGATGCTAAATCTCAAGGAGTGGATTCAATGCAGCATCCACAGAATACTTACCTAATCTCAAGGTATCTAAAAGTAAAGAAGGAAAAATAGTTCGCTATGCCATGAAGAAATGGGATAAGATCTTAGCCAAGTCACAGAAATTAATATCACTATAAAAGGGCAAGTGTGTATCGGGGTCCCGCGTTGGATACTCTGGAAAGAACTCATCATTATGTTGTATTACGGCCCCAAATGTGATACACGAACCTAATTATAAGGAAGTATCAGAGAAACCCAAGTTGAGAGACGTTCTATAAAATAACTGCAAAGCTGAGGGACTGCTCCCAAGTTAAAGGAGATTGCAGAGAGACGATAATAGAATAAAATACGTGATCCTGAACTGAATTCTTTACCCGAAAAGTAACTGTTGTAAAGGTCATTGTTGGGGACACATGATGAAATTTGTATATGGTCTGTAGAAGGAAAAGTATTACATCAATGTTAAATATCTTGAATTTGGTAACCATATTGTTTGCAAACTGTTTAAGAGAATATCCTTGTTCTTAGGAAAAGTACATTGAGGTATTTCAGAGCAAGGGCATGATACATGTGGTTTACAGTCACGTGGCTCAGAAATAACTGTCCCTATAACTGAATACACACACTCATAGAACTACAGAGAGGATTATGAAAGCAAACGTGGCAAAATATTAAAAGTGGTGAATATGGGTAAAGGATATTTGGGATTACTTTGTATTATTCTTGCAATTTTTCTGTAGATTTGAAATAATTTCAAAATTAAAGTTTTAGAAAATAAAGCTAACACCTCCCTCTCCACATACATGTATCTGTTGGCACAAAGGTTTTATGAGAGGAGAATATAGAGTACAAAACGTTTGAATATTGGGAGAAAAATATGAGGATTCGTCGTGAAAGCACCTTCTCATAAATATTGTTGGAAGCAGTCCTTTTACAATGACAGACTCCAGAAATTCTGTGTCTATCAGGGTAATCCCATTAAAGAAATATCAGATGGCTGCAAAGCTTTGAGAGTCTGGGTATAGGGTGATGAAGCCCTGGTTAGACGGTTGATTTATTGGCTGGCTTAACCTGCGTGTTACCGGGAACCTGCAGAGCAGCAGTCTGGGTCAAGCTTGTGTGCCCTGCACCATCCTTACAGGGATGAGATTAAACCCAGGAAGGAGCACATTCACCATCCTTTAAGTGTTGCATTCCTGGGGTTGACAGTTGGCCATACATCTTCTCTTAGTAGACTGGAATATCTGTAGGGGCTGAGCCACAGTCTCTTGTGAAGCATGTGGAGGGGAAGTTGGTCCTTCATGCAAGCTCTGCCAACCAGATAGTATTGATCAGTGAATCATGAGATTTCAAGCATGCAAACTTGCTCTTCCTGCAGACTTCAGGCCCAGGCAATGCATCCATATCTGCTGTGCACCGAGCTTTCTAGGAAGTGTAGGGCTCACTAAGCAGCCCATTAGAGTGAGAGAAAATGAAGCTGTTGTTTTACCAGTCTAGAGAAAAATCTCAGTGGGATCTCCTTTAACGAACACCTGTAATCTGGTGGTATACCAACACACAGTTAACTCTTTATACAGATCTTTGCAATGCTCTAGGAAGCACCCTGTGGAGTTACATAGGAAGGAAAATTCAGCCCTTTATTACTTAATCACATCACTCAGTGTTAGAGGTTTTCATTATCTCATAAAATGCTTTCCACGAGTAGGGAAAGGTGGTTTGGAAGAAATTTTATTGACTCGCTTTGTTTCCAATTTTGTGAGCTTTCAAAAATACTCATTCCCTCATTTTATTTGTTTTTTTTTTTTTTTTTAACCATGACTTTTGTGCAGGGTTGGTTTATTTTCAAGTCCATTTTGCTTTGTTCTAATATTGATACGGTTTCAGAATTATTTTTCTGTAAGCGTAAATGGCATAGAGGGCTCTAAATAATCACAATGTATTTGATTACAAAAGTAATTGTTTCCGAGTGTTACAGATCAAAACCATAACATAGGATGGAGCCAGTTTTGGATCCAGCTAGCCTTCAAAGCTGTTGGCTTTAAAAGAAGGATGAGGTCTTAACACTAGGGCTTCTAGTTTTCCAAGTGCTGTGCAGAATTTCAATCTCATGATCTCTTATCAACTCTGAAAGGGGACACCTTTGTTGTCTCTGCTGAGTAACAGTTGAAAAATCTTCCATTTTTATTTCAATGGATAGCATTGTTATTTTACATGATACGAATTGTTTTATGAGTGGCTAGCCATACAAGTTGGGGGTTAGAAAACTCTCCTTTTTCACTTAGTACCTAGAAAAGAAGTAAAGGAACAGAAGGAAAGG
>NW_012151197.1:555360-565880 GCF_000956105.1 Propithecus coquereli | reverse complement strand
CAGTCATTTCTATACCCTCAGGTTTGTTTTATGAGCCTCTAAGGACCTCGAGAAGTCTTCTAGTGTGTTCCTCTGGCTCTGGGTGAATCGGCCTCTTGAAACGGTCATGTGCATTATTGGCCATTCCCTGTCTGGTGCATCTCCTGGGAGGGAGATTACAAGACTTCTCTTTGTAACCTAATAGGATACATATCAACTTATACATCAAGAATTCATCCTAAAAGCTAAGCTGACATCTTTCTGGACTGATTTAAAGCCAATTTTTGGTTGTTTTCTCCTTGGAGATAGAGAACTTTGATCTAATAACACTCCATGTATTACTCAACCACCCCGAGGGGCCAATTTCCATTCCTTTAACCATTTCTCTTCCCTGCTCTTCCCAAATCTATAATCAGTTTATTTTTTTCTCTTCTCCAAGTAACAAATTCTTTAGATGTCTGAGACTTATTTTTTTACCTGCAAAATTTTAGGCTGTTTTTGTTTATGTTTCCACAGTTACCTGCTTTATCCATGTGCCGACTGTGCCACGTTTAGCCAGACCAAGAGCATACCTGGTTTTCCTTTGTGGTACATCCCTGGTGACAGAGATGGCCATGAGAAACATGAAGACAGAGAATGGAAAACAGAATCAGGCATAATCAGTTGTGTTTCTATCTAGAACATAGATCAGGCTAGAAAGTAAGTATTCTATAAACAAATTTTGCATGAGTAAAATTTAATTCCTATGTCATTTGCCTTGCTACTTATTATTAATAATTAGAAAACCTTCTAATTAATAATTAGAATGCTTTCTTATCGAGATATTATGAAATTTAAAAGTCATTCCTTTTTTAATGTCCTCAGAATAATGAAATACATTATATTGGAGATTTTTACGTTCGTTAAACCACTATCTTAGCATAGAGGATTGGCAATTTGGTTGATCTTCCAATAACTGGCATTACCGAGAAGCTATTGTGTTCCCCAAAGTAACACTGATAAGAAGAGACCACTCCCAGAATACCACGGGTCCTTTCAGTTAGAACTAGCATGGGTGTAACTTCTTTACTTCCTGAAGCTATATCAGTTACAAATGTGTGGAAACAGAGAAGATTAAGCTATTATGGAGAATTTTCTTGTGAATAATTCATATTATTCTTTCTGGGTAGAATTGTTCATTTCTAGCCCTCTCCCTTCAGATATGAACTAAATATTGAAGGTTCATTACATTTCTTCTGAATATCAGAATTCTGACTGTGATAATAGGTTCTGGGAACTGGCTGAGTTTTTAGTATTCGGTGAACAGGATGTAATAAAAACTCCATAAAGAGCCAACTCTATGCCATGTACTTTGAACATTAAGTTTCACTCATAGTGATTTTCTGTTTTTTAACTTTCGAAGACAAGTAACATACAATCTTCCCTTAATCATGCATGGCTCTGAAGAAAATCAAGAGTATCCTTCCAAATCATATTTTAGTAAGAATCATCCTACTCTTGAAATCCCATACTTTAAATCAGTGAAATTTTAGGTTTTGTCACTTTAGTGATAAATTTTTTTCCCTTCTGGAAGCTTTGTTATCAATTGATTTTCTGTGTGATTTGGTTTTCCATGTTCTTGTTGAATGCAGAGCCTTCCTGCTCAGTAGGAAATGAGCACATGAAGGTCTAAGGCCAATGAGCTGATATTATTCAAGCCTTGCTGATGCAGAAACTGTTTAAAGGTGCCTGACCATTTGAGTCAGCAGTTTCCTTTGCCAAGTAACTCATCTGGAGTCTTGGGTAGTCCTGTGTCTCCCTAGACGTGACTTAGGATTCTATACTTTCTTGTCTACGTGAAATAAAGCCTTGAATCGTGCAGAACAGATGGAATTCTATTTAAATGCCTGCCACTTCATATCCATGACCTCCCTTGCAACAGGTATAACAATCACTGGATTTTCTCTTCTTTCTCTCCATCTCTTTTCCCTTTTGGAAAAACAATCTTAGAAAGATTGATAATTTTTTAGACTACCATTGCTGTACTCTGAGTGCCTTGGTGGGGAGTGTTGGGAGGGCAAGATTTTAATAACTCAAGTATTTGTTGGATGCCTACTGGAAGCCAGTGACTGAGGTCAACTATGGTTGGATTTTGCATCTCTCACCTCCAGAACGGTGGCAGTAAGGGACAAGCCAAAACAATGGTGTTCTGACTTTGCGGTGTACAAGAGTTATTAAGATGATTTCACGATGGTGAATTGGAATGTGGCACTTGGGACCCAGCTAGTGGTGTCCCTTTAGCTATGAGAAAGTGAGCAAAGAAAGGTTAAGAGTGACTCCATCCAAGAATAGGGGACTCCTTCAGGTCTGTCTTTGAGGAAGAAAATGGAAGCATGTACTGACCAGGCCAGTTGTTCACCTGGTTGAACAGGCTTCTCGGCACAGACAAAGGCAAACCACTTAAGAAGACAGCTATCTACTGCTGAGGTGGTGGGACAGATGTGGCACAGGGGACCCTTTTTACTTATTTTGCCTCAAATGCTAAAGCCCTGCAAGGAGAAATGATATTCATAGCTAGCATTCACGGAGTACTTACCATGTGGCAGGATTTCTTTTTAGCCCTTTATATATAATATCTAATTTAAACTTCACAGAAATCTCTAAAGGCAGGCACTATTATTTTTCAGATGAGGAAACTGAGATACAAAAAGTGTGAATACCTTGCATAAATTTACATAGCTAGCAAAAGGTGGAGCCAGGCAATCAGATTCCACAGGCTGAGACTCCCTAACCGTAAGATAGTGCTCCTTGGGATCAGGTTTCTTGTGCTGAGAAAGATGTACAGCATCTCTTTTTCTTAAAAGTTAGTTTCCTAAAGATTTGGATGATTTTGTTAGTTTGTCTATAGGCTCCCAATCGTATAATGCAGGGGGGAGGCGGCATGGTCGTATTTGATGAACATACGCATTTCTTGAAATTTCCTTAAATTAGCTCAGAGTTTGGAAACTTCTGTCTATGAAGCTCTTGTAGGTAATTTTACTCTTGCAGAAAAACACATACTTGCAAGTTTGCAAAGCAGAGCCCTGGAGCTCTCCTGGGAGAGTGGGAAAAACTTCCCTCTTAAGAGGATTGAGAGAAAGCCCCAACCAAGTGGCATTTTATAGAAGAGGCTCCATCAAAGCCAGTAAAGCTGAGTATAATTCCTTAAATGTATCTTTATGTAAACAGGGAGGATGCAATAGGATTTAAAAATAACACAATTGAGTAAGTGAAATAATTGGACATAGGAATCTGATTCAAACTGAATTCAGCAACTGCCAACAATATTATCTGATGAAGGAGGTTTTATGTCACATGTTCAAAGCTGGCTTTAAGTCCTTAAGACGTATCAAAATAATCAAAGTGTTTTCTTTGCTCTTAGCCACCATTGAGAAAGAATCATAGATGGTTGAAACATTTATGTTGATCAGAAACTGCAGTTGGGAAGTGAAAGGAAAGGGTGTTCCTGAGTGTAAAGTAGGGAGGGGAGACTCCGTTATTATAGCTTCTGTCATAGAGCAGTAATGTGCTTTCTGCCTCAGATCCTGGCTCCACAATGTCCCGGGCTCCCGGGAAAGGAGCAAGTCTTTTAATGTGAGGAGAATCAGAACTGGGAGAGGGATTCTCAAACTTGACTAATTATTCTAACCACTTGGAGTGCTTTTTTAAGTGACAGATTTCCAGGATCCTCCCTTGGAAATTCTGATCTAGTAGGTCAAGACTGGAATCCAGAAATATGAATAACAAATCTCCCTGGATGGGAGTCTTATCAACCAAGACTGGGAGCCACATCTGGTGTACCCATTTTACAGATGAGTAGACTGAGGCTTGTCAAGGATAATTTATACCCTCAATCCCTGTTCTAGAGGTGGAGCTGAGACTAGAATTTCTTTTCTTTCTTTCTTTCTTTTTTTTGACTCTAGATTTAATGCTTTTTTTTTTTAAATGTCTTTGAGTATATGTGCATTGGGCAGTGAGAGATGAGTGTGTGTGTGTGTGTGTGTGCATGTGAGTGTGTGTGTATGATGTGCAGGCACATGAGGGTGAGGACCTATCAGTGGCAGATGTTAAACATTGGACTATTAATAATTATACTATTATTCTGAAGTGTAGTCGGATGAGTAGAAATCTCTGGCTCTTGGAATAAAAATGTTTACCCTGTGAAAACATAATTGTTTAGTACATAGTCTCCTGGGAAAAGTAAAAAGCACAAAAAAGAGAAATAAGATGCACTTTCCAAAGAGTTATTCAGGAAAATATTCTAGAATACTTATATTTTCCAAGGCTTACACTCGTGTAGAAGAGTCACACTTCACATCTTAGAAAAGATAATGAGACAAGATAGCGAAGAATGGTCATATCACTTGCACCTCCCTTCGCCAGTCCAGCAGGCTCGATTACGGTCCCGCCTGAGTTTCAGTGACCTGTTCACTTCTGTTTTCTTCCCATTGGAGTTTGAGCTCCTTGACGTCAAGGACAGTATCTTCTGATCCACAGTCGGATGTGTTATCCGTTGCACGACTGGCCCCATAAGAACAGTACCTTATTTCTACTTATATCCTTAAATGCCTAGCCCAATGTCTGACATATAATAATAATGGTAATAATTATTTATTGAGCCCTTATTTAATTAAAAAATCCTGATGTAGGTATAACCCCCATATCACACATTGAGGAAAAAGATAAGCAAACACCCTCTGGTTTGGCTAGTGAGGGTAGGTAAAGGAAGCACCATTTCTGACTGGAATGGACAAGGAAGGGGGTTCATGACAAGGCAGGACTGTTGCCGAAGCTTGGAGAATGATACCGGCCAGAGGAAGACAGGGCTGGGGAGGGATGCTCCCTGGCAGAGGGAAGGAAGGCCAACATGCCTGAGAAGGTGGGAAGGAATACAGGTGGGTGTGCTTGAATGGGAATTGCATGCAGTGGGAACTGAGGTTGGAAAGGTAACGTGGGGTCAACCCAAGAGTGGCCATGGATGGCCTTAAAACCAGGGCTGAGAACCTTGGCTTATTTTGTCCATGTTGAGGAGCTCCCGAAGGATGTTGAACAGGGGAACAACGTGTTGGAAAAAAGCTATTGTAGGACAACTGTGTTGAGAATGGTGGCAAATATGAGGCAGCACAGCTTGAAGTCCCTGTTTAAAGAAATGGGGACATTGGGAGGAAGTACGAGTTAAAGAGGAGAGGAGAAGCTGCGTTTGTCTTTGCTGTGCTTGGGTTGGGATTGCCCAAGTCAAACAGACATCCCAGCAGGCAGCTGGAGCTACAGGCTTTGGAGAGAGCAACAGAATGGAGCTGGAGATGAAGATAGGAAGTGTGGAATTTGAAGTTAGTAGTAAATGATATCTCTGAGTAGAAGAATAAGGAACGGGAAGAACAGAAGTCCAGGGCCAAATCTTGTGCACCTGTCCTACCAGGTGTCAGGAAAAAAAAACAGGGGAGCAAATAGTAAGTGGATTCTGGCATATAATGAGCTTTTGCACTTTATTAAAAAATATCCTCTTGGCCAGGTGCAGTGACTTATACCTGTAGTCCCAGCCCTTTGGGAGGCTGAGGCAGGAGGATCCCTTGAGCCCAGGAGTTTGAGGCTGCAGTGAGCTATGATTGCATCACTGTACTCCAGCCTGGCCAACAGAGTGAGACGCTGTATATGATTAACTGTTTCATGTGCTCATTCTTGCATGTGTGTTTATCCAGAGAGTTTTCTTCCCAACTTCCTGCAAGACATTTCTACCAAGCTGGTTTCCATCTACAAATCTTGCCAGGACCTCAAACTTAATATTTCCCAGATTGAACTTGGCTTCTAAATGTCCAAGCTAATCCTGTGTTCTATGTCCTCTATTTATAGTGATAATACCCCATCTCCCAGACTCAAAACCCTCAACCATATCCCACTTGCTTCCAAGGCCCAGCAGTTGCCCTCTTTGAGCTGTTTGTAACTGCCTGGCCTCCCCTCCCACACCTCTGCACTTGACTTTAGGCCCCCACTACCTCTACCTGGGGATGTTACAATAACTTATTAATTCATCTTCTTAAGTTTATACTCTCCTTCCTCTAATCCATCTTATACACTGCTGCTACCATATTCATCTTTTGGCATCCAATCTTCTGACTCACATGACCCTCTTAATAATCTTGCATAGCTTCTATTGCTGACAGCAGTGGTTTCATACTTGGTTGTCCCCCAAATGAAATCTTGTCCAGAAACTTTAGTATGTCAACTAGATGAAAGCAGACTGTTCCAGTTACAACAGGGGAGTATGCTGGACCATCACCCATTCTGTTTTCACAACACCCAGAGCTCAGCAGAATAGACCTTGAATACATGCCAGCTTCCTTCGCCTCATGGTGATGGACACCCGAAATGTACTCCCAATGTACAGTTCCCATCTTGTTTCCCATTAGCACCAACTGTCTCTTCCTGTTGAATCATTGTTCAGCTGTTATTTCCACCTACTCCCTTTGCTTCCTCACTTTTTATCCTTTGCCTGTTTGAATAGAATTCTCTTCTATTTAGAATGGAGGGACTTCACCTGCCTGAGTCCAAATCCTGTCTTTTAAGACCCACCTCAAAGGCTTCCGCAGTGGAGAATTCCCTCCTCAATTCATTCCTCTTAATTTTAAGTATTTTTCCCTTTCTGCTCTTCCCCTCATTGCCTGTTATCTGGGTCTCTCCTTGGCATGTGTCACTTTCTGTTTTGTATGAGAATTATTTAGTGTCAATTTTCTCTCCCCTGTAGACTATGAAGTTCTCAAAATCAAGATAATTGATCAATTTGCCCTTGCTTTCTTTCTCAGGGATGGGACGCACCTTGAGCTTGTTGCTCACAATTATTTGCTGAATGAACACTGGCTTTGTGAGCATCTTGAAGGCAGGGATGAAGGCTCCATCATCACTGTGCATTTTCCATCACGCAAAGGGCAGGGCCAGGCTTGCGGTGGACCTCGTAATGAGTATATAAAAACGGCAGGAATTTCGTTTTACTTTGCAGCTGTAATATGCATTATCTTTTCAGCAGCCTTTTGAAAGTCATATTACAGACCCTTAGAGAGACACAAAAGGAGAATGCATTCGTCTTGCATGGAGGTGAGGGGAACAATATTAGCGTCATGATGTTGTTGATGACGTTCGTGGGCTAAAAGAGGTAAAATGCGTTTCAGACAATTAGAGGCAGAGTCGTAAAATGCCTTTCTTTGTTATGCCTCTTCCATCCAAGGTCATCTTTCCAGTAAGTGTTCTGTGGCATGTTCCCTTTGAGGTCATTTACTGCATGCCACTGTCTTTAGGGCAGACCTTCTGAAGGGGTCTGGAAAGAATCTAAACTAATGGTTTGGAACTTTTATAGTTATGCTTCTCTAGTGAGGTGTATAAATGGTTTTAGTTGAAAGAACCCGGAGGACTGTGGCAACAAGCTTCTGGTGAGGGCAATGGGAAGTCTGAAGGAATAAATTAAAGTACCAGATGCACTTTATACTGCTCAACTGCTCAGCGTGAGTCAGTCCTAACTTCCCAGCTTGGGTCATAAGTTTATCTTCACCGAGGGCTGTGAAAGCAGCCACAATGGCAGGGGATGATGGATGGAGTTGTCCTGAGGAAGGGTGTGCATGGAAGTTCTGTTTGGGTCTTGAAATTCCCCAGGAAGGTTCAAGAATTTCTCGTAGTCTAAATTCAATAAATGAGAAGAAAAAGCGGGGGACAGGGGATGTTCACATAAATCATTTGACTTAATTGTATACATTCCAGTATCACATAGGAAAAGCTTGCTCATAAGTGTGGAATCACAAGAGGAAAGATTGTTTTGGTCACTCCTTTGGAAAATTAAAAAGAAAATACGTAATTAATTATTTAATTTAAATGTTTAATTAAATGCAAGTTACAATTCCTGCTTATATATCTTTCTCTTAACACACAGGGCTAGAGATATGCCTGTTTGAACACGTTCCTCATCTCTCTTGCACAGTGAAGTTGCCCTGAGTTTCCCATTGATAAGAAAATCAGGAATTTTTTTTAATGATAACTCACTATCTTTTGGAAATGGAAACTGTGTGCATATTTCCTAAGCCAATGATATAATTGAACACTGTAGTGTTATAATATACAGAGTAGTTGTATGTTAGATGTTGGACCATTCATAGGCATAATCATCTAAGAATACTAAAAAAGACCCAGGAAATAAAATAACTGAATCTTGGTTTGAGGTGGAATTCAAAGATGTCTTAACATTTCTTAACATTTCTTTTTTTTTTTTTTTTTTTTTTTGAGACAGAGTCTCACTGTGTTGCCCGGGGTAGAGTGCCGTGGCATCATCCTAGCTCACAGCAACCTCAAACTCCTGGGCTCAAGTGATCCTTCTGCCTCAGCCTCCCGAGTAGCTGGGACTACAGCCATGTGCCACTATGCCCGGCTAATTTTTTCTATATATTTTTAGTTGTCCAATTAATTTGTTTCTATTTTTAGTAGAGACAGGGTCTCGCTCTTGCTCAGGCTGGTTTCGAACTCCTGAGCTCAAACAATCCGCCCGCCTCGGCCTCCCAGAGAGCTAGGATTACAGGCGTGAGCCACCGCGACCGGCCACATTTCTTAACACTTCTTAACATTTCACATAGAATGAAATCATGATATTTATCTCAAACATTGCAATATAAAGCAGGACCTAAGGATGCTGTTTATGAGTTTTATTGCTTGGTTGAAATTCCAGCTTCTCCACTAATTTAGCTGTGTGACCTTTGCCAAGTTACTTACCTTCTCTATACCTGAAATTCTTCATCTGAAAATGAGAATAAGAACAGATCATGTTTGTATAAGTTAGCTTTTACTACAATAATGCTGCGCAACAAACAGTTCCCCCCCAAATTGATGTGGCTTATAATCACACATATTTTTTCTCCTTCGAGGGTCTGTAGGTCAACTATGGCAACTCTGTTCTTAGCTGACAGTTGGTTTCAGATCCACTGGTATAAGGCTGAAAGAGCAGTAGTTCTCTGGATGTCAGGAACAAAAGAAAATAAATCAAACCATTTAACAATACCAGTCAGAGCCTTTGCTTGCAGACATTCATATTTCTTGATTCATATTTCTTGATCAAGCAAGTCATATGCGCAAGTTCAACATTCAGGGGTGGGTCATTATACTTTTCCCATGGAAGGAGGCAGGGAGCGTGTGTAGCTGTTGAACAATATTATCTACCTCACTAGAGTTGTTGTGGGTGATAAGTGATATAATAATACATGTACAGCTCTTAGCACATTTGCTTGTCTCATAGTAAGAGATCAATATATATTCCCTATTATTATTATTTCTGATAAAAAGATGGTGCCACAAATTGAAAAGGAACAAAAGGGCAAAGGAACCTCTGGGAGCTCAGACGGACCATACTGAGATTCACGTTCCAACTTACCCTGAGTCTCTGCTTAATCTCCCTCCTTTCTCTCCTGTTGTACTGATTGAAGGACGTGTAGCAATCTGGGAACAGAGGGGAGAAGTTTCTATCTTTCTTTTCCTCATCCAGGCTGGTGCCTAGTTGACCACTGACAGCTACTTCCATAGTTGTCCAAAAGTGTCACAAATTCAATTTTCTTTCAGGCCTATGGTAATAAGTCATGAATCTCATGTAGTACATAATTTCTATTAATTTCCTTCCTTCCTTCCTTCCTTTCTTCCTTCCTTCCTCCATCCATCCTTTCCTTCCTTCCTTCCTTTTCTTCTTTATAAAAATGAAATGGGACTTTCATTAGGTGAATAGATTAGATCTCAGTATTTACTATAATCATTGACTCTTAGAGTGGGTTTAGCTTGGTGTCTTAGAAGCAGACACTGAGATAGAGTTTGGGATATGAGATGTTTGTTAAGGATTAATACCCATGAAAGGAAGGATTAGGAAGCAGGATTGGGACAAAGAAGTCAAAATGTGTTGCAAGACTGATGAAGCCTCAACCAATCAGGCATAGACTCTGGAGCTAGAATAGCCCCCCAGAGCTGTTGGGAGTTGAGTCAAGATGATCAATTATTTAAATTTTTGCTTAGATCAGTCATTTGATGTGGGCTGTCCCAAGAAGGGATGTGGCTTGGGCTTGGCAGACACTGCCTGCAACTGAGGCAGACCCTGAAGGAGTTGGCAGCTGAAGGCTTTGTGCAGATTGTCTACCCTGCAGCTGGGCAGCAAGCCCTTCCTGCAGAGGGATCTGGCTGGTGTGTCTCCATGTGGACCACAAGTACCTAGCTCATTGTATAAATGTTAGCTGTTATTATTATTGCCAGTTATCACTGATATTTGTTTATGTACAGTTTTTCTATCTCAGCCTTCTTCCTGTCCCCAGCTGCCCCCAGATTACATTATTTTCTTCCCTGGCTTGGCACAAACCCTAAGAGAACTGTTTTCTCTTCTGAGGGCCATTATGGTAGTAAGACCCATCCAGCTTTTTTGGCTTTGAGCCCTGGAGAACAATCTGGCTCCTGTGTTCACTTTTGAGTTTCCAACCTCAGCTCATCCAACCTCAAGCAGGGTATGGAGGAGACCCCAG
>NW_012151197.1:542773-554376 GCF_000956105.1 Propithecus coquereli | reverse complement strand
TTTAATGGGATGATTTGTTTTTTCTTGCTAATGTGTTTGAGTTTCTTGTAACTTTTAGATATTAGTTCTTCGTTGGATGTATAGTTCACAAATATTTTTTTCCATTCTGTATGTTGTCAATTTACTCTGCTGATTATTTCTTTTGCTGTGCAGAACCTCTTTAGCTTAGTTAAGTTCAGTTTATTAATTTTTGTTATTGTGGCATTTGCTTTTGGGGTCTTGGTCATGAATTCTTTGCCTAGGCCAATGTCCAGAAGAGTCTTTCTTAGGTTTTCTTCCAGAATTTTTATTGTTTCAGGTCTTACTTTTAAATCTTTAATCCATCTTGAGTTAATTTTTTGTATGGTATGAGATAGGGATTCAGTTTCATTCTGCATATGGCTATCTAATTTTCCCAGCACCATTTACTGAATAGGGTGTCCTTTTCTCCCGTGTATGTTTTTGTCAGCTTTGTTGAAGATCAGTTGGTTGTAGGTATTTGGCTTTATTTGTGTATTCTCTATTCTGTTCCATTGATATATGCATCTACTTTTATACCAGGACCATGCTGTTTTGGTTACTATAGCCTTGAAGTATAATTTGAAGTCAGGTAATGTGATGCCTCCTGACTTGTTCTTTTTGCTTAGGATTGTTTTGGCTATTCAGGCTCTTTTTTGGTTCCTTATGCATTCTACGATTGTTTTTTTCTAATTCTGTGAAAAATGACATTGGTATTTTAATAGGAATTGCATTTAATATATAGATTTTTAATAGATTGCTTTGGGCAGTATGGTCATGTCACAATATTGATTCTTCCAATCCATGAGCATGGGATGTTTCTCCATTTGTATCATTTGCAATCTCTTTTATCAGTGTTTTGTAGTACTACTTGTAGAGAGATCTTTCACCTCCTTGGTTAATTATATTCTTAGGTATTTTAGGTGTTTTTTTTCTTTTGCAGCTATTGTAAATGGGATTGAGTTCTTGATTTGATTTCAGCTTGGTTATTATTGGTATATAGCAGTGCTACTGATTTGTGTATATTGATTTTGTAACCTGAGACATTACTATTAATAAATTCATTTATCAATTCTAGGAGTCTTTTGGAGTAGTCTTTAGTTTTTTTTTGGTTTTAGGTTCTTTTTTTCGGCAACCGGGGTTGTTTTGGTTTCTTTTTTTCTAATTTGGTTGCTTTTTTTTTTTTTTTTTTGCTTGTTTGTTTTGGTTGGACCTTCCATTTTTTTTTTGACCGGAGTTGTGAAAGTGGGCATTCCTGTCTTTTTCCAGTTATTAAGGAAAATGCTTTCAGCTTTTCCCCATTCAGTATGATGTTGTCTGTGTGTTTGTCGTATATGGCTTTTATTAATTTGAATTATGTTCCTTCTATGCCTAGTTTGTTGAGGGTTTTTATCATGAAGGCATGCTGGATTTTATTGAATGCTTTTTCTGGATCTAGTGAAATGATCATATGGCTTTTGTTTTTAATTGTGTTTATAAGGTGAATCACATTTATGTTATCACCCACTATTCAGTGGCAAAAACTGGGCTAGAACCTAGACTCTTAGGCCAGTGGTTTTCCATGCCATCATACAGTGTTTAGATAGCACTGGGATTTTTAAATGTAGGTCAGAGTTGTAATTGGACAACCTGGTTCAAATTCTGTTTCAAACACTTATAAACCATGTGGTTATGGGCAGGTGACTTAACCTCTATGAGTGTCAGTTTTCTCATTTTTAAGAGGCCATTTCTTAGGGTAGTTGTGAGAATTAAATTAGAAATGGGTGAAAAGGGTTTAGCTTCTATGATAATGATTTTTTCACAAATCTTATTCTATATTTAGAAACATACAATGATGCTGCCTTATAGGGGAGTATGTCTATCTGTTATCTAGTGCCATAATAATACAGTGTGTAAATAATACAAAACCTCAGTGGCATAAAAAATTAAACATTTATGGCTCATTCATCTAGGGTCAGCTATGGGTAGGCCAGCCACCTCTACTGATCTTGACTGGGCATACTCATATGCCTGGCTCTCAGTTGGCTGTTGACTAATCTAGGATGGCCTTTGCTGGGTCAGTTGCAACATCCCAGTTCTGTTCCACATGTCTCTCATCTTCCAGCAGGCTCACTTGGGCATGTTGTCATGGTGATGGTAGAGGCACAGAGAGCAAGTGGAAACATTCAGGCATCTTCAGGCCTAGGCTTGGAACTCATATGCCATCATTTTTTATTCTTTCTCTTGGCTAAAACTAGTCATGTGACCATTCCCAAAGTCAGAGGAGAAGGGCACTACAAAGTTACATGGAAGCATGTAAAGGGGAAGGGGGAAAAGACTATACCACTTGATGGGAGGAGCTACAAAGTCACATGGCAAACAGCATGGACCCAGGAAGGGGTGGAGAATTGAAGCCATTAATGTAATCAGTTGAGCACTGGGAGACATTTTATAATAAACCTCAGTTGACCCCACTGGATACATCATGCTCTATTTCATGTTGATTTCTTCTCAAGACGGATCTTTATAGTAAGACTCCTTTATACATGAGTGAAACAATCCACCCCTCATCACTATTCAGGGCTGACATCGCATCACAAAGCACTAATTCTTCCTCCCTTTGCTCCCTTTACCTACTAGCTCTCCAGGAACACAGAGTTTTGTATGTGGAAGGGACGATCACAATCTCCTAATTTTATAGGTGGAGACCTAAGGTCCAGAGAGTTTAGCAATTTGTCTAAGGTGATCCAGTTACTCAGAAGAGATCTAAGGCTGGTACTCATACGGTTCCATCAAGCTCAGGTTCTCTCCACCTTTTCCTCCTGTAGAAGCTTTTCTGCCTAGACTCTTAATACAGGAGGAAGATGTGACTCTTTGTATAATGCAGTTTGAAGAAATATTGGACAGAACCCCACTGCCTGTCCCTTCAACATCATCTTTTTGTTCCTTTAATTTGGACAGCTTTGGTTCTTTAAGTCACTTTTTTTTATTTTAAGTTCATATTTTTATTGAAGAAATAACATACATACATAAATAATATGGGCACAAGTCATAAGTGTATGATTTGATGATTTTTCACAAAATGAACACCGTCAAATAATTGGCACCACAGAGGTCCCTTTATTCTCCCTTGTAGTCACTACCCCACTAAGGGAACTGCTATCCTGTAAGGCATTTATTATAAGGAAAATGCTCTAGAGAAAAATCATTCTATTTAATTGTTCGTATCTTAGTTATCAATGAGTACTCTAGCAGAGAATGGAAATAATGGTGTGTGTGTGTGTGTGTGTGTGTGTGTGTAATAAAAGTGTTTGAGATTATTGGTAAAATAGAAGTTAAGGGCAGAAAAAAGCTTCCAGAATGAAGTGCTTCTTAAACTTTCAGATAACACCTGAATCTCCCAGGGATCTTGTTAAAATGAAGATTCTGATCCAGTAGGTCTGAGGCAGGGCCTGAGACTCTACATTTCCAAAAATTCTCCTGCATGATGTTGTTGCTGCTGGTCCAGGTAACCCTCTTTGTGTAGCAAAGAGCTAGAACATCACCGTCTGATAGAACTTTCTCTGATGATGAAGTGTTCTGAACCTACAATGTCTAATACATTAGTGTGGCTATTCAGCTCTTGAAATGTGGCTAGTGCAACTGAGGAAATAAATTTTAAATTTTATTTAATTTTAATTAATTCAGTGTGGCTAGTGGTGAATGCACGGGCCAGTGCAGGTCTTAAGAACAGGACCTATGTCCTGTTTATTAATACTTTTGAATCTCTTAGATAGCATAGGACATGAAAGTTCTCAATAAATGTTTGCTGTCATATGAAAGGAACATGTTGCTAAGGCAGGGGGCTAGAAGACACAGCTCAAATATGTTCTGCCTCGTTTGTTCCTAGGAACTATACTTATGCAGTGGATAAGACCGTATGGTCTAGAGTTCTCCTGCTGGGATTTGAATATGGGCTCTGCCATTTATTCACTGTGTCACCTTGATTCTCTGTGCCTCAGTTTCCTTATCTGTAAAATGAGAATAAAATAATGCCTCTCTTATATGATTGTGTGGTATGCCTGGGATGATCTACTACCTATAAAGTTCTTAGACTTCTTCTGGAATAGATTAGGTTCTCTCACGTACACATGGTTTACCAAGGTGGGACCTTACCTAAATGAAGCCTGCAAATATCTTTGCCTTCTTTCCACCTCCCCAAAACGCTGAGGACTACACTTGAGTTTTCTAGAAGAAGAGTTTCTTTCATGTTGCCGATGCTACTTTGGACGACTAAACCTTGGTTGCATTGTAAATCCAGAAGTGTTTAACCTAAACGCTGTCCCTAAATGGAGCCAATTCACCAACGACAGTGTCTGGTGTGAGGAGAAGCGAGCTGCTGGAACAATGAGGTCAGCCTTCAGAACCAAACAGGGTAATGATAGCTGGCCCCACAGAAGATACGACTGCTAGGAAATTCTGCACCCGTGTTTATACAAAACCAAGCAGGAAATGTTTGCCAGTGGAATAAATAAAGGAGCCTTTTGGTTACATAATGTTTCGTTGTGCCCCAGTTTGAGGCTGTTTTGGAACTGTTGCTTGGTCTAGGTTTGAAGTTTGGAGGTCAGGCTGCCATCTCCTCTTTTGTTTGCTTGTGCCAGATACTTGTAGTATCAATCTTCTCTAGTTCCCTAAATGCCCAAGTAAGAGTTGGACCAGAACATGACTTCCTCACTTTGGCTTAAGACAGCCCTCATGCTCAACTTTGTTTTTGAACCCCTGGCCCTGGGATACATTTAGAATGGGGTGGGTGGGCTGGGGGTGGTAGGGCTCAGGGCCAATTTTCCCATGTGCCTAGAGAAAGGGGAAGCTCTGTCATTACTGAAAACACAGCTGATCATTGAGGTACTACTATGTGGCCAAGCATTAAGTCAGACATGGTCTCAGGACCTCACAATAACCTTACGATGCAGTCAATTCTTGCCATCAGATCTCAAGTGGTGTTAAGTAATACTTTATAGGTTAGAAGCTAGGGTCTGCTAGCCCCCAAATCTCTGCTTTTTCTCCTCTGTTACACTACATTTCTTGGCCTAAAAGTAAAAGCAGGTATTTCAACTCAGTTACCTATGTTCCCCTGTGTAACCCAGGAAACCAAAGAGTATTCTCATGTGGAAAAAAAAAATCGAATTGTGAAAAATCAAAAGAAAATCCTCATGACTCAACACATTTAAATTTGTACAGACAAGTGAATTTGTTGATAGCAAATTTTGAACTTCTCAGTACCCTGGAAAGGAGCCAGCATCTCTCTACCCTACTACATATTTTATGAAAGTGTTTATTGAGCACTTGCTGAATGCAATGGCTACATGTCATTCTAGAGGGGCGGGGGGCAAGGGTAGCAATGTTGCAAAGCCCTAGCATGGTTCTCCCAGATTGATGAGCTTGGTGAAGCTCATTTTTCCAGCTTGGGTCTTGATTTGATCAAGTATAAAATGTTGAGGTCCTAGAGCCCTTTGAAATTCTAGGGTATGGTGAACATGGTGAGAATTTAGGCCCTTCTAGAGAAAAATTGTACTCTCTGGTCTCTTACCTCCTGGGCAGCCTCCTACAGCCCATTCAGAAACTCTAGAAAAGCTGAGAAAATGCATCTAAAACCCTCTTCCCCCAAACACCCTTCAATATCCAGTAGGATTGAAGGAGACTAAAGGGGAAAACAGAAGTGGAAAATGGTGTCTGACATTGCCTGGGCACTTGCTATGTCTCTGGCACTGTTATAAGCATGGTACCTGGACTGTATTTACTCATGTAGTTAATTATTCCAGCGATTTAGGGCAGTGAGTGAGGCATGTGAGTGAATCCAGGGAGCTGAGAGGGTGGACAAGAGTTTGCAAATGGCTGGGAAAGGGTGCCTTAAGTTTGCGTGGCTGGATGGCTAAGTGATTTAAGGTTCAATGTAGTGGCCCCTAAATTTCTATTAATAATTAGGAGGGCTTGGGGCCTTGCAATTCAGTTGGAAAAAGGTATGTGGAACTCACCTTGATGTCTCCTTTGCTTGATATACACATGGCTTTTGCTTAGTTTGTATGTTGGTTGGTAGAGGGATATCTGTTGGGGTCTGACCTCTACTCACAGGCTATGTCTTGGTGCTGTCACTTGGACCCCATCAGATCTTCTCTGTGCCAGGGGTCGAAGTATCCAAAAAGTGCATCTTTGAAGGCTCATTTATTTATTCATTTATTTTATTTTATTTTTATAGATTGGGGGAGGGTACAAGTGCAGTTCTGTTACATGGATATATTCCATAGTGGTGAAGTCTGGGCTTTGAGTGTAGCCATCACCGAATAGTGTGCATTGCACCCATTAAGTAATTTTTCATCCCTCTTACTGACCCACCCTCTGAGTCTCAATGTTTATTATTTCATACTCTGTGTCCGTGTGTGCACATTATTTAGCTCCTACTTATAAGTGAGAACATGCGGTATTTCACTTTTTGTTTCTGAGTTATTTCACTTAAGATAATGCCCTCCTGTTCCATCCATACTGCTGCAAAATACGTGATTTCATTCTTTTTATATGGCTGATTAGTATTCTATGGTGTGTGTGTGTGTGTGTGTCACATTTTCTTTATCCAATCATCCATCAGTAGACACTTAGGTTGATTTTGTATCTTTGCTATTGTGAATTGTGCTGCAATAAACATATGAGTGTAGGTATCTTTTTGATATAATGATTTCTTTTCCTTTGGTTAGATACCAAGTAGTAGGATTGTTGGACTGAATGGTAGATCTATTTTTAGTTCTTCAAGAAGTCTCCATACTGCTTTCCATAGAGGTTATACTAGTTTACATTCCCACCAGCAGTGTGTAAGTGTTCCCTTTTCTCCACATCCTTGCCAACATCTGTTATTTTTTGACTTTTAATAATGCCCATTCTGACTGGGATAAGATAGTATGTCATTGTAGTTTTAATCTCCATTTCTCTGATGATTAGTGATGTTGAGTATTTTTCATATGTTTTTTGTCCATCTGAATGTTTGAAGACTCATTTATTAATCCTCTGCCTAATCCTGCAGGCATTCTTTTTCTAAATTTATTTTTTTGTGGATTAATTTACATTCAGTGAAATGCACAGATTTTAAGGACACAGATTGAATTTTGACAAATATATACTCCCATGGCTCCACCACTAAATGTTCAAGATTTAGAACATTTTCATCTTTCTAGAAAGTCTCTCTCTGCCCCTTTCTAGTCAATCCCCGCCCCTCCGTCCAGCCTAGGTAACCACTATTGATTAGTCTTACCTGTTCTAGAACTTCATCTAAATGGAATCAAACAACATGTACTCTTTTGAGTTTGGCTTCTTTCACTTGGTATAATATTCTTGAGGCTCAACCACATTGTTGTGTAAAATCCATTCTTGCTGATGGATAGTTGAGTTATTTCTAATTTTTGGCCATTATAAACAAAGCTGGTATGAAAGTTCATGGAAAGATCTTTTGTCAGCATATGCTCTTATTTCTCATTGAAAGTGAAGAGGGAGTATTTATTACTCTTTATCCATTTGCTTAACCCTTCAGATGACCAGTAGTGGAATTGCTGGGTCAGAGAGAAGGTGCACGTTTCATGTCATAAGAAACCATCATTCAGTTTTCCAAAGCAGTTGCGCCATTTTACATGAACAAGCATGGTTATGTTCCAATAAAATTTTATTTACAAAAACAGGTGGTAAGCTGGATTTGTCTCTCTTCTATCACCCATCAGCTGAAAAATGAGAGGTAAAACCAGATGATCTCTAGGGTTCCTTCCAACTTTGTCTTTCTCTGATTGTGCCATATAAAGAGAGGACCATCAGAAGTTATATAACTGCTTATTTGGCTACTAATTCCCTTGCCAACCTTGTCTTCACATACAAAAGGTGCAAATAAAGTCTACTTTGTAGTGTTGCCAAGGAGGATTAAGTGAAATCATATAAAGATCTGGGCAATGTAAGGCTTATGCAAAGATATTCACACCTCCCCTTGTCCCCATTACAATATTTTCCCTTTTGATTTCAGAATTTAGCTTGAGGGATTGGGGATTCAAATGCTATTTTCACTCAAGCAGCTGAGGCTTCAGATGACAAGCTTGTGTGTGTCTAGGGAACCTGGCCTCATGCTGTGCCCATGAGAGGACTGGCCCAACTGCCATAGTGCCCTTTTGTAGTGAGGTGCTGGGGTTTGAGTTTCAATAATCCCTACTTGAGACCTCTATGTGCCTACCTTGGAAGGATTTGGTTTTATCTTCAGAAGGGTCATGAAGAATGAAGAATTTAGAATGAAGAATTTAGGAATCCCTGGGGTTACAGTCCTAAAACATCAGGCACTTAGCTCCCATTGCCTTTTTAAGAAGACATGCTGCTTATTGTAAATATTAATACTCCAGCCTCCCCACATAATCCCAAATCATGTCATCTCCGGGAAAAGTTGATAAATGGTGAGAACGTAAGGCCTTCCATATGCTGGGAATAAAAGCTGGTAGATGTATAGGTGTTTTTTTCCACCTGTACAGTTGGCCATCCTCTTCATTCACTTTCCTTTCACTTTCTGGTATGGAGCTGGCCAAAGATGAGGGTTGGTATGCTGATTCCATCAGCCCTGCCCTGTGTGGCATTTGTCTTGCAACTTTCCCATGCTTGTTTCAACAGGAAAAAAAGCAAAGAGATTGACAGATAGCTACCCTGAGGCTAGATTGTCACCAAAATAGATTTCTCCAAATAAAAATAAGGGCCATTTTTTTGCTTGCAAGGCCTTGCAATGAAACAGAGTTATAAAAACTGCATGGGAAACTCACATTGAAGCTATAAAAAAATTAAAAAATAGAATTCTTAGCTAAAGTCAGCAGTGATTGTTGGCTTAGGGTAGAAATTAGGGAGTAAAACATTCTGAAACACTCATTGAAAGTGAAGAGGGAAGATTTATTACCCTTTATCCATTTGTTTAACCCTTCAGAAGTAAAGCGAGAGTCACACTTACTTAGAAAGTGATTAAGTCCAGGGATTTTAAGAGTAGGGCAGACCATTTTCTCCTGGTGGATAAGCTGTTACAAATAGAAAATAGGACCACTTAACTTAAATAGTAATGCAAACGCAAACAAGCAAACACGAAAAGTAAAAAGTAAAACTGCTCCAAATGAAGACGAGATCACTGATGAAAATGCTTCTAGCTTTACTCTTCCTTTTCCTATAGCCTCCATCCCTGTGTGGTTATATCAGCTGCCTCTGAGGTTAAAGACTGTGTGTCCTTCTAGGCTGGAGGGCAGGGACACACTTCATCACTCTCTAATCCCCAACCCCCCTGTCATCATCTGGAATATCTTCTGGAACCCTGGAGGGATGTTTTATTTCTATAGCTCCCTGGTGGGCAGGGATATTCCTTCCAAGAATGGTGCATATTGGATCTTTCCAGCCCCAGTGTGAGGTGCCACTGGGCCATCAGGAAATGGTGATTGATTATCTGAGAAATTCACCATCCATTTGCATTCAGGATTCACCCTAGTCACTACTCTAATGGGAACCTGAGGCCCCCGACTAATTCCCACTTAGGGTTATAAGCATTAAAAGTCACAGTATCTAAGACAAGTGAGCGTTTAGCCCTGGTTGCTGTAGGGAATTTGTAAGAATATTTAGAAGTGACTCAGGGTCCTTTCTTTCCCTCCCATTAAAGCATATAAACTCTGGTCATTTTCATAGGTTTTTGCTAATTAATACCATCACCGTGGAAATGGGAGCTGTTCTGCAAACAAGCTGCAACAAATGGGATTTTTATTGCTGGTAGAAAAGTCTGGGGAATAATTAGCAGATCTGTGGAGATCCCTTGACTCCGGGCATCTGCATGGTAATGGCCAACCCTGGAGATCACTCAGGGAAATGGGGTCGGACTTTCCACCTTAGGGCACATTTATATTGTCAGTTACAGCCTTCAAACTACAGTTGGACAAATGTGGGAAAATATTTTGTGAAATGCTAGACAAATGAACCTGGTGTTGACCAATCTCAACTAGGAAAACTGGCTCTGCTTTGCTAAGTGCTGTACAGCAGCCAAGACTTGCAAATGAAATATTTTGATGTCTTGTTAAACTTGAGTCCCTAGAGAGAGGCACACACACTTACACATGATCGACTACCATCCTAAAGGTACATGGCTTGAGAAGATTGGAGAAATGACAGACACATGGGGATGGAAGAGAATCTAGAGGTCATCTGGCCTAGAGTTTCGTAACCAAAGGATCCTTGGAGAAAATCCAGAGGGATCTGCAAACTTGGATGGGAAAATAATTACATTTTTGTTTCCACTAACTTCTAATTGAAATAAACCATTTCTTTCTATTTCAGATGAAAATAACAAAACCCAAGAACATCAGCTGTACCCGAGATTTAGATGTAGTAGAAACGGAAGATGTCTTCATATGACATTACGATGTTGTGGAGATCTCAAGATATCATTTATGCTCATCACTTCTTTGAAATTATGGTAGTTACTAGCCCCCCTACCAGATCATTTCTTTAGTGTGTTACTAAGGAAAACATGTGCATTACTATATCACACGTTTAAAATTATTTTGAGGATTGTATTTTATGTAATTAGTTTTTTGGGGTAATTTTATATGTTTCTTTTATCTATTTAAAAATATGACTCCGAGAAGAGGGCATAGGCTTCATCGGACTACCACAGAGGTGCATAAAACAGGGTTTAAGATCCCCTTCTTGCCTATTCTCCTCTACAGCTGAGGAAATTGAGGCAGGGCTGGTGAGTGGCAAAGAAAATGCCAGAACCCCAGGGTGCTGTCTAAGTCTGTTCCCACCACTGTTCTGCAGAAGAAGACAGTACCCTTGGTAAAAACAACTTGGAATACTTCCACCAAACAATGTTTTTAAATGGAGGAGTAAGTGATGATAAGCAATTTCGTCTTAGCCAGGAAATTTGTTTTCAAATTCAAATATACTTTCCTACCTTCATTTTAAAATGTGGACATTGCCACGTTAAGTGCATGTTGTTATTCGAAAAAATTTAACACAGAGGCACAATGAGGTGGGTTATATTTAAACAGTCCCACAGAATATGTTTTCTATATCCTTAGCAGCAATTTTATCTCCTGTATATTTAGAGGGATTTGAAATGAAAATTTTAATTTGGGAACACTCGAACTGTGAGCATTGGGAAGCTGGGCATCAGGTCAATCTAGGTTGGAATAAGTTTGGACGATTCGTATTATCTAGAATGAGATGCATTGATTATACACATGAGTACGTGAACCTAGTAGTGGAAAAGACAAGAAGCACGTTAATCTCAAGTAATCAATGTCCCTCATTAAAGTGTGAGCTAATCCTACATCCTGATGTGAATGTAACGACGTAAGAAATTCCAATAACTTCTCTCGGTTCAATTGAAGTCAGGTTTTCTTAAAGCGATTGATTCTGACATGTTGTGGTTTTCCAAATTTCATAATTCATGAAATTGTAAGACTTCACTGTGAAAAGGGGCCTTATATATCATTTAATTCAGTAGTTCTGAAACCTTTAGATTTCTCAACCATTCTTTTTTTTCTTCTTTAGCAATTTATCAGATGTGACATATATGTGGGTACATGTAGTCATCTATTTTTAGCTTTAAT
>NW_012151197.1:540194-541248 GCF_000956105.1 Propithecus coquereli | reverse complement strand
GAGGAATCATTTTTCTTTTCCAAGACACCAAAGAAAACAATTTCGTAAACCTTTAGCAAGGAGGTTATCTAGTTTCAACTTCAATTTGTCAGAAGCCATTCCTGTTTGTAAGTCCTCCCATTCTTAGAAAACTCAAGGGCTAGAAATATAACATCTCCATCATCTCTTACCAGTTGTTACTGTTAAAACTCTTTCCTGATGTCCACCTGAGGAACTGCACTAATAAAAATCCAACCTTTTAAAATCCAGCCATCGTAGTGGATGCCAAAGCTTGTTTCTTGACCTGCCCTTACCAACACTGTAATCAGATTCTCAGATGAAGATTTAAAAATATGATTATCAAGTGTGTCACGAACACAATGCTGGGAGAGAACAAAATTTCTAGATGACAGACTTGAATTGGCTTTAAGATTGCCTTAAAACCCAAAAGGTCATGACGGCTGAGTTAGGGCCAAATCTAACAAGTGAAAATGAACAGGGCTATATGTAAAATTGTTCATTTGGGTCAGAAATGATCTGCTGGCACAAATACAGATCAGAGAGGAAGCAAATGAACAAAAACAAAATAAAACAAAGCAAAACCCTGGGAATTTTCACTGCAAATAAACTCAAGCTAGAAATATGGAGTGGCTAGAAATGTAACCATTCCCACCCACTTCCCTGTGGGGTCCTTGAATACAGAATTTACTTGCCTGGAAGTGAAGACCTTGACCAAATGTTGGGGGGCCTTGATCTTATTTTCTTGCATATGACATTTTTTTCAGAAACAAATGGCTTTTTAAAAATAAAACAAAGTAGAAAAAAAGAGAGAAACGAAAGTCAAATGGGACTCTCAAAAAAGTGACTGTAAACTGACCAATTTGGCATTAAAAACCAAATGTTTTATGCACATGAGAATTAAACTTGTATAATGGAAAAACATCTCAAATATTTTGGGTATAGAAAGTTTAATTCCATAATATTAAAGTAGAAAGCTAGGTACAGTATTTTTCATCAAATTAACACTAGCAAATATTCTTTTGATATATAATCCCCTGTGGTCAGTGCCAAAGAA
>NW_012151197.1:530851-538969 GCF_000956105.1 Propithecus coquereli | reverse complement strand
GAAGGAAGCCTGCCAACGAGCAGACAGATACAGGTATCTGCAAACGTGGCATTTATGTAGAATAGGTTGCTTATTTTCTAATGGTATTTGATTTTTGTTTGGAAGGTCCCAAAGAATGAATTAGAACCTTACCGTTGCTATGCCCAGTTCCTACAAGAACTGAAGCCATGAAATCACTTAGAACAAGCACATAAACTTCTTCTAGCTGATCAGAAACCGCCAGAGTTTTCTGCTTCAGCTCATTGTATGCTGTTAAGCAACAGAGGTTTAGAAGTCCTTACATTATAGGACCATAAAAATACACATTTACATGTGGTCACATGCAAGGTTTAAGACTGGGAGTGAACCACAGAAGGAGGCTTTATACAAGCACCAAAATACAAGTGCAATGAGTGACGCAGCTGCTCTGAGAGGAAGACAAGGAAAACACCCAACCTGGAGTCTCTTATGAGCCTGAGCGTGTGTTCTGGAGCTGAAGGGTACACGGTTGTTAGTCCCTGTTCATTCCCATAAGTTCCTTCTGGGGCCTTCTGCAGCCATATAAAATGCAGCTAGTAAAACAGGTTTCCGTGGGAGGGAGACCTGGGAGTGCCCGAATTTCCTTCTTTTTTTGTTGAACAATTAAGCAACAAAAGCAGTCTGGGAAAATAGAAGACATTTCAGAGCTAGTCGTGCATTCTGCACATGCCAGAGAAGGGGGGTTATTGTCGCCGTTTGACTCCTAATCCTGTATTTACTTGTTGGCTAAGTGGAATTAATTCATTTGGTTTTACAGAGTGTGGGCTTTCTTCTCTCCCTGAAGTTTCTCTTCTTCCTCTTCAAAAAGAAGGGCAAGCTTATCTTAGAAGGTTGAGGGCAGCTTGGTGATCTATTGTTGTTTGATTAGAAGAGATGATCTTAGTTTAATGAACAAATTATTCAATTCATTCAACATGAAAAAATATTTTAGTGCTCACTGTGGGCCAGGCCTGGTATTAGGACATGGGATACACTGGAAAGCGAGACATTCGAAGATACAGACAAATGAATAGGCAATCATGGTCAGTGGACGTGGTGTTAATGCAAGGGAAAGTATTAAGGAGACTTGGGTCTTATCCACATTTGGGACTTGATAAAAGTTTCTTGTAGAAATCAAAACAGAAGCCCAGGGAGTAAGTTGAAGTTCATTAGGTGACAAGGGACAGGAGCTGTTTAATTATTTTTTTCAGGCAGAGGGGCAGCACAGGGGAAGGCCTGAATGTAGGTGAGCGCTCAGTGTGTATAAAGAACTAAATGTTCATATGACTGGCACATAGACTGGTGGGAGATGAGTCAAATAAGGTAGGAGGAGCCAGGCTCCTCAGGTCACTGTTGATGGTATTAAGCATTTTTCACTTTTATTAGTATTTTTAATTGGCATGTAATAATTGCACATATATATGGGGTACAGTGTCATATTTTGATACCTGTATACAATGTGTAATGATCAAATCAGAATACTTAGCAAATCCATCACCTCAAACACTTATTGTTCCTTTGTGTTGGGAACATTCAAAATCTGCTCTTCTAGCTATTTGAAAATATATGGTAAGTTGTCAATTATAGTCATCCTCTAGTGCTATAGAACATTGAACTTATTCTTCCTATCTAGCTGTACTTAAAAAAAATTCAATATATTTAGGGGGAACAAGGGCAACTTTGTTATGTAGATATATTATATAGCAGTGAAGTCTGGGCTTTTAGTGTATCCATCACTCAAACAGCATACACTGTACGTGATAGGTAATCTTTCACCCCTCACCCCGCTTCCAACCTCTCACCTTTGGACTCTTCAACGCTACCATTCCACTCGGTATGACTGTGCGTACCCAATACAAGCTGTACTTTTGTACCTGTTAGCATCATTTGGGATCTTACTCAAAGAATATAGGAGTAGCCAAGGAAGAGCTTTAAGCAGGAGAATGAAACACTCTGATGGTGAAAACTCTGGCTACAGTGTGGAAAATGGATTGCAGGTGAGCAAGACCAGAGAATAGACCAAGTGGAGGATGAGAGGTGAGAGAGGAGGGCACTCCTCCTGCCTGGGTGGTGTTGGAGTTGGGTTTGTGCATCTCCTGGTGTCAAACCTCAGCATGTATCCCCATGTTAATATCCCAGGGAGCTGCAAGGACCCATTATACCTCTGGCAACTGTGAAATATCTAGACTTTATCTTCAGCCATGGCCACATGAGGGTTAATACTTTGTTGGGTGAAACAATTAAACTTAGCTTCAAGTACGAACTGAAAGGGGACTTATTTGTTGGGATTGAATACCATGTTGGGATTGAAGAAATAGTTTGGTGTCTGCTTTATCCTTCTGCGTTAGTCTCCGCCTCAGAGTCTGAGAGAGTTGCCTCAAAGAAAATCTATAAAACTATTTGTGGATTTAGAAATACTTAAGGACAGGGAAATTTGCCCAGCAGTTGATGTTCCTGACCTCTCAGAAGCCCATATTCCTGGGCTCCCAGGTTACAAAGGGTCTTTTCCCTTCCAAACATAGTCCCTTAAGGTGTTTGACAATCTGCCAATTAAACGGTAATGCATCAAACAAGTACAAATATCATTTTTGACATGGGGAAAAAGTTAGAACTGTGGGATTTTAAGTATCAGCGGCATGTGTGTGTTTTGGAGAGGGAAGGTGCAAAACCCTCCTCAGATCACATGGCCCAAACAGAAGAGGGAGCAGGTCTGGATTCATACTGGGCTTTGTGAATTATGTGCTGTGTGACTGAGTGTTGTGGGGATCAAGCCAAATCAAAATCCACAATGAGTGTAATGTGTTTAGCACACTATAAGTGTGGAGCGGGCGCTCAGTAAGTATTGGCTATTATTATGAGCTATGGCATACAGGCCGTGTGCTAAAAGCAGTGGTCCCCAACCTTTTTGGCACCAGGAGTCAGGGGACTGGTTTCACGGAAGACAGTTTTTCCATGGACAGGGGTGGGGGTTGGGGAGGTGGAGCTCAGGTGGTGATGCCAGCGACAGAGAGCCACTGTAAATACAGATTAAGCTTCGCTCACCCACCACTCACTTCTTGCTGTGCAACCTGTTCCTAAGTTTCATGAAAGACAGTTCTTCCCCACAGACAGAGATGGAGGTGCGGGTTGGAACTCAGGTGGTGATGCACCGCCCGGTTCCTAACAGGCTACAGACTGGTATTGGGCCATGGCCTGGGGGTTGGAGACCACAGTGCTAAAGGATATTCAATGGCCAGGCTGCAACTACCTTGGGTTGCTGTGTGGGGTGGTGATGTATGTTGCATGGGAAATGCCAGGGAGGGAGGTCAGATGGTATGACACAGACACAGGGATCAGGAGAGAGAGAGAGAGCATGAGACCCCTCCCATGTCTTCAGTCCACATCCGCTGAAGGAGCCCCTGCCTGTCTGCTGCAGTAAAGGTTCCGGGGTGAAGCCAGCTAAGCAGCAGCCCTGCAGCAGGTTGCTTTCATGGGACTTGTTTCTTTCTTGGTATTGCGTAGATTCCCAGAGCATCTTATACATTGAAAAAAGCTATGCAAAGGTGAGGTATTGCTATTATCATGTATCCAACTGATGTTATGGTTCTTATAGATGGGATGTATTAGGAACACCCCAGGCCTCTCCCTCCTGACTCTGTCCCAGTTTGAAGGACTCATTTATGTTTACTGGTTGTTACTGGATCCAGAGACTAGTCTTCTCCTGTTTCTCCTTACTTGTTCCTTGCTAATATCCCCAATTTCATTAAGACTATCCTGAGAGACCCAAGCAGCGGTGGGAAGAAAATGCAAGTCTGAAGTCAAAATGTGGGATGATGGAAAACCAGGAATCTATTATAGAATTTTAGTTTAAATATACCATGGTGGGTGGGGTGGGGGAAGGCTGAGTCATTGAGCACTAAAGTGAGTTTCACACACATTTGACAATGATGATGGTTCCTGGTGGCTAATTATGTGTCGACGATCCTTGTGGTTTTCATGGGGTCTTTGTGATGCTCCCTCGGTTTGCTCTCCTTGGACTCACTTCTTGTCGTTCATTCTTGTCGTTGAATATTTTGTGTTTATGGGACAGAAATAAAAAATGCAAGCAGGCACCCACCAGCATGGTGAAAATGAAAAAAGTGGAAAATACCGACTGATGTTGAGGATGTGGGACAACTAGAACCCACACGTACTACTGGTGGGAATATAAATTGGAAAAATGCTTGGCAGTATCTACCAATGGTGAACATGAGCTGCATTAAGGCTCAGCAAATCCACTTGTAGGTGTGTACATAACAGAAATGCATAATGTAGTAACCAAAAGACATGTAGTAGAGTGTTCAAATTCCCCCAGACTCGAACGACCCTAATGCCCACAGGCATAGAACAGATAAATATATTGTGACATGTTCACAAAATGGGGTGCTGTACATATTGAGAGTGTGTGACCTAATTCTAAATTACATGTGTCAATATAGACGGATCTTACAAACATAAAGGTTGAGCAAAAGAAGCCACGCACAAAAGAGCACACACTCTCTGACTGTAGTTTATATAAAGTACAAAAGCAGATCCTCTAATCTGCGCTGTAAGAAATTAGGATCATGTTTACCCTTGGGGATTAGTGACCGGAAGAAATCATTCCTGGGGGCTTCTGGGGTGCCATTCACGTGCTGTTTCTTAGTCTGGGTGCTGGTGACATGGCTGTATTCAATTTGTGAAAGTTCGTTGAACTGAATGCTTAAGTGCGCTTTTAGTATATTGTAGTTCCATAGCAGGGTTTTTTTTTTTTTTTTTTTATAAAAGATTGGCAAGATTAAGTTTATTATTTCTACCACCTTCACAGCTCTGGACACCATTAGTAATTTTTGTATAACAAAGCTGGCCAGCCAAGCCAATCGGCTACAGACAATTCCTCCAGTTCTTACACTTATATGTTTCATATAGCAAAGATCACTTCCCCATCATGGGATAGTCAATATCTTCATCTAAAAGCCGAAGCTAGAAATATCACCCACGTAGGCTGTTGCAAATATTAACTGACGTCTTGTACGTAGCCACAGTTCCTGGTGCTGACAGGTATTCCACACAAGGGAAACCCCAACCCCCTGATTCAACTTGGAATCAGGATATGGAGGGAGGCCCAACCAATTGCTGAGCAAGTATTTCGTGCTGGGCATTGCTTATAAGCTCATAATCTGCTGTATAAGTCATCTTATTTCATCCCATATCAACCCTGTGGGGTAAAAATTATTTCCCTCATTGCCCAGATAAGGTGACTGAGGTTCAGAGAACAGATAGCAAGGTCACAGAGCTATAGGAGGCACCCTGATATCTGAACACAAGCCTATTTGCTTCCAAAGTTCATTCCACAGGAGCACCCCGCCTCTCGATTAGGTAGAAAACTACTCAACTTGTACTTTAATTTCTCTGAACATGGTGGTTTCCTTCTGAGGTAGGAAGCATTTGCTCAGCTGGTCTCAGAGTACCATTTTCCTTGTTGAGTTGACTTAGTGGTAAAAGAAGTTTTGAATGAAGTGGGTAGAGAGATCCAGAGAACAGCAGGGAATTCTCAAAGGACCTTGTGATTTTGGGCTTTCACTGTGGAAGTTGTTGCAGTAATTGCATTTTGAATAAATAATTCCAATTTCCATGGAGGGGGATGTCTGGACTCGCCAACTTTGAATACTTATTGACTTCTTGTACATCCTTTATTTGTTTAACAACTAAAACACACTTTCCTCCTGGTCGAGAGTTTCCCAGGAGTATAACAGCAAAAGTGGTAGATGCAAATTTGTTAATATCCACTTTCACCTCTGCTGAAAGGAAAATATTAAAAAGTCCAGGTACTGGCCAAAAATAACTTTTACTAAAACAGACTTAGGAGCCCAGCGGTGGTCCTTGTAACCAAGATATGATGTGGTCTGCCCTCTTTGCAAATTAGAATTTTGCCAACATCTGTTGGCCTGAGGCCTCTGACAGCTACACAGAGAAAGACATGGGAAAGAACAGTGGCAAAAGAACCAATATACGTGGTGCCAAGCATCATTCTAGATGCCTGCAATTTGTAGATCATTACTCATAGAAAGAGAAACTTGAGGTCACACAGGGCAAGAACCTTACTTAATGCCACAGAGATATTAAGTGGCAGATTCAAATTGTAGGTCTGTCTTATAGGTCATCAAACTTTTTCTGTAAAGGGCCAGATAAGTTTGGTTGGGCAATACAGTCTTTGTTGCAGTTACCCAACTCTTCTGTTGTAATGTGGAAGTGGCCATAGATAATACATAAGCAAGCAGGTGTGGCTGAATTCCAATAAACCTGTTTATAGACACTGAAATTTGAATTTCATATAATTTTTGTGTGTCTTATTGTGTTTTTTTGAGAACAATTTTAACTATTTAAAAACGTAAAGACCATTTTTAGCTTGTAGGTATACACAAACACTTGGTGAGCCATAGTCGACCCATAGACCATAGTTAGTTGACCCATTTTTTTTATCTGATTCCAAAGTTCATGCAATTTGTTTTGACTTAGCAGGTTGTTTTATCTAATGTTCCTTGGAAACAAAACCTTCCCTGCCAGGTAGACTTGGCTTTATGCTCAATATGCTTCGACTATTGAAAGGAGATTTTAGTACACAGTGGAGGGATGGTGAGAGAGAGAAAGAGAGAGAGAAGGAAAGCACAAAGAACAGACAGCAAAAAGCATTAACTCATTTTTCCTCTTATTCTAACTAACAGACTTTGGTGATATTGACCCTTCCATTTTCAAAACCTAGGATGTCTTAATACCTGTTTTCTAAAATAAAAAGGAATTAAAGTCATGTCAATATTAAAATTAAAATGAGTTGGGAGGATTTTGTCACCTGTTTGCCATCTGGTTGATGGAGTTCAATGATGCCTAACTTGGAACATTGTGAATGTTAACATTGGATCATGAGCGATCTCAGGGAGGTTTGCAAATGATATTTACTGAGGTTTGTACATAGTATTTACTGAGGTCCTCCATGTTATCTGCTGCTTCATTAGGTTCTATGTATGCCAATTCATGGCACCAGGAGGCACAGCTGTGTTTGCAACTAAATCAGGAGGTATCTCAGCACAGATTCCTCCAAGTAAGAAAGGTCCCATTGGAAAACCTTGCATGAAGACAGGGAAGAAATGATTGGAATCATGAAATGTTAAATTGGAAGGAATCTTTAGACAAAACTTACTTATGAGAAAATGGACAACCAGATATTAGCCAGTTAGTACCAAAGCCAAGACTGGTATTTGAACAAATACTGATTTATTTTTTCCTCTATCTAGTATCAAGGCCTGTTTAATATTGTTAAAAGGCCTTAAGCTTGATTTCCCCATATAGAATTCAAAATAACAATATCAAGCCTTAAAATAAGTAAAAGAAGTTCTAATTTCTGCCAATATAACTATTTCCGATACATTATAAAGTAACAAAAATCAAATTCAAAGAATGAACTTTTTGTTCCTACTTTGCTAATAATGTTTTAAGCAAGTAGATAGTCTGCCTGGCCTTTCCCAAAGGCCTCTAGATTAATGTTTGGTGACATTGCTAGGAAACTCCCATGAAAACTTGTGGGTCCATGGAAACCATGCATATGTCTCTAACATAGTGTGTAGATCACGTGCTATCATGTGAAAATGCTCTGTTCCAAAAGTCCCTTGGAACTTTGGATGCATTTTTTTCTTATAGAACAGTGTTCCAAGGGATGGTTATCTTCCCAGGCCATCACAAAGGTCTACTGGATTCCCCAAGTGGCAGACTGGAATGAATGTGCTCAGAAGCTGCTAAGCCCAAATTTCCAGCCCTTCAAGAGACAGCTCGATGGATTGGGAAGCTGGACAGGCTCTGCTATATCCTGTCCTCCTTTTGGGAGAACTTGGCAGCCCTTGTGGAGAGAGAGGGAGGAGGGTCTGTGGGAGTGGGGGCTTGGTGGGGAAGCTAAGATCTTCTTTGGAAACAACGGAGGAAGGCTCCATGTTAAAGGGAAAAGGAGGGGACAGGAAGCCTCCATTAAAGTGTTTATAAGTTGAATTGTTTCTAAAGCCGGAACTGACAACTATGTTTTCACAAAGTAGAAAAGGATGCAACAGAGTTCCACAGCACCCATTCAGGCACACA
>NW_012151197.1:511981-530176 GCF_000956105.1 Propithecus coquereli | reverse complement strand
TAGCCTAACTTTCCCACTAAGTACCCTCATGAGCAGGTCAGATTCAATGTGAACTTTTGGCAGAGACTCCTTTGGAGGCTTATCTTTTATTAATATCTTAAAAATGGCTAGAAATTTTTTCATCCTTTCCGTAATTATTCATGTTGTAGCTAATGTCACCCATCTTCAAATCTTTGACTGAAACTCATGCTTCAGGGGGATGGACCGTGTTTATCCTGCAGTCCTGAGCACTTCCCAGAACGCTATCTTGTCTCCTCAGAAGGAGGATCCCGTTTCGAGAAACAAGGATGTCAGTCATTGTCCCATTAGTGGTTTGGCCATTGTCCTTTGGAAAGGTACAAATCCTCTTTTGGAACAGTAATAGGTGAGTTCGTTTTTACCTCAGGAGAAAATACTCTATCAGAGCAGTTCATTGTCGTTTTGGAAAACAGTGTTCAAGGCTCTGAGGGATTGTAAGCTAGAAAATCTTTGGTGCCAGAAATGGGCAAAGCTTGAAAATGTGGGATATTGTGCTTGGAGGGTGACCTTAGGGAGGGATGTGGGGAATCTGGGTTGAAGGGGGAGGAGTTGGGTGGTGCCGAGGGAGAAGCAGATGCAGGAAAAAAACATGGAGGTGTAAGCACAACTTTTGCCCAAGGTGTTCTTAGTGGCTTTCAATTTTCCTGAATCTGTCTCCACTCTCGGTTGCAGGCCTCAGCTCCAACTCCAGTACCTCTGTTCCAACGGCAGCATCTCCAGCTTGGACATGCAAGTCAACGTGTCCAAAATATTAGTTCCCCTGGGAGCGAGTTCACATTATCCATATCCTGCCGAATCTCAGCCTATGCCTTCCTGTGGGGCTCTCTGGCTTCCGCCCTGACCCTACCACCCCTCTGCCTCCCTGTTCCAGCCAGAAACTGGGGCATCTTTGTCTTTTCCTTCTCCCCAACCTCCCATGCTCATGTCTAGTTGATCACGAAGTCTCGCCAGGCAACTCTGGAACAATCTTTTATTCTCTGTAGAAATTACAGTTCCTGCAGGAAATTGAACACTCAAAGGGCTGAATGGCAGAGAGTGTAACGAAGGGCCTCCTTCCAGAGCAGGGATGTAGAAGCTAAGACAGAGTGGCGAAAGACCCAGGGACAACTGCACGATGCTGTACTGTGCCCAGAAAATAAGGGGTAGGGGGTGCCAGTGGAAGTCCCAAAAGTATCCTATATGTGAGCTTGGAGCCATGGAGGAAGAACCCCATGATGGGAGCTGAACAGGGGCGTGCAGCCACTGCCCATGGGAGGAGGTGGGGGATAAGGGGGCACAACAGTGGCCGTGAGCGCTTGCTCTCCTTTCTCCCATCCTCTGATCTCCAGTCAGTGCTTCCAGTGAGCAAAGACCAACCAAAATTCAGAGGGCAAAGGAGTTCAGGGGGTGTAAGCCATAGGGGTCAGGGTCCAGGAGCACAGAAAGGGCAGAGATGGGAGCAAAAGGGCTCCGGTAGAATAAGGAATAAATGGAGAATGACCAGCCCAGATTCATCACCTCCCTTCAATACCTGAAAATTCAGCCTGAGTTCAAGATCAATATTTCTTTCTTGAATGGCTGGGGCGGGGGGGAACCCAAAACCAACTTTCTAGTTGTCCTAATTGTCTCCAGTATGTGCTCTAATTTCATTTTATAAACAGCATTTCTTAATAATTTCAGTGCTGGCAGATGATGCTCTTGTGTAAGATATATCGTGGGAGGAAGGGGAGTACCCACAGTTAGCACGATTCCCCAGGGCTGTGGCTCCTTTTCTATGTTCTTCCACTGAAGAGAGTATGCTGGACTGTGTGTAGAATGGATCTCACGGGATGATTACGGAATTATCTATATTTCGTTAAGAACAATCACTTGTACACGCTGTTTAAAAAACTATCAAAAACATCTTTTGGGGGCCTAATAGATATTCATAGTGGATGCTCAATAGATATTTATTGAAGGGGTGAGTGTTACTTATGACACATACCAGAGTAGATCTTTATACATCAATTTGTTGAATACAACCAGATCTCTGCAATTAGAACTGCTGTTCTAAAATGAATTTCTAAAATATGAATCTGATCTTATCACTCCTTAACTTACATTTGCTGGTCGTTCCCCATTGTCAAGAAGTTCTTAATGTGATGGGAAAGGTGTCTTCATCATCCCAATCCCCAGACTCACACTAATCTTTCCAGGTCTCTTCTCTTAGCTCCCTGACACTGTTCCCGTCTACACTGAGATCCTTATCAGTCCTGGAAGGACACACTCAAAGCAGACAATCGCTGTGCTCTATGCAATCCCCTCAATGCTTACATTTTTATGTGCACTGGCCCAAATTCCAGCTGACACTCTCTGACCAAGGGCCTCTCTGACCAGCAGAGCCCACTCTGCCCAGGTGTGGGGAAGGCTTCAGGGGCCAGAGAGTGAATGGCCCCTGAAAGCATCCCTGACCAGCAACTTTTGAGAATGGGCATGCAAAGACATCAGCGCTCTCCTCCCCTGGGTGGGATGACTCCATCAGTTCATGGAGTTCCCCAATGCGATTGAGTTCCAGCTGTCCCCGCTGGTGACCCGGCCTTGCTGTATCCATCATTTGCTTCCTTCCTTTCCTGTCTCACTTGTTCACCTTCCTACCAGTGTTTTCTGGAGTCACTTTCCAAATTAACTACTTGCATTAGAATCATTATTTCAGGGTTGGCTTTTGGGGGAACCTAACCTAAAATGTTTCCGTATTCTGTTTTGGTGTTCTCTTGCCTTTGCATGTGGCTTTCTTTATGTCTGGAATCCCCTTTCTTTTTTATAAACGTTTAAAATGATGCAGAAAAACACAGAATAAAATGTCAAAGTCTCCTTCATCACCAATTCCCCTCCCTTCTCCCCCTCTTTCGGGTCTATTCTCCTTCCCAGAAATAACAACTGTTTGGTGTGTAGACTTCCAACTTTTTTCTTTATATCTATACATTTAAGAGTATAACTATATAAAAACACATGTGTGGATATATGAGCATATATATGCATATATACATACAAATGGAAATGCATTTATTGATACATGTATACAGTGATAAATGAATTTGAACACATACGTACATAGTCCTTTTCACACAAATGAAATCACGTTATACATACTGCACTGTGACTTGCTTTTTTCCAATAATACAACACCTTTATATTCCCTAATATAGTATGATGTATTATAATTATTTAAACATTTCTCCTATTGATGAATGCTTAGGGTGCTGATATTTTTTCCACTGTGACCAAAAAGTGCTGCAATGACTATCTGTGCACATATATTTCACACACGTGTTAGTTATCCTGTAGAGGAGTGTGTCTGTTTGGGCTTTTTAGTTTTCAGCAATAGAAAACCCACCCTAAACTATCTTAAGTAAAAAGAAAATTTATTGGATGAGAAGGTGGATCTGGCTTTAGAATCAGGTGCCAATGGCTCAGAGACGTCACAGGGACAGGTCCCCCTTTCTCTGCTGTCCTCTGCGTCGTTCTATTATCTAGGCCTTCCTTTTCAGTGGCTACATGGGTGTCAGGTGCTCTGGTCTTCACCCTTCAAAACTCTATGTCCATTGGAAAACAGAGGGCAATTTTCTCTCAATAGCTCAAGGACATGTCCCAAAATTGTGTCACATTGACTCACATGTCCACATGTGGGTCAATTATGGTGGCAAGGGGGATGTAATGCATTTATAGGCCAGGATGTAATGCATTTATAGGCACATGCCCCCTTGTGATGTGTACTAGACGTGGGGAAAGCCAGTGGTTCCATGGAGCTCTTCTTGCTGCTGTCACTAGAAGTGGAAAGAAATGCTGCATGGCAAGGAAAGGAATTAATGTCCACTCAAGATGGGATTTTGCAAGTCAAAATACAGGGTTAAAGGGTGTGTGTGTTAAAAATTTTGATAGCTGTTGCCAAGTTGCTCTCTCAAAATTGTATCTCAATTCTTATTCCCAGCACTAACAGTGTTTGAAAGGACCTGTTTCTCCATAGTTTTTAGATACTGAGGATTGTCAGTATTTTAAATTTCAGCTGATCTGATGTCTAAAGATGGTATCTCACTATTCTAATTTGATGCCCCTAATGCCTCATGAAGGTGGATACCCTTTCCTATGTTTAGCCGGCTTTTGCATTTCTTTCCCTGTGAATTGCCTAATGCTTATCTTTTGGTCCTAACCGAACTGGGTTGCCTTTTTTAATTGTTTATAGCAGCTCTTTATATATTATGAAGATTAGGACTGTGAGCTCCTTGAGGGTGGGCCCTCATTGTAATGTAGCATGACACCTATTATGAAGTAGAAATCAATAATTATGTGTAATGTAAAGGAATAAATTAGTGAGTGCATGAATGAATGAGTTCATAGTTTTGTTTGTCCTGTTTTGTACTCGGCCTGAGAAAGAGCGAAATAGCCCTTTTCCCCATAAACTTTTCTGGAAGTTTCTAGAAATTTCTCTGTAAAGTTTTTCAGTAAGCTTTTCTATAAGCTGTGAGAAGCGTGCTCGTCTGATTAATAAGGGGCATACCATTCTGTCTTACATTTGAAAAGTGCCCTTCATGTTCTCTTGTACTCACTCGTCCTGCTGATAAGAGCAAATGCCTACTGCATGTGACTCAGGCTCACACGCACACATCCACTCCCTTTCAAGTATCAGCCCTGGAGCTCTGTTGAGGATTGCATCTGCCACAGGAGTTGGCGAGTATGTTGCCCAGTTAAACATCCATCCAGGATTTCATAGGAACTTGAGAACCATTGTTTTTGGCTGGAATCCTGGGTTTGAGGTTTCTTCGTGTAGGACTCTGAAAAAAAGGATTTGGAAATGTTGTCGTCTCTAATCCCAAAGTATGTATCTGGAAAGCTGCCTTCGCTGTTATCCACCTAATAACTCAGGCTCCTGGGGCCATTTCACCCAAGTGCATTCATTCCTTTGGTAGAGTCAAAAGAAGCTGCTCCAGGAGACACGGTACCTGGGTTCTAATCCCAGTTTCTAGACCTACAAGTTATTCAGCCCTTGCGGCCCCATTTTCCTTATCCTAAAATGAGATATTGGACTCAATGATTCCTAAGTCCCCGTCCAACTTTACGATTCTTAGTGGAATTCCGAATTTTGCTCTGCCACCAACAGTGTATCCTCAGAGCTTTGCTCATTACTCACTAGAATGTCAACGTCTGAGTAAATAGATATTTTGGGGTCAATTCTAAAAAACCCAGAAGTACGTATTTCGTGTTGATTTTGGCACACGGACAAGTCTGAACAGGGCCGTGTCAAGCATTTTACCGTGATAGCCGTTGGAAGAAAGGCCAGGCGAGGCTGTCTGGGCGAGCTGCTTGGAATGAAGAGGACCAGCCCCTCTCCCGTGGCACAGATGACCTTTGGGGGAGGTGGAGGGGAGCAGCCTGGGAGTGGATCTCAATCTCGTAAAGAAAGCATTCGCGTCCCTGTTGGAAATGGCTTATGACACTGTCTCAAAGCCACATTCTCAGACAACAGGGAAAGCTGTAAATAGATCCACACAGTTATCCAAGCATAGCAGAATAAAGCTAAAGGAAAGCCAAATGAAACAGAACTCAACTAAAGTTTTGGGCGAAAATGTTGAATATTGCTCATGCCTACAGAATGGGAAGCTCTGTTTGGAATACTCACAACAGCGGATCCTTTGGAGATGGCTATAGTCTGTGGGGCTGGTTCTAACCTCCCACTAGCAGCCATCTCAGCAAAGACCCTTTCAAAGAGGTGGCCTTACACCTTGCAGGACTTATAACATCATTTGATTGTGACCCAACTGACAAATTTTTTAAAAAGTGTATTAGGTCTCAAGATCACATGACTGAGAACCATAACACATGACTGAAAATTATAATAACATGGCAGAATCTCCTTAAAAAATATACATATATTTTATTTTGGCATGATTTCAAACTTATAGGAAAATTATAAGCACTGTACAACAATTTCTACAGACACTTCACACCCACATTTTGTGTTTGACCTATTCTTTCATTCCTCCCTTTTTCTTATTTCATTTATATATATATATTTTATATACACAAAACAGTTCTGGGGGAAATATGTATATTCAGATATATGTATTTTCCTCAGAACTGTTTGACACGATATCTCTTTACCTTTAAATATTTCCAAATATATTTCTCTTACATAACTGTAGTACCATTATCAAAACCAGGAAATTAACACTGCCATAGTACTATTGCCTGTTCATAGACTTTATCCACTTCCCCAATTGTCCCAACAAATCCTTTAGAGCAGCAGTTCCCAACCTGCTTGGCACCAGGGACTGGTTTCCTGTAAGATAATTTTTCCATGGACAGTGTGTGGGGGGAATAGGTGGAGCTTAGGCGGTGATGCAAACGATGGGGAGGGCAGGCTGTAAATACAGATGAAGCTTCTCTCACTCACCTCCTGCTGTGCACGGGGAATGGAAGGGGTGATCCTACAATTTTTCCATGGATAGGGGTGGGGCGGGGGAAGGGAGCTCTGCAGCCCAGTCTCTAGCAGGCCTTGTCCAGTACTGGTCCACGGCCTGGGGCTTGGGGACCGTAGGTTTACAGCAAAAGAAAGTCCTGGACCATGTGCTGCATTCAGCTAACACGTCTTTAGTTTTTTAATCTGGAAGAGTTTCTCAGTCTTTCTTTGTCTTTCATGATATTTTTGATGAACCCAGGCCAATTATTTTGTGGAATGTCCCTCAATTTGGGTTTGTCTGATGTTGTGGAATTTCCTTTTAGCTCTACAAGCTGTCTCCTGAAATACAAATGCCGGGTTGGGATGTCACTGGCTGCAGGAAACAACTTCTCTCCAGCCTTGCCGTCTAGAGCTCATGCAAACTCCCCTTTGCCTTGTCTTGGGGTTTTTCTCCCTGTTCTCCTCAAACATGTTTTCTCCCTCTGCAAAGGCTGTGGGAAAATCAAATACTCCACTCGTTGGAAGTTGGACTTCTATTGTTTCCCACATACATAGTGTTGCATGTGACAGATGGATTCTTCAATTTTATCAGAGTTAAATTGTAGGAGCACCGAAGATGCATTAAAAGCCGACAGGGAGTAGATTTATGATGTATAACTTAGCTTCTTTGGAAAAATAAACTTTGAGCTCTAAACAAATCTATGTAAAAATTAATTTTTGCAGCTTAATGGGAGCTCTTTGCTGGCAGTTTCTATTTGTTTTACAGTTGAATTTTCTATAATAGGATCCAGTCTAGGTCTCCACTTGGATGGGTTTTATTATTTAGGTCCCCAAAATAGCCTTACTTTAAAGTAGTCTCCCCTAGAAGTAGGTCCTATGGCATCAAATCTGGAAATGACAATGTCACAAACTTCCAGTGAATCTAAACATGATTTATCAGTTTCACCGACCCCATATTTCCTTGTCAAACCAAGAAGGTGGAAGAAGATGGGAAGGCATGGAATGAAAGAGCTACTCAAAGTGTTACTTCTGTGTCTTGCTAGGCAATGGAGGGTTTTCCCAAGGACTTCAGCATTTCTGGACAAACCTGCCAGTCAGCTGAGAAATTCTCCTGATGAGAACCAGGGAATTGGATGCTTAAAAGTGCAGTGATTGTTACAAACTGCAGTCCAATCTGGGAACTGTTCAAGATGTCATCCCTGAAACGAACTTCCTTAGGTTCATCTAGGAGGCATCTCCAGCTTTAACCAGTAATAAGAAGCTGACACATATAAATACTAGAATGAATAACTTAATTCTTAGGACACATTTAAATAAGAATTATGTCTGTTCTTGAAACACAGCCCCAGTTTATCGGGTCTTTGGAATCATGGGAGATTTGTACAGTTACATTTCTGTACAGTGTGAAGAATGATCTCATTTTTTACAGATTACCTTGTTAATATACCTCTCCCTCTTCTTGCCAGTCAATTATTTTAAGTGTAATGTAAAGAGTACTGTTCCAGAAGTCAGAAGAATGATATCCTAATCTTTAATCACTTTTCAGGAACCTAGGTCCTTATTATGTGACAGACATGATATAGCCCCTAGAGGGAAAAAGAGAAGTGAAAAATAGTGCCCATGCCTATGGAGCTATAGCTGTAGGAGAGGGAAAGACAGATTAAAAAAGTAAAAGTTTCCCTAATTTTTAGTGCAGCATGAAGGATTAAAAACAGAAGAAGCACAGAGGCTCAGGCAACCTGAGATGGACCATAGCTAACTCTGCTGGTAGCATGGGGACTATGGGGACTACACTGTCACAGTAAAATATTGAGCAGTAATAATGGCCTACACTAAGATGATGGCCCTGGGAATGCTGGGAATGGAGAAAGTGTTATAGATTGGAAGGGGGCTTCAGAGGTGGAGGTGTTAAGATTTGGGACATGAGGTTTATTTTTTTTATTTTTTATTTATTTATTTATTTAGAGACAGGGTCTTACTCTGTGTCACCCTGGCTAGAGTGCAGTGATATCCTCACAGCTCACCACAACCTCAAACTCCTAGGCTCAAGTGATCTTCCTGCCTAAGCCTCCTGAGTAGCTGGGATGACAGGTGTGTACCACAATGCCCAGCTAATTTTTCTATTTGTTGTAGAGATGGGGTCTCGCTCTTGCTCGGGCTGGCCTTGAACTCCTGGCCTCAAGTGATCCTCTTGCCTCAGCCTCCAAAAGTGGTGGGGTTATAGGTATGCGCTACCAAGCCTGGCCAGGATGTGAGGTTTATGAAGAAGCATTAATTAAAGATGACTCTAAGATTCAGCCCTTGGTGGTTAGGAGGGTGATGTTCCTATTCCTGAAAAAAAACAGGGAATCTACTAGTTGATTTAGAGGATAAGAAAGATGATGTGTTCAGATTTTTGCACATGTGAGTCTGATGTACCAGAGGAACATCCAAATGATGATATTCCGTAAGAAGCTGGAGGTTGGGTTCCAGATGGTAGGAGAAAATCAAGCTGAAGATAAGACATTTGGGGGCAATTTGTACACAGGTGGTGATAAAACAAATACACACAGATGAGCCTGGGAAAATGTGTAGAGTGAGACAAGCAGGAGACAGAGAACCAGCATTTCACAAGTGGGGTTAGGAAGAGAATTCTGCCAAGAGGAGACTGGTAAGAGGCAGCAATAGAGGGAGGAGGGAAGCCAGGGGAGAGTGCTGTCCCAGAAGGCTACGAAGGAGCAAGTGGTCTTGGTGTCCTGGATGTAGACAGGTTCTCACCATGAGAGTCCTTGTGATAAGAAGCACATTTTGAGAAATGTTACTTTATTTAGGGTTAATATCATATGTTTGCTGTATTTTTCTGAAGATTTTGTTCACAGAAGTTCTAGGTCTCCAGTAACTCTGTATTTTAAAAAATGTGGTTCTGTGGAAATGTGTTCCATCTAACCATGTTCACACAAGGGCACTACTGCCTTCTTTTGTAGACATGTCCCGAAGTCCACTGGGACTTTGCATTTTTGCCTTGCTGTATCTACATCTCCTTTCTTCACTTTTTAAAAGCCAGCGGTTTCCACAGGAAAATTTTGCTGTAGAATATTGAGAAGGTGTGATGGAAACTGAAATGGGTGGGCCAGGTGTGGTGGCTCACACCTGTAGTTCCACTGACTTGGGAGGCTGAGGTGGGAGGATTGCTTGAGTCCAGGAGTTCCAGGCTGCAGTGAACTATGATGACGCCATTGCACTTCAGCCTGGGTGACAGAATGAAACCCTGAGACCGTGTGACAGAGTGAGACCCTGTCTCTCTAAAAAAAAAAACAAACAAAACCGGAATGGATGGTGTGTGTGTCATTAGTGACCCCAGTATGCACAGACCTTGGCGGGGGATGGTGGGAACTTCCTTTCGTGTCAGGGAAGAGGCAAGGATAAACACGAGATTTGTTCTATATCATTACCTTTCCTTTTTGAATCTATTTCTGGCTTCATGGAATAATGTCTGTAATCAATTTTAAGGCCTCTCAGGAAGGATGAGTAAATGCCAGCTATACTTAAGAGTGTATCATCTAATATCCATCTTGAAGTGACTAGCAATGTTACTATTTTCTTATGATTCCATCCAGAGATATTCTGGAAGCATATTTTACTTCCATCATATATATGTACAGTATACTTTTTTTTTCCATCCAAATATACAATATTCTATATTTTCCTTTTTTTATTCCAACAATACATTTCAGTGATTTGTTCTATATCATTACAGGTAGGTTGCCTTATTCTTTTTAATGATTAAGTATTATTCCATTGTATTGATGATGCATAATTTATTTAACTAGCTCCTTATTGATGAATCAGATGGATTCAATTGTTTCCAATATTTTGATATTATGGGCAATTCAATAATGCCTTATTTTACACAGGCGCAGACATATCTGTAGAATAAATACCTAAAGGTATTATTGCTGAATCAAAGGGTGTCTGAAATTTTAATATGGAAATATCTGACCAGGTTTGAAAATGGTCAGCATGAAGGGTGATTGTTTGGACTTAATCCATCCATTACTCACTAGGGAATATAAGATGGGTGTCACTGGATGCAGATAGGTGGCCACACTTCTGTGTACTCTAGTCCAGTAATTAAAGGTGTGATCTGTTTTGAGTTAAATATTTTGAAGGGCATAAGATCTGTGTTTAGATTTTTTTTTTTTTTTACATGTGAATGTCTGGTTACTCCAGTACTGTTTGTTGAAAGGGTACCTTTTCTCCATTTTATTGCTCTTGTTCCCTTGTCAAAAATCAGTAGACTATGTTTATGTGAGTCTATTTCTAGGCTATATATTCTATTCCATTGATCCATTTGTTAATTCCTTCACCAATTCTACACTATCCTGATGACTTTAACTTTATAGCCAGTCTTGAAGTAAGGTAGTGTCAGTCTCCTGGCTTTATTCTTCTCCTTCAATATTGTGTTGGCTATTCTGGGTCTTTTGCCTCTCCATAGAATCAGTTTTTCTAGAATTACAAAATAATTTGTGGAATTTTGATTGGAATTTCATTGCGTTTATAGATCAAGTGGGAGGAACTAACATCTTTTTTTTTTTTATTTCAGCATATTATGGGGTACAGATGTTTAGGTTACGTGTGTTGCCCTTGGTTCCCCCCCAAGTCCGTGTTTCAAATATGTCCATCCTTCGGGTAGTGCGCATTGCACTCCTTGTGTATACAAATACCCCTCCCCTCCTCCCTCCCCCCCTCCTCCCACCGCCCTCCCCCTTCCCCAACATCCAATAGATGTTGTTCCGATATGTGCATTTATGTGTTGATTAGTTAATACCAATTTGATGGTGAGTACAAATGGATCCCGTTCTTCTGTTCTTGTGGTGCCCCACTTTGGATAATGGGCTTAAGTTTAATCCAGGAAAGTGTAAGTGGTGCTAGATCACTGTCATTTCTTATGATTGAGTAATATTCCATTGTAAACATATACAGCAACCTGTGTCTTAACAATCACTACCCCCCACCAAGACCCCAGGTGATACTGATGCATGCTAAAGTGTGAAAACCACCTACCTAGACTCTGGTTGCCACCGAACTTCTCTACCTCCTGCAGGAAGAGCTGGAGTGGAAGAAGAAATCCAAAATGGCATGCTGGTAGCTCACAGCCAAATTTGGGTGAATGATTTAACAACCTTGTCTATTCTTGAATGCTCTCCCCTTTGGCTGGGAACAGCCTGTCAAGCTGCAGATATTTCCTTTCCTCTTTCTCTCCCTGCTTCTCTCCCACAAGACACAAGATAGTTCCTGCCCAGGCATCTCAGATTACCATTCCTTCCTCAAAGCCAATTAAAGGGCTCTAATCCCTCCTGTGTTTACCTAAAGGATGAATTTGATCAGAAAGGATGAATGGGAAGGGCAAAATCCTAGAAGGGCTTGGGAACCAAAGTTTCTGCTCCAGTGGTGGGAACACACCCTTTCTCACTAAGCTTATTATGAACTGGTGCGTTTTTTGAACGACAATTCTCCAGCAGCCTGCCTCTTTCATCTAAAGCCCTCAGTCGCTCTTCAAAGGCAGCTTCTCACTTTACCCTTGGTATTCATACTTTTGAGATTTTTTTCCCCCCTGAGTATATCTCAGGGACCCTCTAAAGTAATAGTTTGAACCATGTGACATATCCATTTTATGGGTCGAAAGCAGTCGAGTATCAGCAATTTCTTATTATTTGACCTAATGCATGCACTCAAGATCCCTTAGCCAGGACCTGTCATTCTGCTTTACTCAGAATTGAAGACAGATTATTTTCTAAGGTCTTCTAGGAATGGCAGATCATCTTTGTGAGACCACTTAGAATTTGCCACTTCCTAGCCGTAATCCTCATATAAGTAACTTAACCTCACAAGCTTCACTTTTCTCATCTGTGAAGTGGGGATGCCATTACCTTCCTTATAGGTTGAGGTGGAAGTAAATGAGAAATCGTGCATAGGGTGTCTTATATGGTGCCTGAATTTAATTGTTCTTTTAAGCTTTATTATCTTTTTCTATTTTTCTAGCAAGGCTGGAGGTAATACTATTTTATTGAAACTCATATGTCTGTCTCTTCTGCTAACCCTTAGCTCTGTCCTATATATCTATTGGTGGTTAGCCTCTAAGTTATAATTGTTACTCATCTAGAAATGGGAGGGCCTGGGCATTTTTTAAGGCCCTTAAACAGTATGTATTTTTATAAGATGGTAAGGGAATGAAATGTTTTTTCTGTCTTAAGTAACCGTTATTATTCTTCATTTCAGACAAGTGCCAGATTAATTTATTTATGTGTTTTGGAATCTTAGTAGGAACAGAGAAGGCAGCCCAGTAAATGAATGCAGATTGTCTGGCCTCATCATCAACTGAATTGTGCAATCTTAGAGAATTGATTTATCTAATTCTGAGAGTCTTCATTTTCCTGTTCTGTACATGAAGATTGTACATATGCCTCAGTCTACCTTGCTGAGGATGGATGTGCTAGGTAGAGCTAGTGCTTCATGACAGTTCTTTGAGCTTTTGAAACACAAAGATGTTATACTGATACAAAGTATTATTGCATCGAGTAAGGATTATCATTATTCTTTGGCAATAGCCATGACATCAGGAAAACATCTTCTATTACAGTTCAAAGGCAGAGAGAAAGAAAAACATTTTTTTTTTTTTCTCAGTAAAACAGCCAGCATCACAAAGATGTTTTGGAGGGTGTAATAGGAGTATTCTCAATGGCCTTTAAGAGCAAGGTTAAGAGCTACCTGCACTTATTGCTTCCTCTAGTACACAGTGGTATAGGAGTCCTGATGGATTGTCTTTCTGGCTAATTGCTTGATGTTAAAAAAGGTAAGTGGGAATCTGATACCCTGTAAGTTGGACTGTTGACAAGAGACTCTGTGACTTTTTAAAGATGGGTGTTGATTGGAAATTTGCATGTGTTCCCAGCTGGTCTTGTTTATGGAGTCACCCTATTCTTGGAAGTAAACAAGGAGAAACCAACAGAATGGCTTGCCCTGTGCTTGTAAACTGTCCTGTGGCTTATTTGTATACTGAGAGTTGAATAATGACAGGTGTATGATGTCATGCATGAGCAATGAATTGGGAAGCCTCACTTTCCTTAATGTGAAGTTGTTTGTATTTGTAGTGAGATGGGGAAAGTGATGTTTGAATGGGAGAATTGGAAACTGGGGGCTTGATTTTTTTTTTCTTGTTAAGTTAAAATGCTTGTAGCTTTTTGTTTATATCAAACTATGCAGATGAAATCCACGCACATAAAGAAAATCATATAGAACTAGCAAACTAAAAATATTCAATGACTTGGGTTCTTTGCCAATTTTTGCCACCCACCATGACAAGATCAACAAGCTTCGCTGAGTATAGATGTGTATTTTGAATTCCTACCTCCCTTAAAAACATTCCACTGCCACTGATATCCCCACTTATGGGGCAGATATCCAGTAACCCTGTGGACATTCTTGGTTCTTCCTTAAAGAGTAAAACTGTAAGTATGGCCTAGTCGTTCTCTACTCTCTTTCTGCTTTTCTGTTCATTATCATAATTGCATGTTTACATTTAGAGCCCTGTGTTTTTGTGTTTATGTAGCTGTGCACAAGCATAAGTGGATCTGCAAAAAACAAAACAAAAACAAAAAAAACTAAACTAAAAACAACAACAATAACAACAACAAAACCTCCCAACCCTCAGCCCAGTATTAATATATGCTAGTACTGGTCCCATTCTTTTATCTCTTTTGTTGGGGGCAGGCTATCCGCATTACTGACAGCTGCCTTGGAAGTGATTAGTTAAGCAAATGAAAAGTGAATTAATACCCTTACTAGCTAACCCCAAAGCAAGACAAGATTGAAAATTCCATAGTTACATCATTTGATGCCAGCACAATGGTGATTAAGAATTTTTTCTTACATTTTTAACTTGATAAATGCCAGTTTTCTGATGTGAATCTAAATAGATGTGGCTTCCATAGAGGTGATTTGATATAAAATAATTTCTTTTTATAAAAATGTGATTAGGCATTTTGCTTTGATTATAGTGTGGGAACTGAATTCTGAGATGTGATCAGGTGGATTTGGCTCTAGGACTGCCTCTCTCTTTGTAGTTCTCCAAAATGCACAACAGCTGAAATAGCTATGTGACGAGGACGGAAAGCTCAGGTTAGCACAACTATTTCAGATGTCACTGGGGGAGCGTGAACCGGAAGTTGCTGATTTTATTGTTAATAACCTCTGGCTGAAGACATCGGTGTAACCCAGGTTGGGATGCCACTGCACACATCCACCAGGTTTCCTACATACACCTCAGATAGAAGAACTAGTTGTGCCATCTTTGGAATTATGATCATTTAGAGGTGGTAGCTCAGTCCGAACCAGCTTTTCTCCTCTCCTTGCTGGTTTGAGCTATTTTATGTCAATGTAGTCTTCCCTTTCTTTTATCCTCTGAGAGAATAAACCCGTAATTAAAGGATCCAGGGTTTGCTGTTGTGTTTTATCTTAGTTTAGCAATGAGTGTTATCTGAGAGGAGGCCACTTAACATAGGAATAAAATGTCCATTTTCAGCTAGACTGCCTCTGTTTCTATCCCAGTTCTAACACTTGAGAGGTGAGTGGCCTTGGGCAAGGCACTTGGCGTCAGTTTGCTCATCCATTAAATGGATGTGATGGAAGGAATGATATCAGCAAGGTGGCAGAATAGAAGTTTTTAGCACTTGTCCCCTCACAGAAACAGCAATTTGAACAACTATCCACATATGAAAATATGTTCACAAAAGCTAAGGAATCCAAGCGAGGGATTGTAGCACAGGAATAAGAAAAACCACAATGAGGAGGGTAGGAAGCAGAGTTTCACATTGCCTGTGTCACCCCTTCCCCTCTGCATGGAGGAAGCGGGCAAAGGGAGTGCCTGGCTTCCCTGCAGACCCCAGCACAGGGCCTGCCCCAGTAAACTCCAGCTGCCCCCTCAGATTCAGGCTCCAGACCTGCCCAGTGCCAGGCTGGCCCCAAGTTCCAGTGGACCTCAGCAACATACTAGGCCATCAAATTCAACAGCACATTAAAAGAATCATATACTGTGATCAACGGAGATTTGTTCCTGAGATGCAAGCATGGTTCGACATATGTAAGTCAATAAATGTTATATACTGCATTAACAGAATAAAAATCATATGGTCATCTAGACAGATGCGGAAAAGGCATTTGACAAAATTCGATGTTTATTCATGATAAAAATTCTCAACATATTAGGTATAAAAGGAATGCACCTCAATGTAATAAAGGCCATATATGACAAGCCCACAGCTAACCCCTATTCAATGGTGAAAAGCTAAAAGCTTTTCCTCTAAGATCAGGAATAGACAAGGATGCCCACTCTTGTCTCTTCTATTCAGCATAGATCTGGGAGTCCTAGCCAGAGAAAATTAGTCAAGAAAAAGAAATAACATTAGGAAGAAGTAAAATTGTGTCTGCTCGCAGATGACATGATCTTATATACAAAAAACCCTAAACACTCCACCAATAGAACTAATAAACAAATTTAGTAAAGTCATAGAGTACAAAATCAACATACAAAAATCAATTGTGTTTCTGTATACTAACAAATAACTATCCCCCCAAATTTAAGACAATCTCATTTACAATAGGATAACAAAATTGGGAATGAATTTAACCAAGAGATGAAAGATCTGTTCACTGAAAACTACAAAACATTGATGAAAGAAATTAAAGTAGGAGACCCAAATAAATAGAAAGATTTGTTCTTTGTGTTCAGGGATTGGAAGAATTAATATTGTTAAAATGCCCATACCATACTACCCCCTGAAATCTATAGATTCAGTGCAATCCCTATTAAAATTCCAATGGTGTTTTTTACAGGAATAGAAAATACAATCTACAATCCTAAAGTTTAAATGGAACCACAAAGACCCCAAATAGCGAAAGCAGTCTTGAGCAAGAAGAACAAAGCTGAAAGTGTCACAATATTTGACTTCAAAATATACTACAGAGCTCTAACAGTCAAAACAGCATGATACTGGCATAAAAACAGAGACATAGACCAATGGAATAGAATAGAAAGCCCGGAAATAAATCCATGCATTTACAGTCAATTGATCTTTGATGAAGGTGCCAAGAAAGGATAGTCTCTTCGATAAGTAGTGTTGGGAAAACTGAATATCCACATGTAGAAGAAAGAAATTGGACCCTTTTCTCATACCATATATCAAAATCAATTCAAACTGGATTAAAGACTTAAATGAAAGACCTGAAACTCCAGAATTACTAGAAGAAAACGTAGGGGAAAAAGCTTCCTAACACTGGTTGGGGCAATGATTTTTTTTTGGATATGACCCCAAAGGTACCAGTAACCAAAGCAAAAATAGACAAATGGGATTGCATCAAACTACAAAGCTTCTGTACAGGAAAAGAAACAATCAACAGAGTAAAGAGACAACCTACAGAATGGGAGAAAATATTTGCAAACCATACATCTGATAAGGGGTTAATTTGCAAAATATGTAAGAGCCACACATGGTGGCTCACCTCTGTAATCCCAGCACTTTGGGAGGCTGAGGTAGGAGGATTGCTTGATGCCAGGAGTTTGAGACCAGCCTGGAGAACATAGTGAGACCGTGTCCCTATGAAAAAATTAAGAAATTAGCTGGCATGGTGGTGTGCACCTGCTTGGGAGGCTGAGGAAGGAGGATTGCCTGAGCCCAGGATTTTGAGGCTTCAGTAAGCTATGATCAGGACACCGCACTTCAGCCTGGGTGACAAAGCAAAATCCTGTTTCTAAAAAAGAAAAAAAACCAAAACCCAAAATATTTAATATAAGAACACACAACTCAATAGCAAAAAACCAAATAACCCAACTGAAAAATTGGCAAAGGATCTGAATAGATATTTCTCAAAAGAAGACACACAAATGGCCTATGGGTATATGAAAAAATACTCAACATTACTAATCATCAGGGAAATGCAATAAAAATTGTAATGAGATATCACTTCACACACGTTAGAATGGCTATTATCAAAAAGACGTAAGATAACAAGTATTGGCAAGGATGTGGAGAACTTTTGTACGCTAGTGGTGGGAATGTAAATTGTTATGGAGTTTCAAACAGTATGGAGTTTCCTTAAAAAATTAAAAGTAGAACTGCCTTATGATTCAGCACTCCCACTTCTGGGTATTTCCAAAGGAAATTAAATCATTATGTCAAAGAGATATCGGTACTCCTATGTTCATTGAGCATTGTTCACAACAGCCAAGACATAGAATCAACCTAAATATCCATTGTGGATGAATGGATAAAGAAAATGTGATACACACACAAACACACACACACAATGGAATATTATGCAGCCTTAAAAAGGAAGGAAATCCTGCCATTTGCAACATAAGATAAACCTGGAGGGAATTGTACTACATGAAATAAGTCATACGCACAAAGACAAATACTGCATGATTTCACTTATACATGGAATCTAAAAAGGTTGAACTCGTAGAAGGAAAGAGTAGAACGGTGGTTGCCAGGGGCTGGGGATGGAGGAAATGGGGAGATGTTGTTCCAAGTGTATAAAGTTTTAGTCATGCAGGATGAGAAAGTTCTGGGGATCTAATGTATAGTGTGGTGACTATAGTTGTGCCGTATACCTGAAAAAAGTTACATCTTAAATATTCTAACCATATGCACACAAAAGGTTACTGTGGGGTGATGGATATATTAATTAGCTTGATTGTGGTAATCATTTCACAATATATGCATATATCA
>NW_012151197.1:440556-511931 GCF_000956105.1 Propithecus coquereli | reverse complement strand
TTAAATCATTATGTCAAAGAGATATCGGTACTCCTATGTTCATTGAGCATTGTTCACAACAGCCAAGACATAGAATCAACCTAAATATCCATTGTAGATGAATGGATAAAGAAAATGTGATACACACACAAACACACACACACAATGGAATATTATGCAGCCATAAAAAGGAAGGAAATCCTGCCATTTGCAACATAAGATAAACCTGGAGGGAATTGTACTACATGAAATAAGTCATGCGCACAAAGACAAATACTGCATGATCTCATTTATACATGGAATCTAAAAAGGTTGAACTCATAGAAGGAAAGAGTAGAATGGTGGTTGCCAGGGACTGGGGATGGAGGAAATGGGGAGATGTTGTTCAAAGTGTACAAAGTTTCAGCCATGCAGGATGAGAAAGTTCTGGGGATCTAACGTACAGCGTGGTGACTATAGTTGTACCGTATACCTGAAGAAAGTTACATCTTAAATGTTCTAACCATATGCACACAAAAGGTTACTGTGGGGTGATGGATATATTAATTAGCTTGATTGTGGTAATCATTTCACAATATATGCATGTATCAAAACATCATGTTTACATTGTAAATATATTTCTTTATTTGTCAATTATATCTCAGTAAAGTTGAAAAAATGAAGATGATGACAATAGGGCTGTTGTGAAAGTTGTTTGTGAATTGACATAAAGCACTATTAAGCTTTCAATAAACATTAGCCAGTGTTGTTATTGATTTTTCTGAGTTGGGAAAGGAAAAGTGGCCAGTATGAGAAGAGATCACGATGTTGCTTTCTGTGGTCTTTACAACTTGGTGTCATTAGAAACCACATTGATTATGGGAAAAAAACTTTTCATCACAAACCATTTCAAATTTCTCCGTTTTTGATACAACAGTCATAATTTCTCATAATGTTAAAATACTGAGATGCAACAGGAGGAGAGGAGCTTGCAGAGGAGAATGAGAGAGATGGCTGAAGGAAGAAAATGACATTAGGGTTAGATGAATGGAAACTTTCCCAGTAATAACTGTTGTTGAATTATTGCTCCCTTTTGTCTTGGCTTGGGTTCCCCCAAAGCAGTCACGGAGGCAGGTATTACAGTTTGCTTGGAAGGTGACCCCAGAAAGCAAGGTGAGGCAGTGGGGACAGTGAGACGGGGAAGGGAGGAAGGCCAGTTCGGGCTGTGTTAGTGAGCGGGTTAAGCTGTGGGCAGCCCTGTGGAACACACCTCGCAGTGTCAGGGAACCTTGGGGATCTGTCATCACCTCCTGCCCCTCATTGGCTGAGGACTACCTGGGAGATGTTAAACCCCTGGCCCTCTGGGCGGCCCCTGCTGGGCTGAGCAGAAGCGCATGGTGCTAGGGAAAACCGCCAGGCTGAGAAGCAGAGGGCTATGCCAGCGTGAGGGGGAAGCTGCCAGCCTGCATGAAAACTGGCCGCTGCCCACGCGGGAGAGCTCAGATGGGCTGAGGGGACCACATCTGCCACACCCACTGACTTAACAGCTAATTTTCACACAAGGAATAAATAAATGACAAAGGCTGATATCAATAAACTACTTGTTTTCTCAGTAGGATAGAACTATCTCCCTATATACCTCCCCTCCCTGTCCTTCCTTTGATAACATTATCTTACATTCTTGTGTTACTTTTTATGCATCGCCTTATGTTTTCAGATTTCTATATCAGGCCGATGAAGGCAGAGTCTTGTATATCTATGTAACTAGCTACAATATCTAAAGCCTGTTAATAATAGATAATTAATAATTACATCAAATTGCAGATTTTATACTAAGGTGTTATTTATTTATTTATAGCAACAATCCCTTTCAAATGAAGGGCAGTGTCTTTAGATGTTACTTTGTTTGATATTCTTTTTTTTCTTTCTTAGTCTCTGTTTGCCTCCCCAAGGTGGTGTAGTTCACCTGCAGAGTCTTTTAATTGTTTTATCGGTAGGTTTCTTGAAATATGAAGGAATTAAGATTCCATCCTTCCAGGAGAAAAAAAGACAGTGTAGACAGAATGCTTCAATAGGCCAAGAACTGGGCTTGAAATTCAGGGACAGCAAATTCTGGGCTTGGCTGGCAGGTTTAACGATGTTTGCTCCTGATACACGTAATTTTGCCCTATGCTTGACAGCTCACCTCAAAACGCTGACTCTGAAACTCTAATAAAAGCAATTTTCACCTTGACTTTTGGAATAGATCATTTAAAGCACCAGAGAAAAGGTATCAAAACCTCACTCAGACGGACAATTTTTCTTCACCACTTGTGAGAAAATGAAATTTTTCAATTCTCCATTCAACATGGGAGATTTTCTCCAGAATAGAATTCAGCCCAGATCAAATGGGATTGCCGTATAAGCATTTTATTCAGTATGAAGCTTCTGTATATCATAAAAGTGTGATGTAAAACATAGATCAAAACACCTCTACATGTTTTTAAAAATTTTTCAGACTTACTTTGTAGCAACAGGCAGTAGGAAGCTTGTCTTTGTTCCCTAATGTAATGCTAACACTTAGAAGAGTTCTTGGCTCTTAACAAATGCTGAATAAATAATTTTTTGCTAAACAATTAAAGAATAAAAAGCCTTTTAGTGGCCTTCGGAGAATGTGGTCCTGATAGCTTTCACAGTTTCCATCCTACTGAACCACAGGTATTGTTCCAGGACGTGAAAGATGATCAATTCCAGCCCCTCCTGTGATGAGGTGTCCATGCCATCCCTGTCCCTCACCCTGTCACACACACATGTAATTATATTAATAAATAGATTATCTGGGTATGTTTCTTACCTGATCATTTGGGAGGTGTCCCTGCTGCCCAGGTAAGGTAGGACTGCTTGGAGTTCTCCAGGAGTGTACTGTGTTAGGACACCATTGTTGATGTCCAACAAATATGTATCAAACAATCACATGAATGATGAAAGTTTCAATTTTTATTTCCAGAGCTCAATACAAATTATAAGTTTTCTGTGACCTGACTTATAAGAGATATGAAGACCACACAAACCATCGTTAGCAAATGTCTTGATCCTACAAAATATTTGTGCCCATATGATATTTAATTCAGAGCCATTACAAGATTTATGTCTTTATTGCTTTTTAAATATTCTGAATAGGGTCCAAAATAATTTTAGAACATACTTTGAGTTGCCTATAAATACTTCCTAGTTCAGATTAACCCAATACTTTTTCCTTCTGGATGTTTTACTTAGAGACATCATTTCATTAATTTTTGAAGAATTCTGGCCTATTTGTTAGTGGAATGTAATTTCCACAGTAAATTCTTTTCTGGTGAGCCTTTGCATCATCAAATATTTAACTTAATAGAGAGTTAACTCGTATTTAATTCACTTTATTAATTTTAAAAGAATTAGAACACAACAGACGTTATTAAATTCTTCAAATCCTATTGAGCATCATTTGCTCTTTTCTGAGTGGTACAAGAAGACCCCAGGGCCATGTTATGTCTCAGGGTCATCACTAATGTGATAAGTATCATTGCATTGCAGAAGTGTGTCTGTGTCAGCTCATAACATGGCCAAATGCACCAGTTTCCACTTGTTGAATATCCAGCATGCCCGGTCTTTGGTTCTAATCAGAAGAGCTGTTTCCTATTCATATGTAATTATCTTAATTGCCACTACTTCCTATTATGCCACGTAGTAGATAAGAAATGCATCAGTTAAAAAATGGTCAATCCCATTGCTAAACATAACAGATTACAGGCATTTTATCATATGGTTTATGAAAATGAAGGAAACTTAGTTGCTAGATCTTTTGTGTTATGAATCCAAACACATTTTAGGGAATGCATGCCTAATTCCAACAACATGAGTTGTGGGGCTGTTTATGTCCTTTTACTAGGCAACTATCCTACCACCAACAGACAGTGATAGAATGCTGCTTTATTTGACTTATAGTTGGCAAAATGCAATTGTTTGGTATCTAAATCCAATGGATCTGCCCTTGATGTATTGAAGAAGGAAGTTATTACTTCTTTCAGTGGAGCTATTTCAAGAACCAGCAGTTGCCTTTTAACAGATCCTCACATTTTGGCGGCTGCAGAATTCAGACACTTCTATAGCCATCTAATGCCAACTCTAAAACTGATAGATTAATTACAGGCTGGCCTCTTGCTTTTAGTCAAAATAATCTGATTTCCCTTCCAGAAAAAAATATTTTTTAGTCTATGATCTATCTTTCTTTCTTTCTTTCTTTTTTTTCTTTTCTCTAATCAGCAGATCAAAACTTTGGGCCCTTCTTAATTCAAACATCACTTCGGAAGTTAACACGTTTGAGTTCCAAAAGCAATGCTTTTAACTTCTGTCCCATGGCCCATAAGGGGCTAAATCGATCTATAAACAGTGTCAGATGGTGTCTCACACATGGCACTTAAGAAACCTTATCCCTGATAGTGCCTTGACCTCGGGGCCCCCTGGTCAGGTGGTCTCCGTAACACTGAACAGAGGGGCATCAAAGAAAGGGCCTGTGCGGTCCCACGAGCCTGACAGCAGCTTGGACTCCGGGATGAGGCACGGTGGTCGGGAGAGGGTGTTGAAGACAGGGCAGGCATGGAACTGACGTGCCCACAGAGCATTTTTAGTTGGGCTTGTTGCATGAGCAGGGTGGGCAGGTTTCAGACTCATTTTTCTTTTACTGTTTCCATTTCTCACCCCTCCTGTTTTTCGATTTATCTAGAAGCTTTGCAATGGGAGCTGACAGAGTTTAGGGGTACCTCTCAAGGAAGCCAAAACAAGTCAAGCTCTAAACTGGAGAGACTCAAAGTGGTTTTATGGAGGAGTTGCCAAATTATCATTTGTTGAACAGAGCAGCATTTTAATGTAGTACAAATCCTGCAGAGTCAATGGCAGATGCCGTTGGTTCCCTGGAGGTCCCTCGCAGGCAGCTCCCCTAAACGCTGGGAGACTCTGTGACCAGGACATGGTTGGGCTGCATGTGGGTGCTCTGGGAAACCCAGAAGCTCACGCCCCAGGAGGGGTAAATGGATACCTGGCTTCTTGCCCCTTGGTGCACAGTTCTGAGGTGTGTTCCATAAGCCTCTCAAGGGGGTCCCTGGTGGGGTTAGGCCCACAGTTCCCCGCAGCAACTGACTCATGAACACACTTTGTATTGGTTTTCTTTCCCTTCCCTGTCTCACTGCTCCACTTTCTAACTTCTGCTTCCTGGGGTACCTCTCAAATAAACTACCTACACCCAAGTCCTTTTCTCACAGCCTGCTTTTGGGGGGCACCCAAACCAAGGCAGTCAGATAAAAATTCGGTTGTCATATCAAAAAGAATGAAAGGAACCTCATGATAGCTCTATTTTCCACAAAGTTGCCACCCCTGTACCTTGGTTTGGATCTCCTAGATGCAAATCCTAAGACAAGGATTTTGATGCCAATAGGTTGTTTGGGAGAGGACTGCAGGAAACACTGGCAGGGGAGTAGGGAAGTGAGACGGAGGAGGGAAGGAAGAAATAAAGCGATGTTATCAAGCCAGTTACTGCTGTGGGTAGCGGGAGTTCAATCCTGCGGAGGTGCTCTGGAGCACTGTGGAACATGGCTCGGCGTTGGCCCACCCAAGTAGTAAAGGAGTTAAGCATTGATCACCATCCTCGATTGAGAGCTACTTTAGGGATACTAACTTCCCAGCACTTGTGGTGCCTGCACTCAGACTGATCATGCGTTGTGGCTAGAAAAGAAGCCCTTGGGAAGAGAGTCTCAAGTTAGCAGCAAGTGGCCCTTGAGTATAGAGATAAACATTGACAGAATTTGGGAAGGATATCAAAGCCCCGTTTACATACTCCGAGACTCTAAAATCCTTCAAATGAATCTCTGAAATAAGAGAAAATGCAAAGAAATGACTCATTCTCTCATTCAATATATGTTTATAAAGCCCTTCCTATGTGCTAGTACTGCAGAGAAATGTGGTGAAGATTGAGTATGTGTTGCTTTTTGTGGCCTTACACGTGTGTAGACACTTCTGACCTAGAAGGAACTCCATGGCAACCAGCACAGTGGGACGACTTTTCATCCTGATGTGACTTCTCCAAGTGTGACTTCTTGAGTTTGTGGGTTGTCGTGCAGAGCGTTGGACTGAGAATCAGGAGGCTCGTGTTCCGGTCCCTTTTCTGCTCTTGCAGAGCCATGTGACCTTGGAGGAGTCATCTTGCTTCCCAGGACCTTGGTTTGCTCCCAGGCTGAATGAGGGAGCTGCTCTAAGATGTCTGGGGGCCCTTCCTGCCCTGCGATGTGGTGGAGATGATCTACCTGCAGAAGTGGCTGTGGTCCCAAGGCTGTTTGTGCTGTGTGGGTCACTAGCTATGAGCAGCTTCTGGTCTGGAGGCCTTTCAGATCAAGGGGTGTCTGAGCTGTCAGACAAGTTAGAGCTGGAAATTTATTTTTGTAATTAACAGGAGTGAAGATCGGGAAAACAACATGACTTGTGCAAGCTCACCCAGCTAAGAGGGGGCAGAATGGGAGCCATGACTTTTGTTCCTGTTATTCGATTGATGACTCTTTCTGTTAGTCCACGGACCACAGTTTTTGTAGCAAGCTATAAGAAAAAAGGCTTCTGTGATGGCAGATTCAGGGCTAAATAAATCCACTTGATCCAAACACCACGATCATAAAATTGAAAGATACTCTCATTTAAGGGCTTAAACCAAATCTCAGAGGTTACAGCTCCTTAGAAATGCTCTCCTGCTGGTTCGGTTCTACGTGCTGCCCACTAGAATGCCAGCTCCATCAGTGGGAATTGTTATCAAGCAGGAAAGGTCAACCAGACAACTTGATAGAAAAATCCAGCTTGTGTATACCTTACCACAATGCCTTGGAGCAGTAGACGTCACCTGCATTATTTGGCTTTGGTGAATACATATTCAAGATGGCAGGTAGGTAACAAGGGTAGTCAAGGAAAAGGAACAGAACTGCAGAGAAATGTGGGGGAATCCATCCTTTTTAGAATGTGTAAGTAATTTAGGTGTACATGTAGAATGTGAAGAAGTCCTGGCTCTCTTTGGCCCTTCTCCTTCCTGCTTCAACACAAAGGAATCTCTTGATTTCATGTATCAAAAGACCAGCCAGGTGACAACATGTTTGGCATTACACAGGACTGAGTTCAAGTTAATGATCACAGGTGATCGACAGGTATTATGTGAACTGCTGCCTTTTCTCGTGCCTGATCATTATGTGCTATATTGTGCTCCATCTGAGTAAAATTTTAAGTTTTGGAAGATCTAGCACAGTACAAATCCACTCTAAACTCTTGTGTGGACCAGCATCATCAACACCATTTGGGAGCTTGTTAGGAGTGTAAAATCTCAGTCCTGACCCCAGACCTACTGCAGTGGAATTTGCATTTTTGACAAGATCTTCAGGTGATTTGCACGAATATTTAAAGTTTGGGAAGCACTGTTGTAGACAAGATGTGCTGTTCAAACCAAGTGGATACTTCCTTATATGAAACCACTGGAAAAAAAAAAAAACTGTCAGATAGAAATAGACTCCTCAAGGAAATCTTGCAAACAAGTAAAAAAACTAGTAATTCAAATGATCAATATGATGGCAAAATGCTTAGTCTTATTGTGAGCTAATATTGAAACAATGTTAAATCAAACACTAAGTTTTAAGAAACACTGGCTTCCATTTTTTTCAAGTGTGAATGTGTGGGAAGATGTTATTTATATTCATACCTTGCTTCATTCCACAAAGGAGAAAGACATGTTATTAGGCATAACAGTTATTATTACAGACAAAAACACCACCCTTTAAGAGCTGTTGTAATTCCTACTCAGAGTCATTCGATTGTAAATTAAATACAAGTTCTCAGAATCATCAAATTCCTTCCCTGTCTCTGAACCCACAGAGGTAACTGTCAGTCTTAGTTCTGATATATCATCAACCTTTATTAGTAGAGACCCTGAGATATTTGTAATGGATGAGGGTTAGCTTTTTTCTTTTTTTAAAGACTGTTGAGGGAATTGTTTACAAAATAAATCTCAAATAAATAAATTTTGTGGGGAGAATTAATTAAATTTCTGAAGAGAACAGACTTTTGAAGGTGACTTTAAAGACATGTGAAGCTTCCTTTCATTAGCAGACTTTAACAGATTAATTACAAATCATTTTTATGTTCATTAAAGCCTCACTAGTTGTTAGGTAACAATAGCTCACTGATACAGAGAAGGAGCCACTCACTGGGAAGCTGCCGAAGCCTGGCTGCAACACGGAGCTACTACCTGCCACAAGGCAGTGGGAAAAGGTTTCTACCCAGACCACCTGTTTCTCATCCTCTGGGACTGAGTATGTAGGGGACAGGTAGGACCCTTTCAGAGGTTATGGAGCAAGAATGGTCAAGGGAACACCGATGAGTGGAATGAGTGAACTTTCCTCTTCTCACACCTCATCTTTGAGAACCTCTTGGGACCCCAGGGCTGGTGTCCTGATTTTACAAGACCTCCTACACAGCTGTCATGAGCTTCTCAACTTGAATGTGGATGAAAATATTGATGGCCCTCATGGTGGAGGGGGAACTGAATAAACTTTACCTTCCCCAAGGCATGCCAGAAGGGTGACATGATGGATTGGCCTAAATTACTATGATAAAGAAGACTTGGGTTTATCTTCTTACTTCCCTCTTCCATTCTAGGTGGTTCTACTATAAATACATCTAATTCCCTTTATTTTAGGATAGTGTTTCCAAAGAATGAAATTTTTATCTCTAATATTACACAAGAAGATTTTTGATGGCATATGGATGTAAATGCTTCATGTATTTAAGATTTTGTTTATTTAATAGGTTAATTATAGGTATATGTTTATTTTTTACATTAATGTCTAGTGATGATAAGGGTCACTGGTTTTCCATTTGGGAGAGGGTTATAACATGTCTCTTTCAATATATTTAAATCAAAGTGAGCTGATTTAAAAAAATATTGCATGTAAATATTGAAATGATCATTGAATATTAGTTGGTAATAAGGATGATAAAAGAATATTCAATTACCTGGTTGAAATAAAACAAATTTGCAACACAAATTTTAATTGATGAGAGGATATTTCTGTCTTATTCGTAGTGGCCTAAGGCTCTTTTATTCAAGGACATTCAACTTTTCTCTGTTATTCAGTTATTTGTATGTCCCTGCAAGATCAAGATAAGACAGACAGCATTTTTCACCACTATTAGCTGTCACGTGGAAGAGAAATGGGCTTTCAAGGTATAAGAATTGGGGCATATGTAAAAAGCAGAGAGGTGTCTCATCAACACTCCAGTCCTTCACTGCTACACTCTCCATCCTGGGTTCAGCTCCTCCAGTTTGTAGGTGTCAGACCACAGGTACGGCCCGAAGGGTGTTTGGAATATTTGTTGCATTATCTAAAGTCCTACCATTTCTGAGTCTTGAGAACCGCTCTTGAAAATGTAAATGTTATGGCATAAAAACCTTTCCAAGTAGTCACTTTGTGACCATGAGATCTAGAAGAGAACAAGGCTTCTGGGAATGACATGCTGACGGTGGTTCATCGAAGGAAGAAGAAGGAGCGGGAGTATTGGGGGAGAAAAACGGAAGCATACCAAGGGGAGAAGGTGTTGGCTGAAGAAAAACTTAGGTTTTGGTGCCCTTTTGTCATGAGCAGTGTCCATCGATGGCCAGTGTGCTGCATGGGAAACTGAAACAGATGCCACCTGCCTTACATATGTCTTTTAGACAACCATCTTTGGGCTCCACTGTGCTAGCTGTATCCTCCTCCAAGGCCAACTCTGGGTTGGGTTTTAAATGAGAATCTTCAATCAAAAGGTCTGTGACCTAGAATGCGAATGAATGAATGAATTAATAAAATGAACAAAGTCAGTGTTTGGTAGGATCCTGTCTGTCCTTATATTCATAGTGGCTGGCACTGTGCCTAGCACATGGTAAATATTTATGAAGTATTTGAATGAATGAAGAAATGAAACTCATCCATTTATAAAAACAGAGCGAGAATGACTGTATCTGAAAACCAGCAGGTCGAACTTCTTATTTATTGACTAATTCATTCATTCAGTAAAGAATGCAAGAAATTGGTGAGTCAACTCCATGCTGATAATTGGACCTTGGTACAAAATCTGAGTTCAAATCACCACTTACTATAACCAGGGGTGGTTGAGAAAGGGAATGAGTTTAGCCATAAGGTCTCTCTCTCTTTCTCTCTCTCTCTCTCTCTCTCACACACACACACATACACACTCTCAAGGTTTTGTGTATTATTAAATAAGGACTTGAGTACAGGTAGTTTATTGAGGGTAAGAGTGCTGGAAGACAAAGTGTAGGACCAGGGAAGAGTGAGACAGGGATAGAGAAAAAGCCAACATAAAGGTACATTATTGAGTTTGTTACTATTAGATGCAACCAGGGAGATCAATTCTCTAGGGGATCCTTTGGGGAACCATGTATGATGATCCTCAGAAGTGTGGCCCAAAGAACTCCCCAAAGGGAGCAAGGTATTGCCACCAACTCCCATCACCCGATGGTGAAGACTGTCCCTAAAGGATTTAATGTTCCCCTCCCCCACTTGCAGCTGGTGGCAAGTGTGTGGTATGTGCTCGAGGGAGGAAGTCCTCAGCAATCAGAACCAGTCCCAGCTGCTGCTGAAGTTGTGGGCTGAGGGGACATAGCAAGGCAAGCTCATAGCCTCAACCAGAATGTTCTTAGGGGAATTTTCCAGGAGTTATTTATAAAATATCTGACACACAAATAAATAAAAATGCAATAGCCAGCTTTCAAAGTAGATTTCAAAGAAAATTCTGCCCCTCCCAAACAAAAATACGGCAGGTATTAAGATATTTAATAGAATGTAAATCTCTGGACATCAGTAGGGTCTGTTGGCTATGACTGGGAGACACTAAATAGTTGTAACTGACCACAGGATAAAGATATGACACATCTGTGTCTTGGAAAAGGCCACGATTATGTAGGGGTCTCTCTGATTACACCTGCCACCAGTGTCTGGTTAGGGAACAAGGAAAATGCATGTTTCTTAGAAGATGAATGGGTATGAGTCTAATAATCTCACTGCTTGAACAGTAATCTATTAAAATAGTGACTATGTAAGTCACGTGTGTCAGTTATCTCTTGCTGTGTAACAAAGAACTCCAAAACTTTGTGACATAAAACAACCACTTATTAGTTTTCGTACATCTATGGGTTGGTTGGCTGGGAAGTTCTGCTGATCTGGGCTGAGTTTGGTTGATTCAGCTTGGCTGAATTTTGCAATCAATTTACCACAACACGGTAGGCTGATTGCTCTAATGAAGCTCAAATCTTAGGATCCTAACACATGAGGTTTATTTCTTGTTATTATCACAGTCGAATAAGGGTGGGCAGGGGAGTAGGAGAGACGCCACTCCACACTGTCATTCAGATACCCAGGCTTACCCTGGCTAGTTGCTGTGGCATGCAAGCCCATGGAGCTTTCTACTGGGTCGTCTGTTTCTAGCTAGCAGATGAGAGAAGAGAACGAGTATGTAGAAGGAATACCTGTTCTTAAATGCCTCAATCCACAGGTTATCATACATATCACTTCTGCCCCCTTTCTGATGGCTGGAACTTGGTCACACTGCTGGAGGGAACTGCAAGGGAGGCTGGGAAATGTGGTCTAGCTTGGTTGGGAGGAAGAGAAAAAATGGTTTGTGGAACACCTAGTTAGACTCTACTACAGTCACAGACTGCAGAGCCAGAGGAACTCCTTTCAAAAGAAAGTGTGCTGAGACACATTTCAAAAGCTGATGTGTGACATTGTGGGGTGGACAAAAGTGAAAAAGACAAGGTCATGATTAAGTAGGGGGGGCATACCCAGATATGTATTTAAATACCTGAGGTATGAGGCAGGAGCCTGGGGAAGGATTTGGAGAGACTTTTAGGATGAGGTGGGCACTCTGGAGGCCGTGGGACGTTAACAGGAGACAGGAGTGAAGGGCATAAGGAGGCTTCGGGCCATACAGGGAAGCTGGGTTTGTTTGCTTGTTTAACACTGTGGCCTCTAGTGGGTTCTGAAGTCGATGCCTTAATGTAGGACGGCTATGTTAGTGCTGGTCAGAATAATGTACCCCTCAGGGCTACATTAAAAAACTATGCTCAACGCCTTATTTGCACCTTCAAAATATGCACATACATGTGCGGGCCAGAAAAGGCTGCACTCAAACATGCATTCTTACGTGAACCGTAGGTAATTGCACAAGCAAACAGGAAGTTGCGTAGGTATGCAGGCAGCCGCCTGTTGGAGAGGTGCGTGCGGGCACGGACAGGCGTGTGCCTTGTCTGAGTACGATTTTAAAGGCTTCTCCTGATGGAAGGGAGGGCAAGCAAGCCTCTGGGCATCTGCTTCCCTAACTGTTGCTGTCCTTTGTCCTTGTCAAGGTTTCCTTTCAGGGCAGGGCCATGTTTGGGGTATATTTGTGGCTGTAAGAAAACGGTTCCTTTTCAAGGTCTTCGTGGCAGCATGAACGCAGGGGTTTGGAGGCAGCTGGTTTGAACACAAGTTAGTTCTGTGCTGGGTGTATGTTGTCTCTTTGCTAACTGCTGACCTCATGCATAAACGCTTGATTTGAAATTCTCTATGCTGGGAACTCTGTTTCCTGGTTCTCTTCCTGATTTTATGGCCCAGTTTCCCCAGTCTGTATTCACTGTCCTCTTTCCTCCATTTGTCCATCAGATGTTTCCCTGTAAATCTGTCCTTAATCACCTTCATATCTTCTGGACCAGAACTGCCCAATAGAATTGTCTGCAATGGCGGAAATATTCTATAGTTGCACCTTTCAATATGGTAGCCACTAGCCACACGTAGCCATTGAGCATTGGACATGTGGCGAGTGGCCTGAGAAACTGAATTTTAAAGTTTATTGAAGTTGAATTTAAATAGCCACATGTGGTTAGTAGCTGCAGTACTGGACAGCACAGCTCTGTTAATAGAACTATCCTTATGGGTAATAATTTCTCCCTTAGGGCCAGTCACCATCTGCCCCTTACTCTCAGTCTATATCTCTTGTCCCACCTGTTCTCCTGACCCATTTTTACAAATATCTGAGACATCTTGACCTGTAGTCTGTGGTCCTCTCAGTGCAGTGTGGCTAAGACCAAACTCTTTATTTTCATCCACAAACCACATTTCCTCTCACTTGATCCTCAGTCACCCTTGTTCACTTTTTAGAGCACAATTCTGATCATACTACATTATCATATATTATCATCAAGGTGGACCCAGGTTTTGTGGCTCTAATCTAATAAATTTGGGGTTTCTTTTTAAGAAAAAGAACACAGAGTATAAATGCAAAATTAGATTCAGAGCCTTGATGTGTCCTGGACCAGTGATGGTGTCTGTGAAGTCTGACCTTTATTTACTTTATTGTAAATTGGCTTCAGGTCATCATTAGAACATTCTACAGGTTCTGAGTTTGAATCTCAGTTTAACCACTTTGTTGTTGTACAACCTTGGGCACAGCACTGGACTACACTGAGATTCAGTTGGCTCTTGGGAATAATAATAATGCCCATTTGACTGGGTTGTTACAAAATTAAATGGAATAACATATAAAAGATCACTACTTCTAGAAGGTATTCCATGAAAATAATTTTACTCCCTTGTTCTCATTGCACAGAGAATAGTAACAGCAATAATAATGATAATAATATCCTAGCTAATTATTTTAGTCCATTTGGCTGTTATAACAAAATACCATAGACTGGGTGGCTTATAAACAACAGTAATTTATTTCTCACAGTTCTGGAGGATGGGAAGTCTAAGATCAAGGTGCTTGTAGGTTCAATGTCTGGTGAGGGCCTGCTTCCTCATAGACAGCTGTCTTCTTACTATAACCTCATATGGAGGAAGGGGTGAAGAGTCTCTCTCAGGCCTCTTTTAAAAGGACACTAATCCCATTCATGAAGGTTTCACCCTTATGACCTAATCACCTGTCAAAGGCCCTAGCTTCAAATACCATCTCCTTGGGGATTAGAATTTCAACATAGGAATTTTGGGTGAACACATTTAGTTCACAGCACTGTTGTATTAGGTATTATGTTCAACACTTTGCATAGATTATCTCATTTATTCCTGCAAGGTAGGTACTTTCCTTACCCCCATTTTACAGATGGATAAACTTAGGCCCCCAAAGCTAATCAACATGTCCAAATTCCTACATGCTAGTAAGTAGGGGAGCTGGGATTTGAACTCAGGCAGTTGCATCCTTTGTGTTCCTAATCTATGCCTTGAGCTAGGCATTCAGGACTCTCCCAAACCCTCTCTATATCAACTTGCTGGATTCCCTCTGCATGTGTCTATGTTTATGCCAACGTCTAAACGTTCCATGACTTGCTTTTGTGCTTCTTTTTCTTTCTTCATGCTATTTCTTTTCCCTGGAGTATTCTTCCCTCCTCCTCGATTTCCTGGGCTTTGCTCATGTCTTAATATAACAATATTTATTGCTATTGCTGTAAGGGGGTTGATGAGGTTTGTTTTCTTTTTTTTCCATATAGCACAATGTCCTTCCTATGAACATCAAGAATGTTTTTGTCCTGAGCAACCGGTCTGTTTTTACCTTACCAGGGAGCTTTAAAAAATATAGATGCCTGGGCCCCCAGCCCGAGACCACATGTATCAGAATCTCTGGGCTTGGGTTGAGATTCACTGGTTTTAAGGATTGTGTTTCCCTGTTTGAGCTGATTACTAGAAGACCAAGAATCAACTCGCAGCTCAGCTCTGGCTTCATCGTACAGGACCTTGGACTTCATCTCATCTCCTACCCTCATTTTTCTTTCACCCCATTTGATCCAGCAATCCCACTACTGGGTATTTGCCCAAAGGAAAAAAAGACATTCTATGAAAAAGACACCTACACTCAAATGTTTAGAGCAGCACAATTGCAAAGATGTGGAATCAACCCAAGTGTCCATCAATATATGAGTAGATTAATAAAATGTGGTATATGTACACCATGGAATACTACGCGGCCATAAAAAAAATGGTGAACTAGCACCTCTTGTATTATCCTGGATGGAACTGGAGACCGTTCTTCTAAATGAAGTATCACAAGAATGGAAAAACAAACACCACACGTACTCACCATTAAATTGGAACTAATCGATCAACACTTATGTGCACATATGGAAATAACATTCATTGGAACTCAAGCAGGTGGGAGAGGGGGAGGAAAAGATGGGTAAATTCATACCTAACAGGCACAATGAACACCATGTGGGGAATGGGCACACTTATAACTTTGACTGGAATGATACAAAAGCGATTTATGTAACCAAAACATATGTACCCCCATAATATTCTGAAATTAAAAAAAAAAACGAAAATAACACATAAAAAATAAATTGCATATCACCTTGCAGTTTGGTATGTATTTTTGTGGGTCACCTAAATTAATTTTGCAATGACTAGAGGTATAAATACAAATGATGATGGTGGTGATGATGATAGTGATGAAGAAGACGATAGCTTTACTCTAGAATAATCAGAAACTCTGTTGAAAGCCTCAGTTTGGGTCAACCTCAAAACAGACATCACCGAAGATGAAATCAAACTGAAAGTATTGAAGAAAACAATTCTCTTTAAAATCCAGAGGCACCGATTGCCCTGGAGCGCAGCCATGGCTGTCCAAAGCAGCTTGCCTGTGGTTGTTCATCTGATGGTTTCATCTTACTTTGACCCTTCTTTGATTCTAATTTTATTGAAGAGTTTTAAAAACTTGCCTTAGAAAGGTGCATTCAATGAAATCTTGTAAAACAAATAAATTCATTTGTATGTTTGACTTTACCCACATATATAAATCCCCGGTGTCTGTTATTTCGGTTAAGACTTCCTGCTCAGGTGTCCTGAGCTAGTCAGGTAATGACCCCAAGTGCATTTAGCACGTATGCCAGGTACAGGTGCAGGGTTTACAATTCTCCCATCTGCCAGCCTTCGCCCTGACTCATCTGAAAGCCAGCAAAGGGGGCCGTGGCTGCAAAGTGGCTATTTGTCCTCACATTTTAGGCTCCCCAAGGCCCCAGAATGATGATAAAATAGAGAGGCGAGGCCAGGGGCAGAGGGCCTGGCGAGATTCCCCGGGCTCCCACCGGCCCCCTGCCAATGCCCGCAGATGGTGGGGGCCCACCAGCCTGGGCCACCGCTTGGGCCCTGGCAGCGGCACCTCCTTAAAAGCTGATTATCCGGCTTGTCTCCTTTGTGAGCCGGCTCATTACCATTTCATTGTGTGGTGGCGATTCTTACCCCGCGCCATGAATATTGACTTCATGCCTACTTTTCTACCTGAATTACAGGCTGGCGGGCTGCTGGCGCGCTGCTTGCTTAGCTCCTGCCTCCCTGGCAGCCACTTGAATGGTCTCAAAGAAAAGCTGTTTGCTTGAGCATTTAGGGATAACAGAGAGCGGTCACAGGCCGCTACAGTGATTTATTAAAAGACAGGAAAATGAGAAAAAAAGGCTGGTACTTCTTGCACCAGCTGCCTGCTGGCTTTCTTTCTTTCATTGTGTCTCTCTCCTCTCTTTTTTCTCTCTTTATTCCTCCCTCCCTTCCTTTCTTTTTTCCCCTTTCTCTCTCTTCCTCCCTGCATTTCTTTCTTTTTTTCTCTCTCTTCTTCTGCCTCCTCTTTGTTCACATTTTTACAGTGAGAGAAGGGAAAAGACTGCTGTGTTTTAGGCTGATGCTTGAGGAATGTTGTGCCTGTTTCCTGCACCTAAAGGAAACACCCCAGCAAAGGTAGGCAGAACCCAGCTTTCGCACCGGGAGGCTATGAGAGGAGATTGAGCACGTGCACGCCTGTGCTCGCGCGCATGCGCACATGCACACACACTGCAAATGGAGCACGGCTGTGCAGGGAAGACACGACTCTCCTCGGGAAAGTAAGACAAGGTGCCTTCTCCTTCCCACCTCTTCCTCTCCAGACACTCTCCGATGACCTCCTGAGACCCTCCTCTGAACGCAGTGCCTGCCTCCGGCCCCCGGGCTTCTTTCAGGGGTATGTTGCACGGACGGCCTGCCCTCCCTGGGGTTCTGCCCCTTCCAGGCCCAGAGCGGGCCCTGCTGTGTCCCTGATAGCTCCTTCCTGGGTGCTGGAAGTCTGGAGTGTGTGTAGACCTTCAAAGTGAAGGCTTCGTCTTGGGTGACAATTTCTGCTCAACAAACCAACCTGTTGGAGCCCCGAGCAAGCTGGTGGGGAGGGAAACACGAGAGAGGGTGCCGGGTGACCCCAGCACGCTGGCAAGCACGTGGGGGCAGCTCTTCAAAACTGAGCCACAAGGACTTTGTTTTCAGACCTTATCTGAGGTTCCTTTGCTTTGTGGCTTCCGGGAGCTTGCAGTGCCTCTGCTTTGCTTCTGGAGTGTGTCTCTGCAGGCCCCGGGCCACCTACAGCTGGCCGTGCGCTCTCAGTTCTCTGCTGCGTCCCTACCTTTCACTTGGCTTTTCCCAAATGTCATTGGCCCCCCTTATCTCCCGCCATGAGGCTCTAATTAGTCTGCTCACAACCCCATAAATCACCCGTCCGCCCTCCTGTTTGCTTCCTCTAGACGAGGTGTGGAGGCTCACCTTGCCCTTCCCAGATGACAGATCAGCCATTAATCTTGGTTTATTTGCCGGCTTCCTTCTGTAGCTTCTGAACTGTTTGCAAATAAAGAGGAGGGATTTTTGGTGACCTCAATAGAGATAGGGACCCACAGGTGGATTTATTCTCAGGTTTGATTTTTTTTTCTTTTTCTTTTTTCACAAAAAGGCTAAATATACAACTCTGCCTCTCTGCGCTTGTGGTTTCTTTTTTTGAAATGTTTTTGGATCTTCTGTTGGGCTGAAGTGTGTTTGTTTATATCAGTCAGGCTGGTTTGTTGCTATGAGTGCATCGAGACAGGGTGACCTGCAGGAATAATGAAGGAGGTGGCTTGATTGGTGACTCTGACACTTCAAAGAGAGTGTCACTATGATGTTTTAATGGTCAACGGACACTGGCTGCAGGAAAATCGTCTAGAAGCTTAGGAATCATAGCATTGCAGGCCTTTTGTTCAGCCTTTTGGTCTCCCTAGCCTGATCTCCAGGTGTTACAGTGCACCAGGTTCCCTTATTAGGGTCCATCGTATATTCTGGATTCAGTCTCTGAGAAGAGGGCTGAATGCATCAGCTGAGGTGTGTCTTTTAGGATGCAAGAAGTAGAGGTAAAAACTTGTGGGAGGATATGAAGGGTGTCACTTGAGGGAGAATCTCTGCAAGGGGAAGACAAAGCTTTCAAATGTCAGGAGTTAGAGGTGGGCTGTGGGGAAGATGTAGGGTATTGGGTTTTTAAGTGTACATCTCTGCTTGAACCCAAAGAAATGTGTGATGTGAGTATTTGAGTACTAGGCAGGACAGTGGAGAAGATATTTTAAAGGTCTACGGGACCCATGCAGATTATTGTGCCTTATGCAGAAGATTAATGGGGTTTCTTGACCTCATTGCGATGGATAATCTTAAAACTCAAAGCCCTTGGAACACAATCTATGAAGCGGTCCACACCAAACTAGTGATGTTGGAGTCTGTAATCTTGACACTCATTGTCTGGTGACAGCCATGCTAGCCTCTTTCCCCCCTACTTCCCCCCCCCCCATCCAACAGTTAATTTAGATTGAGGATTATTTAATCAATTGATTTTTTAAAAAAATTCTTTTTAGTTACCAGGGCTTAAAAAAGGGAGGCCACATATATGCCATAAAATGTGTTCAGTAAGTCCATCCTTTCCTGCCCTGAATCTTTTGTTCTTGTCAGAGAGATGATTTCTCCTCCATCACTGGAAATCCTTGAGAATTGGAATAATTGTCATTTTCATCTTTATGTCATCATCTCCCTCCCCAGGATGGCCCATTCTTTATTTTTTCGTATATTTTCACTGACATATAAATTACTTACAGTGAGATGCATAGATCTTAAGTGTGAATTCAATTATTTTTGACATGTAACCCACAGAACATTTCCATGACCTCAGAAAGTTTTTTGAGGTCCTTATCAGGCAGTCCCCCTCCCCTTGACAGAGGCAACTACTATTTTGAGTTCCAACACTATAGTTCATATTGCCTGTTTTAGAACTTCATACAAGCAGAATCACATAGTATACAGTCTTTATGTCTGACGTCCTTTAGACAGCACAACGATTGAGATCCATTCATCCATCCATGTTATTGCAAGTATCAATAATTTTGTTGCTTTTTATTGCTGAGTGTATTCCATTGTATGAAGATGCCACAGTTTGTTTATTCATTGTCCTGTAGATGGAAAAATTAGGATGTTTCTAGTGGTAAGCTATTATGAATAAAGTGGCTATGAAAATTCTTTTTTGAGTCTTTCTGTAGACATGTGTTGTCATTTCTCTTGGATAAATACCTAGGAATAGAATTGCTGTGCCATTGGGTAAATGCATATTTAAATCTTTAAGAAACTGTCAAATAATTTCCAAAGTGTATCATTTTATACTTTCATCAGTAATATAGGAAAGTTCCATTTCATCCACATCCTCACCAACGTTTGTCATTGTCAGTCTTTTTCATTTTAGCCATTTTTGTGGGTGTGAAATAGCATCTCATTGTGGTTTTAATTTGCATTGCCTTGATAGTCATAATCTTCTTGAGCACGTTTTTGTGAGCTTATTGGCCATTTGTACATATATTTTTTGTGAAGTGGGTGTCAAGTCTTTTGTCCATTTCAGAAATTGAGTTGCTTGTCTTTTTATTATAGTGTTGTAGGAGTTCTTTATATGTTCTGGATACGAGTTCTTTCTCAGATATAGTTTTTATTTCCCAATCTGTTGCTAACCTATTTGTTTTCTTAAATGTATTTTGATGAGCACAGAATTTTAATTTTAATGAGGTCCAATTTATCATTTTCTTTTCTATTTATTACTGTCTGGGCCCTTTCTAAGAAATCTTTGCCTACCCCAAAGTCAGGAAAATATGCTTCTATTCTCTTTTTTAGAAGCATCCTATTTTAGGTGGTCTAGTTAATTCCTAGTAACCATTTTTAAAAATTATATAAAACCAGGCAAAACAAAACAAAAACCTGGAACGACAACTTAACTAAGAAACTAATCATTAAAACAACCAATGAACCCACTCACCAACCACCCAATCAATCAATCCTAAGAATCCATTCCACAGTCTTTCAGGGGGGTGAGTAGCATGCTATAACTTGTATACTTGGAACAGGTCCATAACGTGTGTCTTACTGCCATAGTTTTGGCAGATGACTTTGACCAATCCATAGACGTTTTACCCCTTGAAATGGTGATTGCCAGCAAGAGTGCACAGGGTACTGCTTTTATCTGAGCTAGCTAAAGTATAATATTAGCATCCATGTTGAGTGAGCAGTTGAGGATGAAAGAAACTCTGGTGTGTGTGTGGGGAGAGGATTAGGTGTGCACTGCTTTCTTCCTAGCGCTTGGAAGGTGCTTTTCTTTGGAAACATTTTTACGTCTAGTCTCCAAGTCTTATTTAAATGATTCTATAACTACTGTGCTTCAGGGAGAATGTTCTTTGTTGAGAAGGCTTCCATGGGCTGGACAGGACACCAACCCTTTGTGTGGAATACAGCTCTTGTATACCTGCAAATGAACCCAGAATACTGCAAATACAGCCTGCACTATTCTTTGCCCTGTCAAAGAGCCTGAGCTATGATTCCTGGCTTTGGAGAACTTTCTAGACTTGCTGTGCCTATGTTCTCTCTCTCTTCCCTAATCCCAGGCATCTTAGATTTGGCTGCCTTGGCTGTACATCCAGTTAATTCTTAGTGTGGGTGTTGTACCAGCCTAGCTGCTCAGGTCTGCACCTTAGGCACAGCCCAGAAAGTCTCATTACTTACTTAATTTATCTTTCTTTGCCGGTGGTGTGGTATTAATGATTAATGTCCTGTACTTCATAATTGAAGATAATACCATTCCAGAGGATTTATTTTAAGTTTATAGTTCCTTCTTGCAATGTTTATGGACTTGTGCAGTTATACTCTCTCACTTGTTTCTTAGACATCACAGAATTTTAGAGCTTTTTGGGGTCATTCCTTTTTTAAAAGAAATAACAACACATGTCTAGAGAGCTTCAAAGACTCATGGAAGTCACCTCACTAGGTAGCATTCAGTGTCTGAACGGCTGGGGGTGAAGTCTCCTGCCTTCTAGATCAACACATATATATGGTCTTTGTGCAAATATGGAGGCCAGGGAGGCTCTGCATTATGCTAATTTGTTTCTTAGGTCCCATTGATAATATGTGGCCACTACATTCCTCAAAAAGGAGTGACATTTTAAGCAGAGGGTTTTGTATCTCAGTTGGCTGACTTGGTGAGAAGATAATTTAACATGTCTCCAATTATACTGTTTGATGTTAATAAAATTTCTGTGGTCAGGAAATGTGGGATCCATCTGGAGTTCACTTCGAATGTATTATTTCTTGCTTCGGGGCTTTTGTGTTTGATAAACCCAAACCCTGACTCCTTTGCATTTAATCTTCAGGTAAAAGAGGAGAGCGGGAGCTAACCCCCATCAGGCCTCTGGGTCTCTGGAGACCCTCCTGTTGACATCTGTGAGAGTGAACATGTGTACGTGAGGGGGGACGTGGTCTTTGGAGCTGTGGGTCTGCTGGCTAGAGGAGAAGTCAACCTTGACTGTGAAATGGAGAAGTTAAAAAACAGCTTTACCCAAGGGCCCAAAGCTAATGATTCCACAGTGCTGACTATGGTATCAGAGTAAACAATAGCAGGCTTTCATGGTGTTTACTTAGCTCTGCAGCCTACAAAGGACTTGCACGGGACTTCATCCACACCACACTGCTGGCTTGTATCACAACCGTCCATTTCGAAGCAACTTAAATGATTCTGACCTTTTGTTTAGGTTGTGGGTCAGCGCAGAAAGGAAATTTTCTATAAACCACCATGATGATTCGTCTCAAATTGGAATGGGCATGTCTTTGATTAGAATTCATTTCGCATCCAGGAATGGCGTCAGCAGACTGGATAGAGTGTCAAACACAGGGGCATGAGGCTTAAACTTGTCAGATGTTCACACTCCTTATTTTGCTTAATCAAAAGCATGGCAGAAGATGTGAGATGTCTAATTATGGTTTAAATCATTTTGAGTGAAGCATATTCTACTCAGATGTGCCTACATTATTGCATTCTCGCAAGCAGCAGGAGACCCACTGGTCTTACACCCAAAGGCTACTGTGGTATTTTCTCAAATAGAGGAGTTTCCTCAAATTTCATCAAATAAGGTAATTTTGAGCTCTTGATTGTGCATGGCACCATCTTCAAAGAGGCTGATGCTATGTTCAAACATAATTACCCCCATGGACTCTCTGCCTAGAGCTAATAAATAAAAACTGATATAGAAATTAGCCTACTGAATATGCTACATATTATTCATTTGCCTAACTTATTTTTGAGATGTGAGGGGGGAAAATGACAATACATTTTATCAATCCAGTTTTACTGATGTCGAGGCTGAAATTCAAGAGACTCGAGCAATGTAGATAAAGTCACCCAATAGCAGTGCTGAGACTATGTCCAGAGCTTCCCAGTTCTTGTTCATGGCCTTGTGTCAGGTGGCCACATTGTCCAAGGCACCATGGCTGCTGCAATCTGGCTGTCACATTGTTCTACTCTGAGCAAAATGGCAGTTCTCTTCTGACCCTCTCCACTGCCTTGGCACCTTGTTGTGGTCCATTTAGGTTTATTCCCACCCCTACCTCATCCTGCCACCACACATAAAACCATCAGATGCCAAGTCATTGCCACCATAGCATTTCTCCTTTAATTTCCCATAGTCTACACTTTTCCTGGCCTTTTCTCCAATAAAGTGTACCTATCCTGTGTTGTGTTTCTCCAGAGCTGACCTTGATGGCTCGAAAAGTGAAAAGGAGCTAATAACAAGGATTTTTCATGGCACCAAGTATGTCTGAGCCCCTCCTGAAGAGCAGAGGCCTTTCCTACCTGCCTTGGGTCAAAGCAGTGAGGATGGGAGGCTGGGGTGACATTCTATATCGTAGGCTACCATGCGTTTGTGCTGAGAGACTTTTCTTTGTGTTCCTCATATCCACATGGGTGTGACAATAGATTGCAATGTGGGACACAAGGAGGGGAGAACCAGGAGGCTGGGGACCAAGTGCCTGCTTGGCCCTGCTATGACTTTCTCTATCTCATGCAAGTCCTCTGTATTAGTTTCCTAGGGCTGCCATAGAATTGCCACAAACTGGGTGACTTAAGACAATAGAAATTTATTCTCTCACAGTTCTGGAGGATAGAAGTCTGAAATCAAGGTGTTGGTAGGGCCATGTTCCCTCTCAAGACTTTAGGGAAGAATCTGTCTTTGCCTCTGGGAATGAATTAGCTTCTGGCAGTTGCTGGTGGTCCTTGGTGTTCCTTGCTTTGTAGCTGTATCACTCCAACGCCTGCCTCCATCTTCACATGGCTGTCTTCCCTCTGTGTGAGTCACTGTATCCAAATTTCCCTCTGTTAATGAGGACACTGGTCCTTGGGCCAGGTCCCAAATAATTCAGTATTAATTTATTTTAAATCAATTATATCTGCAAAGATCCTATTTCCAAATAAGGTCACAGTCACAAGTACTGGGGGTTAGGACTTGAAAATATCTTTTGGGGGGGACACAGTTCAACCCACAATGTCCCGTGAATATATATTCTGGGTCTCCCCTTATTCAAGTAATTTTGAGGAACGAGAACAAAGTAGCTGCTATAGGATTTGTCTTTTTAGAGAGGAAAGGATGAGTAAGCAAAGGTCTTAAACTCCATTTGAAGGAGGGGTCACAACAGAGCAAAGTCTGCCTCAGTGGGCATCTATCTTCTCTTTCTGCTGCCCAGGCTTCCGGTCCTGTCTCCTCCACGCCATGTCTTGTTCTGTGTGATTACAGTTCAGTGGTAAAAGAGGCACACTGGGCTTCCTCATTCTCAGCCACATCCCCTATTGCCACTTCTACCTACATGGTCAGGTTTAACAGGGGATGACATTCTGGTGGTCCTCTTGCTTAGCATCCTCTCTTCTCCCCACCACACTTCTGATGCACATTCCTCCAATCTTTTGTTGAGATCTCAGGCATCTTAGAAAGCCCTAACCTTCCAAATGTCTCCCCATACTTCTCCTTTTCCCCTTTTTCCCTAGTCCGGGTCACCAGCATCCGTCGCCTGTCCTGCTTGCAGTATTTGTCCAACATGCCTATCTGCTCTTCCAGGCTTTCCCCCTCTACCACAAACTCACCCTAAGCAACCAGAGCAACCCTTCTAGAACAGACATCACATTATGTTCTTCCCCCTCCCTCGAACATCCAGGGACTTGGCAAAACATTAGAGTAAGCACCGAAGTTCTTGCTGTGGTCTACAAACCCCTTGGGTGATCATCGTTGGCCCAAGGACCACCTTTGACCTTCTGGCCTCCAGAACTGTGAGAGAATAAATTTCTATTGTCTTAAGCCACCAAGTTGATGGTAACTTGTTATGGCAGCCACAGGAAATGAATACAGGATATATGAATGGGGATAGGAACATTTATATCTTTATTTTAACTAATCTTGAATTGAAACTTAACATTTCCTTCAGTCATGAATGTGGGTGACAATGCGGTTTTAGTGGGCTCTGTGACTTTGTCTCTAACAGCAATTTCAGGGACTTACATATCACAGGTCAAGCATTATGAAGACCTTGAAATACCATGGACACTTACTGCTGCTTTGAAATTGCAGTGGTTATTAAGCCTGCCATTGGATCTAGTCATTAAAGTGTTAATTAAGGTACACTTTATTACTAGACCACAAATTTGGTTTTAAAATATTTGGAGAAATATTTTTTCAATATCATTGATTTCCTTTGTATTCTTATCTATTTTATTATTTTTTTGTATCAAAAACAGTCCAGAAAAAAGGCCCAAAGACTTCATCATAAAAAGTCAAGACCCTCTGGCAGGGATAGTTGGTCCAGAATCATGAATGAATGAATGAACAAATGAATCATCCTAGTACAATGTGCTCAATTTAAAGAGGAAAATTAAGGCCTAAGATACTAAGAACTAAGATAGTCTGAGGTCCCAGCAGTGGAGCAGAGACTAAAGCCAGATCTTCTAGGGACCACTCTTGCTTCTACTATACACTGGCCTCCTTCAACATTGATTCAGGTCCTATTTCCCTAAGGAAACCTTCCAGAGAAACCTCACCCTGTAATCCACCTGCCTCCCCTTGACCTGCTGTTCTTTCTGTACATCTTAGCACTTGAGTCCACTGAATGCAACCTGTTTAACATCCCATTTTGTCTTGTTCCCATCCCAGCTCAGTGCCTGATGTATCAAAAATACTTAAGTGTTTGTTGAGAAGGGAAATACAAATGTCTTCCAGTTTTTAATATATATGAGCCTCGCCTCCTGAAAAAGAGGGACGACACCTGCCTTCTAATTTTTTTGTTTGTGTTCATGCAATTTATAAATGTTCCAGAGGCACATAGTAGGTGTTCAACAAAAATATGTATTGAATATAATTGAATTTCCTGGTAGCTGAACAACTAGACTGACTGGTGGAAAGATATAAATTAGTAAAGCAGATTTAAACCATGTGTTGATCATTGAAAAGTTGTTTCATTTTCAGCCAAGATAAATGCTTTTTTAATGTGTAAAGAAATCTATAACTTTCTGTGCTTTGAATTAAAGCTCCCACTTCCCAGGTTTCCTGCCTGCTTCTGGCTCCTCTTAATGAGCTAATTTACCCCACCGAGGTGAGAGACTTCCTCTTGGGAAAGGGTTTAGATGTGCCTCTCTCACATCCAGGGCCCCAGAGCGTTTCCTTACAGGGCTTTAAACACTCTGAATGGATTTAAGAGAGAAGCCAAGAAACAAATCTGTTGTTTTAGCTTTATTCCTCGAGGCTCAGCGGCTCCGCTTTCCTTCCCCTTTGATCGCTCTCACTGGAGTGGCAGGCCTGGAAACTGTGCGGAGAAGGGCTGGGTCTCTTTAGGAAGCCCAGTTCAGGGGACCCACCCAGCTCCACACAATGAAAATACAGTTGTCAAGCCTTTGAGGTGGCTGTGAAGATTTATTCTTCCTGGGCAAATTGGTAAGACATTTGTATTTTTTTAAAACACTTTGATGAACTTGATAAGGAAGCCCTGGTTTGAATGTGGAAAAACATTCTAGAGCTTTTTCCACTGCCAAAATGGGTTCTTAACTTCATTGCGAAGCTTGACCTGTGGAAATGAACTTGCCCTACAAATTAATGACAAGACCATAAGGGAACCATTTGTCGACTACAGAGTACATGCTTATACTGTCTTAGAATATAAGTCTCCATGAGCCAGGAAGTCTCAGACACCTTTTGCAGATCTTGACGTCTTCTCTACACATTTCCCGGTCCTTAGCAGCCTACCAAAATCTTCTGACTGCTCTGCTATGGTCCCCTAACTTACATTACTTCCACCAGCTGAAGGAATGGAATATGCAATATTTTATTATGCATATAATCGAAATAGTTTCTATTCTTCCTAAGTTCAAGTGTTTGTGTCACATATTGTTCTGAGCATGCCTTAGTCATATTCAGGTCTTGAGGGATCTAGGAAAGGAAATGGAAGCTGGCGTGAAATATCTTTCTCATATTCCAGAAAGTCATTTTAGCCAGGAACATCTGCCAACAGCCCTAAGATGGTGCTCTTGACATCCTAGAGTTATGCAGACCATTATGAATGGCTCTTAAAAGGCTGTGAACACCAAAAAAAAAAAAAAAAAAAAAAAAAAAAAAAAAAAAGAAAAAGGAAGGCATGGACATTTATCAGCTGGTAGTGGTGGAAATTCTACAATCATTGGGAGATTTTCTTGGGAAAATCAGAAAACTGTCCTTGAATTCTGTGATTGGGGCACAACCCTGCCTTAGGGTGCAACCAACAGTGTGCTCAATGGAGAGCCCATGGGCTTGTGACAGATGGAACCAGGTTTAAATTCCTTTGTGGGCACTTATTTTCTCTGTCACCTCGGGTATATTCTTAATTCTTCTTGCTCAATTAGCTCAACTGTAGTATCAGAGTAATTGTGCTTTGCTGGTTGGAGCCTTTCAGGTTGTAAGGATCAAAGGCAGGCTCAGGTTACCCTGGAGATCAGGGATTACTACAAGGAATTCAGGCACTTCAGGAAATGTGGCCAGTGATCACCACACAGGGATACAGCAGCCCCTTCGTAAGATGCCCTGCCATTTTCGTGGCAGAGTTTCCTCCCGTTTCTGTAAGCCTGTCTCCACTCTGCCAACATGATATTTTTTTTCTTTTTCCTCTTCTATTTGTTCTACCACTCTTTCCCTGTCTTTGTCTTACATTCAAACCTCACCAACAGAAAGGATCCCAGTGAATCAGGAGATTGCCACCCAGTAGGGAGTGCCCATCAGTCAGAGTCCTCATGCCAGACTTCCACAGACCAGGCTCCGGGTTCCCGGAATGGTTTCCAGTGGGCAGGTCAAGAGGGTGGCATGACATTAAACACGGCTACTTTGCTCAGGAGGGGACTGTTCTTGAACATCTCCATTTGCCCCTCCAGATCCATTCTCCACTCTTCTCTGCCCTGCTATATACCCTGAAGATTGAGCTCTATCAGCTACATTGCCTGTGCCCCACTGCTGTCTTGTTTCTCATTACGTGTAGCCAAGGCAAGCATTGGAAGGAGATCAGACAATGGAGGAAAGAGAAGTTGGGGTATTTATCCTTCCTCTTCCCCATGCTACCACCTGCCCATGGCTTTGGCAGGGTCCACAGCCTCTGCTCATCAGCCCCTCCACCATGGCGACAACTCTCTCTAGCATTTTAGTACCAGCTCTTTTCTTTAAGCCTATGTATGGTAATGTCTTCCCACTTTTGCTGGACCCTGGGTGCTTCACCATCCCTAGTTGGTTCCCTTAACTCTGACTACAGTTTTATAAGTTGTCCCTTCATTTAATTCTTGTGAGTGAACCCTGTGAGTGGTCCAGGTCTTACATGATGGAACCTTGACTGACTGCTGCAGGGAATGCAGGTATGGCGGATGCAATCATACCATGTGTTGTCCAGGACAGACTCTCAAATTCAGGAAGAGTTGTATAAATGAAGTGGGTTTATGTTCCTAAAGGCCTAGTGTATCACGGGACTCAACAACTAGATGTTATTGTCATCATTACTTTTGCCATGTTTGTGTGGAAGAAGCTAATCAATATTATGTGTTTTGGAGACATATAAAGTCTCCACACATGCCCCACCTAGTTTCTCCAATGACCTAAAAGTGATCACTTTTCAAGGTAATGGGAATGCTGTTAATAGGGTTTCTAGTGGCCCAGCTCCCAAATGGACCAATCTTGAGGTTTTTCTGTAGCAAATTCAGAGAGATAGGAATGTGACAAATCTTTGTGGGATATTGTTTAAGGGCGTGATCTGGATCATCTATCATAACCACGTGATTGAAACAACATACTAGAGTGGGTCTGAGCAGAGGTCTGAGGAGGGCAGGAGAGGTAGCTCAAAGTGTCAAGAAATAAGGAAAGGGGTCGCTATCACTGGACTGCTGCTCTTTGTAATCAGAAGCTTTGGGCAACCAGGAGTAGGTGACTGAATATCAAACACGAGATCACATTTATAGCTAATCAGGAAAAACCCCTAGAGTGTTGGATGCAGAAGTTTCTCAGATATAGCACAGTTGAAGTGTCTTCCTCTACAGATGAGCAAACTGAGACTGTGAGGGCTTCATGCCTAGGTCAGGGAGGATAAATGTATGGTGTGTGTGTGACCACCAGTTCTTTGTTCTTTTTTCTTTGTATAAATTTATGGGGTGCAAGTGCAATTTTGTTACGTGCATAGATTGCGTAGTGGTCAAGTCAGGGTTTTAGGGTATCCATCACGTGAATAACATACATTGGACCCATTAAATAATTTCTCATCATCCCCCCCAGCCTTCTGAGTCTCCAATGTCCATGATTCTACTCTCTACATCCATGTGTATGAAATTTTTTAAATCTCCCACTTACAGATGAGAACATGCACTATTTGTCTTTCTGAGTCTGAGTTGTTTCACTTAGATAATGGCCTATGACCACCAGTTCTCTAATGCCCATGCTAGACATGAAAAATTGACCATGATATTTGTTCCCATTGAGCCTGAATAAGCCTTGAGAGTCCTCTACTCAGTGCTCTAGGCAGGCATGAGCAATCAATTCAACTCATCATGCACATTGACACCATTTGCCATGCCTGGACTGGGAGCCATCTCTCACTCCCAGATCTGAGATTTAGTGATAACTTGCTAGTGATAGAAGAACAGTCCTGATTTTGCCTTTTAAATCTTGAGTTTTCAAGTTTTATATGTATACAGATTAGTTGGAATACAGTGTTTTTTTTTAATGATATGTGCAATTCATGCATACGCTGCAGCAGCAAACACGAGAGGAAGGCGGGCTGGGTGTCTGTGTTTGGCATTTGTCATCCAGTCTGAAAGTGAACCAGGCTTATCATTTATTTCTTTTTCCTCTTTTTGTCACCTTCCTTTGGATGATTAAGCCACTTCTATAATAAGGCCAATTAGAGAAAAATCAAGTAATAAAACAAAAATCTCTTCTTGTTTTGCTAAAATGTTCATTTGGCTCAAAGTTTCCAGACTATTTGCTTCCAGTTTTAGTTATCTGTTGTCATTTAGCCACCGCTCTGGTGAAGGACAGTATTGGCTGTGACAAGCTGCTGTGCCCGTTTGCTCACGTCACACACCATTCAGCTATTTGAAGGGGCCACGAAGGAGCTTCAGTAAATCTAAAGGGGTGTCTTTTGTTTGTCCTTTTGCTCTCAGTGACCTATGAGTTGAACCATGTGAATTTGCTGATATTCAACTGTTTCTAAACTACAAAAATGACAGTTTCATGTGGTTCGTTCTAAAATGTATCATTCACACCTTTGTACTCTTGTGCAGAAATCCCTGAAAATGTAAGTTCACAGATAGATTTTAGTAGTTAACAAGATTGTTTTCATCTGAGAGCAATTATGTACTATCCAGCAGTGACCAAAGACACCTATCGTCATTAGGTCAGTGCCAGACCAAGAGAAGGAAACCTTACCAAACTTGGCAATCTGGTCCACGCTGCTCAAAGGTGGTAAGACCCAGGCAGGGCAGATGCATCGAACAACTCCAGGGGGTGCCTTTCACATTCTAGTTAATGTCTGTGGTGGCCGTGGAACCAAGAGTTCATTTTCTTCCTCCTGTAAGCTACCACCCTATACAGTAAATATTGGAAACATGGGTCCCAAAGACTTTAAAATTTTATTTATTTATTTTTATTTCAGCATTTTACAGGGGTACAAATGTTTAGGTTACATATATTGCCTCTGCCCCACCCCAGTCAGAGCTTCAAGCGTGTCCATACCCCCAACGGTGTGCACCACACCTGTTAGGTGTGAATATACCCATCCCCTCCTCCCCCATCCCATCTGCCCGACACCCGATGAATGTTACTACTATTACGTGCACTTAAGTGTGGATCAGTTAATACCAATTTGATGTTGAGTACAGGTGGTGCTTGTTTTTCAATTCTTCTGATACTTCACTTAGAATGGGCTTCAGCTCTATCCAGGATAATACAAGAGGTGCTAGATCACCATTGTTTTTTGTGGCTGAGTAGAACTCTGTAGTATACATATAGCACATTTTATTAATCCACTCATGTATTGATGGGCACTTGGGTTGTTTCCACATCAAAGACTTAACAATTTAACCCTAGTGGATGTTGGCCAGATTCTCTATGGAGCCTCTGATACTAATTATAAAAATAAGACAGATCTGAGGAAGATTCAGGAGTCTCAAACTGTGTATGGGTCACATAAGGTGGTCAAAGGGTTTTGATTGGAGTTTTGTTTCACTTAATTGTCTAAAACCTGCCAGTTTTGTTCATTCCCATTATGTGCTTGAATCACCACAGAAGGTAGTTACCATTTGGCTCCTAATGTAGATGTTTCGGAGATAACAATGGTATAGTAGCTAGGGACTTGGGCTCTGTCCTTTGGAGTTACATGAACAGGATTCTCAACCTCGCTTTAATACTTCTGGGTGTGTGAGTGTGAGCAATTTTCTTCGTCCTTCTGAACCTCAGTTTTCCCAGCCACACAATGGTGATAGTAACTGAACATACTTCATAAGTTATTTGCTAATGCATGCCAAGTGCTTTGTAAGAGAAATTTAATACTCAGAAAATGTTAGTAGTTATTTGTACAATACTTCCCTGCCCTGCCCAAATCCCTATACCAGCTTCTTGCACCCATCCCAGCTTCTGCCAATAGGTTGAACCTGTGACCTCCAGAAGTTTGCCTCTGGGCACCTAGAGCAGCCTCCCCTGCACTGAGAGTTTACATTTCCTACCAACCCCAGCCTGACTGTAGCAAAAGACTGACTGGGGTAGGACTACGAAAGCCCTGCTCCTTTGCCCTGATGGAGGACAAACTCAGAGGTACAGTTATGCTCTAGAGCTCCACATGGGATCAGGCAGAGGCTAGAAATTTCACCCCTGCTCAACTTCTTTCCTGCCCAGCATGTCCTTAATACATGAATCCTCTCCTCAGTCTGCCTCATAGAAAACTGACCATCTGCAGAGAGTATTGTGTTTCATCCCCAGAAAATCTCTCAGGGAGCAATCCCATTTTACAAACTTGGAATACAGAGGCGCAGGAGCCCACCTGACTTGCAGAAGTTCCCTCCGCTAGTAGTAACAGCACCTAGACTCCTGGCTTCGGTTGCTCTGTCCTGGGAGGCACACCTGTCTCCAAATCATTTATCTCCATTTCCCCTGGTTAATTTTAAAAATAAGAGAAAGGCTAGAGTGAATGATCTTATGAGGCATTTGGTATTGAGGAGGGAGAGGAAAACTTGAATGAGGTTAAAGAAAAGGGCTGAAAATCTTATCACAAAGGCAGGATCCTGTTGCTTTAGAAATCACATTGAAGAGAGATATTCTCTGATAGCAGCAAGAAGGAGCTGGGATGGAACCCCAGGGCTATTGTATTTCTATGTGCAGGGTATACTGCAGCCTGCTCGATGCTGGCACCGGCTTGCTCCATGCTTAAACCGCTTATTAAAGTCTAGACGCAACATAAAAGCACGTAAATTGGTTCCAGCCATCTCTAGTAAAAACTTCGACTGGAGCTGGGAAGTGATTGGAGCATCTCTTAGTGTAATTAAAATTGACTCTTAAAGTTTCTTTAGCTTAATTGGTAACACTTTCTTTGGAAGTTGGTGAAAGCGTCTTGCTGGGAAGGTTAAATGCATTTCTGTGTATAAGATCAGAATTCAAATATAGTTTTATGGACACATTTACAGTTATGCTCTACCCGGGTGGTCTTTTTTTTCCCCCCTGTATCTTTTCTATTTAAGATTTACGCTGTCATTCGCCACAGTCTAAATGTGTTTTGATAAAAAGAAAAAAAATGAACCGTTGCTGACGCATTTCAAACAGCGAGTTGGTAATATTTTGAAGCTTTCAGTAAATTGAACTGCAGTTTGGCTTAACCCAAGCTCCTTCTTTCCCCCAAACCTTGCACTTGGAGTCTAGTGCTTAGACTTTGTTTGTTATCCAGAAATTGAAAGTAGCTACTACTATTCAGCTGGGTCCAAAGGTAGGAAACCAGACCTTTTCTGAGATGGCCATGCCCTTGTGGTGGCCAAACCCATTGGAGCCCATTATTTGAGAACGAATGTGTTTATGTATGTGAACGTGTTTATAGGTGTTGGCACGTCTCTCCTTCGGCTTTGCTTCCTGAGGGTCTTGTCAGTGTAATAGATTCTGATAGTAAAAAGGCCTGTTTTGGAAAGTAATCATAGATGAAGCTTCCAATTTTCTGGACCTATCCTTAATTCAGACTTGGGGGAGGACCTGCTGATTTTACATTTGTGAGCATCGACTTGCCACGATTTCATCCTTGTCTTAGAAATCTATTTGCATTCATCCCTATGGAGTAGAGGGACTGGTTTTTTCTTAACCCAACAATATCTCTGTGTGTGTGTCTGTGTGTGTGTGTGTGTGTGTGTGTGTGGTGTTGCACAACAATGTTATGAAGACCATAAAGAAAATAAAAATCACTCTGGGTCTGAGATTTGAATGCAATAAATATTTATATTTCTGTGTTTTTCCTTGTATTTGCCTATGGGCATATGTATTTTCACATAGTTTTAGTTTTCACCATATAGATGCAATTTTTAACCAATGATCTTTGAAAAGATAAATAATAAAAGTTAATTTTCCCCATTAAGCATGTATTTGTTATAAACATTTAAAAAAATAGAAAAGTGGAGGACCATTGCTCACAGACAATGCCTGTTAACATTTTAGTGTTTATTTCTTCAAACTTTCATACATCCATTGCTTTTCTTCCTATAATATTGTTCATATTGCATATATAATTTTTTTCTGCTTTATTTTGTATGATTTTAAGCATCTGTATTATCATAAATCTTTGATAATATCACTTAAATGGTTACATAATAACATTATTACATTAACAGGCTGTAATTTGCTTTAGTATTCTCTTATTAGAAGACAATGTTCCATATTTTTGCTATTATAGTACTACAAATGGCAGTATAAATTTACATTTTTTGTTTGTTTTTTGTGTCTAGGATCATTTACTTCCCATAGATTTCCAAAAATGAAATTATGTAATCAAAGGGAATGAAAAAATGTAAGCCTCTCGATAATACGGTCAAATGGCTTTCCATATTCTATCAATTTATGGTCTCACTAGTAACACACAGAGCTACCACTATTGGTTATGGTTATTTTAGAAGTTCTTTGTTATTTTGATAGAAAAATGGCATCCTGTTCAATTTGCATCTCTTTGATGATTACAAGGTTGTCCTGTTTCCCTTGCTGTATCCAGTTCCGTTTCTTCTCAAGTGGATCATCTGTTCTCAGCCTTTGCTCACTCAGCTGTGGAATTTTTAAATGAAATCTAAAAAATATTGATTTCTGTCATGCATGTTATAGTTGTCAAATGTATTTTGATCTTTGTTTATATTTTCTGCAGTTTGGAAGATCAGTGGTTTGTTTGCTTTGTAGGTTAGGCTATGTGAGCATAGATATCGTTTCTGCTTGTTTCGTGGTGCCTGGATATTCTGGGAGGGCAGTGGTGATGTCATGAGATGACACCATCTCTGCTTTCCAGGGAGACAGACATGCACCCTGGCTCTGATACAAGCGATGCCTTTCACATTTCAGGTGTCAAGCCCAGATTGTGCCCACATCACTTCTTTGCATATGGAAATCCTATGTACCCTTTAAGGCCTGAGTCACGCATAACTTCTTCCAATTTCCTGGTCTTCCTTCATTATTGCTTCCTGTTTAGTAACCCCGAAGCTCTGTGCTTGATTGGACAAGGAACCCTTTTCCGGATCTGGAGGAAAATCTTTGGGGGAACATTTTCAAGGGAGTTTTATTTTCTTATATGAGGGCTGTCCAGAAAGTATCCAGCCATTATTAATATAATGAGAACAGTGCATGGCTGGATACTTTCTGGACAGCCCTTGTAGAACTACCAGTAAAGCTGCTGAAGACACTTTAAAGACGGGCAGAAAAGAATGTGGATGGGATGAAGAGATTTCAAGCTGGAAGAAGAGTAAAAGAGTAGTTTGTTGCATTTTCTTTAGCCTCTTTCAGATGGTTGAGGATGGGTGTGTGGTTGTGTGTGTGTGTGTGTGTGTGTGTGTGTATGTATGTGCATATACCTTAGCCTAGATTCTGCTGAAAATCAGCACCTGAAGCAAGGATTTGTGTGCAGGAGATAATTTTGGGACACGATCCCTGGAAGCAGGAGCAGGACACTGAGGAGAGTGAAGAAGGGAAGGAGGGATAACCAATCTCAGGGTGAGTTATTGAGTTGGTTTTTGCTGTAGACAACTAGGGCTCAGTCCAAAAGGTATAGAGAAGATTTTTTGATTCTCAAAATAACTCAAGAGATAGGAGAAAATCAGGCTTAAGGGAAATTGGGGGTAAGAGAAGGACATCTTTTATTGAAAATTTATGATGGTGGTAATAATTGTAGAGTATCTAGAAATGGTCACCAAATATAAGTCCTATTACTTAATGTATCAGTTATCTGTTGCTACAATAGTGCAACATAACAAGTAGCCACAAAACCTCAGATGCATATGACAATAAACATTTTTGTTCACAAATTATGGTTTGGCTGGGTGGTTGTGCTGATCTGAGCTAGGCTTGGTAGGGCTTAGTCATGTGCCTGTTATCAGCTTTGGTTTGGCTGGGTAACTTTGCCAATCTTGGCTGGACTCCCTCATGTTTCTAAGACCTTGAGTGGGACATTTGGGGTCTACTCTGCACATCTCTTTCTTGAGCAGTCTAGCCAGGGCATGCTCGCATGTGAAACAGAGGAGCAAGAGACTAAATGGAAACATGTAAACATGCTTTAAGACTTTGCTCACATCATCTTTGCTGATATTTAATTGACCAAAACAAATCACATGACCGAGTTCAGGGACATGAGACAGGCACTTCACTACTATAGAGCCAAGGGTAGAGAACCAGGGAAAGGCGAAAAATTGAGAACTGAGAATTTTTACAACCTGTCTTCCACACTTGGTTGGTTTACATATAGTTTATGGAAATAAATATTAGTATAATTGGTTTGATTTGTTGGAGTGTAGACCATTTAGTCCACAAGTTCCCTGAATAATAAAGCTCCCCTCCAAACACACAGGGCTTCTCCTCTACTCCATAAAAGGAACCCAATATTTTGGGTCATTTCTTTTTAATAAAAAAGAAAAATGCCTGTTGGACTTAGAATGTCCTGCCTTCCTTTATGGAGCTTAGATTTCCTAAGCTGGAAGCTATGTATACCTTTTTTGCCAAGGTTGGCTCTGGGCCTATGGTATCCACTCTCTTCGAGGACAAAAAAAATCCGCAGAGTTCTATACTGTGTCCTCCTTCCATATTTCATGTAGGTTTTTAGAAGGCTGATTGCTTTGGGTCTGAGTGGGCCAGAGAATGATTGCAATTGGCTTTTTAAAGACCCTATTACAATTTTACTTTTGGTTTTCTAATGTTATGGATTTATGCAATACTTGGCCTTTATGATCCCTGAAAGTTTTATTTAAAACAAATCTCATTTTTTTTTTCTCTCTCTATCTCTTAGAGGATTCTAACTCTGAAGGGTGGTTGTGGTCAACACATTGAATAAACCCCTACATCATTTTTGGTTAACTGAAAGGGCTTTGAAAGTTGGCAGCCTAGATTTGAAACCAGGTTCTACTCTTTTTAGTTGGATGGCATAATCATTTTCATCTTACCTCCCCCCTCTGAAACATGGGTGTCATAATACCTACTTTATAGTGTTGTCTTGGTGTTTTAATGAGGTGACTCATGTGAAGCCCTTTGGCCAGTGCTTTGCAGGTAGTAAGCACTCAGTATATGGGGACAATTCTTATCCTACCCTGTGAACTCCTATTCCCCACCATCAACAACATTCTTTTTTTGAAAACATTTTTTTTTGTGTTTATTTAGTTTTCTAAAAATGTATGGAGTACAAGTGCAATTTTGTTACATGCATAGATTGCATAGTGGTCAAATCAGGACCTTTAGGGTATCTGTCACCCGAATACTGTATATTCTACCCATTAAGTAATTTCTCATTCTCTATTCCCTTCCCACCTCTTGTATTTCTGAGTCTCCATTGTCCATCATTCCACTCCCTCTGTCCATGTGTACATATTTTTTAGCACCCACTTACAAGTGAGAAAATGTGATATTTATCTATGTGTGTCTGGTTTATTTCACTTAAGATAATGACCTTCATTCCATTCCATCCATGTTGCTGCAAAAAAATGTGATTTCATTCTTTTTTTATGACCAGATAGTATTCTATTGTGTATCTATGCCATATTTTCTTTATCCAGCCATCAGCTGACAGACACTTACATTGATTCCGCTTTGCTATTGTGAATAGTGCTGTGATAAACACATGAGTGCAGGTATCTTTTTGGTATATAATTTCTTTTCCTTTGGGTAGATACTCAGTAGTGGGATTGCTGGATCAAATGGTAGTTCTATTTTTAGTTCTTTGAGAAATTGCCATACTGTTTTCCATAGAGGTTGTACTAATTTACATTCCCACCAACAGTGTATAAATATTCCCTTTTCTCTGCATCTTTGCCAACATCTGTTATTTTTTGTTTTTTTAATAATAACCATTCTGACTGGTGTAAGACGATATCTCATTGTGGTTTTAATTTGAATTTCTCTGATGATTAGTAATGTCAAACATTTTTTTTTTTTCATACACCTGTTGGCCATTTGTATGTCATCAACAATATTTTTGAATATCAGCTTCCTATTCTAAAGAACCTAACTCAGGCTGGTGATGGAAGCTCAGAAACAATTTACATAAAACACTCCCAAGGTGGACACAGGCTGGGGAGATGGTTCCAGGAACAACTCCAGCAGGTGGGACCTGGCAGTAGGAAGGGCATGGAGGTGAAGGCTTGTCCTGCTTTCGTGGGAGTTTCATGTGTCTGTTCTCACCATATCCAGCAGCTCTTCTTCGACCTCAAACCTCTTATTTGCCTCCATCTATTTGTCCTAACTCTCCAGCAGGATGTTAGGAAGATTCAGCTGTGAGAACCAGTAGTTCTCAAATTTAGCTGCACAATAGAATTTCTTGGGAAACTTTAAAAAATACGGATGTCTGGGCCCTACCTCAAAGATTCTGATTGACTTGATCTGAGGTGGGACCCAGTCATCAGCATTTTTTTACAAGTTCTTCATGTGATGCTAATATGTAGCTAGGGTGAGACCCACTGGGCCAAGCCATCTTGGGCGTCTTTGCAAGATTTCTACTTCATTCTACTCTTGATTATCATCCTAACTTCTTGTCATTTGATTGCTCCAGACTGCAAACATTTCTTCTGAAAGAGATTTCTTTTCTTAATAGGAAACCAGCATTCTCTGGGGAGTAAGTTAAATGGCTTTATCATGATGTTCTGGGAGCTGGTTGTGCCTCCTGTTATCATTAGTCTTGTTGTTGGCTGATTGGACAATTTTCTGTTGTGGCCTCCTGAGTGTCAATCTGGAAAGGTGATAATGACCCAAATATGTGCAACAGAAACTAATTCTACCTTGCATTTGGACAGTGATTTATACTCCTCCATGAGCTTTTGTGCCTGCTGTGAGAGGTATCACAGTAGAATGAAAAGTCCCAAGTTAGGACTCAAAAACTCTGAGTTGAAGTTTTACTTACATCACTAATTAGTTATTGGGATGTTGGCCAAAGCTTTTAAATTCTCTGAATTTAAAGAAAATTATTTTTTTTTTTGTTTTCTTTCTTGCCTTCTCTAAAAAATTCCAGTGTGATGTACAGAGTAGATATCACTGGGTCTTTGCCCCACTTGGCAGATGAGGAAACTGAGCTAAAATAAATGAGAATTAGAGAACCAGCTCTGTGCACATACAGAGGAGGTCTTTCCTCCTCCTCGCTCCCATTCCTGTGCCTCCTTCATCACCCCTAGGCCAGCCGAAATACCTCTGGACAATATATTCTCTTTCACATGTGCAGTTGAACAGTCATGAAAGCCCAAAGGAGGTGCATGTCTGTTCTTCTGACCTTCTTTGAGCACAGAGTAAGAGAGGAGGGGTGGTAGAGATGGTCTAGATGTTCCTTAAATGTGCATTCACTTCTCCCCGGCACAAAACAAATGACATTTCCCAGACTCCTTGGAGTTTGGTCATTGATTGAGTTCTGGCCAATAGAATGTAGATAAAGTGATGTGTGCTTCTTCCAGGCCCCTGAAAGCTCCCAGAGGCATACACTATGGAGTTTCCACATCTGCTCTTTCTACCATAGGAGTAACGTATTTGAAGATGGTGAAGCAACAAGATAGAAAGAGCTTAGATTCCTGAATCTGGGCTTGAAGAGGAGCTAGCTGATTAAGAAAATCTGCATGCAACAACTACATGAGCAAGAAAAAAAAAAAATCAAAAACTTTCTATTGTGTTAGGCCTTTGAGATTTCAAGTTTGCTTGTTTCATCACCTTGACTAACTGTAGAGGACTAGAAAGAGGATGCGGGTTTGGTGGTGGGGGGCGTGCTTGGGAGGAAATGTCGCTCTGCCTCTGTGGGGCTGCTCACACTCCAGAGCTCCCCGTGGGATCCGCTAAACCAACAGCCAGTCTCAGCTCTTTCTTCTGCTCTGTGCTACCTCCTGGCCTTGTAGGTTTTACCTGAGAGCCCTCCTTTATGAATCATGCATATTCCCATCTCAGGCTTTGCTCTGTGGGAATCCAATCTAAGCTACCGCCCAACCTTCCAGAATGTAAGTTCCTGAGGGCAGGAACGTACTTTGTTTCATTCTCCACCGAATTTTTGGTCATGAAAGCAATGAATGTGTAAGTCACTAGACACTATGGATAAATATAAGAAAATGTAAGTCATGGGTTTGGCTCTATATTCTCTCAAGTCTTATCTAAAAGTACTATTTTCTACAAACCTTAAAAGAACATGGACAATATCATATATTATTATATTTTTCACCTTTTTCTTCTTAGTGGAGGATGATAAAGAGATACTACCATTTTATTTAACGCCCTTGTTTTGAAACCCAAGTGAGATTTAATTGTGGAAGTGATTTTTAAGACAATTTTTCTTTTCCTTGATCAGTTCTTTATGTGCTTGTTTTTTTTCCTTAAGAGCAGCATCTGAGTCATCTGAGAGAATTGCTTTTTTGGAGTAAAACTTGCAAAGAATTTCATATAAATTATAAAAGTTAGCCTGGCAGTAGAAGCAAAGAACACATCCACTTTAGAGACCTTTTAAATCCAAACATAATTCCTTTAAAGAACACTGTACCGGACAATGTGGCCTTTCCTTTGAAAGGCCTGCCTCTGGCACCAGGGAAGAGGGGGCGTCTCCGTTTGTTGTTGAACAGTGCCCTTAGCCCAGCAGTGGGAGAGAGATGGATGGTGAAGGGCGTGCAAAAAGCGATTGCTTTAAGCGCGTTGGCTTTTCCTTTCATATCTGTAACGTGATCCTATTATTTTGAAGCAAATGGGGTCATTTAAGTGTGCCTGGCTGGAGGTTTGCTATTTTCCTCTATTCTTTCCTTTAAATCTTTTTTGTCAACCATGTTCTCCTTGACTAGCAGAGCAGCTGTCTGGGTAGTTATAATCCCATTAAAAAGGCCTCTATTATGTCAATAATATATTTATAGAGAAATTAGTCACCTGGGGTTGCTGGGTGATTCTTCCGTTTAGACATATTGTACCCCCAAAAAGCAGGACCATCCCCTTCTTGTTAGATAAGGCCTGTGCCTTTGTTATGGTGCCATATTGGCTGAAACTGATTAGCAATTAACATGGAACATGCCTTCCTCTGTTTGCAAATCTCCCTTGATCTTTGCCACTGATCATATTCCTCTGAAGCTTTTCTGATAAAGCTGAGATTGTAGATATGTCTCCGTGCATGGGGCTTATAGTATTAGGTGAAAGTATGACAGGCATTAAATGACCATCTTGGTGGGAAAAGTGGAGAATTTAATCACAAAGACTTTCTAAACCTGTTCAAGTGCATTTGAGCAGTGTCCTAAAATTAGTAGTGGATCTTCCTTCACAGACTCCATTCCTTTTTTCTAAAGAGGCTTTACATTCTTGCCATCTGAGTTCAGGCCTAATTATATTCTCCTAAAAGGAAGAGGAAAGGCAAAACCTTCTCCTGGATTTGGGTAGTTAAGGGACTGACTTGCAGTAATAATAATATATTTGACGATTAAACTATCCACCATTAGTGGGTTGAGGTTTAGTTTTTGGAAACTCATCACGTTTTGAAAACCATAAAAAATAGAGCATTTTTAAATTTTTTTTTTATTTTTTATTTTTTTTATTTATTTATTTTTTTGGAGACAGAGTCTCACTTTGTTGCCCGGGCTAGAGTGCCGTGGCGTCAGCCTAGCTCATAGCAACCTCAAACTCCTGGGCTCAAGCGATCCTTCTGCCTCAGCCTCCCGAGTAGCTGGGGCTACAGGCATGCGCCACTATGCCCGGCTAATTTTTTCTATATATTTTTAGCTGTCCAATTAATTTCTTTCTATTTTTGGTAGAGATGGGGGTCTCGTTCTTGCTCAGGCTAGTCTCGAACTCCTGAGCTCCGCCCGCCTCGGCCTCCCAGAGCGCTAGGATTACAGGCTTGAGCCACCGCGCCTGGCCAAAATAGGGCATTTTTTAACAGACTTTATAATAAAAGAAGGTGACATCAAAGACAATCCATATGCTACAGCATGCTCTTTGTACTAATTTCTTTTTCTTATTTTCCAAACTGTGATTGATTTTTGAGACTCCAAAAGGATCTTCTTCAAGTTGACTGCTTATGGTTATTTCCTCCTCAGTTTAGGAGTACGGAAAATACCTGGGTAAAAAAAAGAGACAAGTCATCTATTGGCTTAGGTGGCGTTTGTTCTCAGAATGTTGGTGGGAAGTTGCAAATGAAGGCACAAAGAAAGGCAACACCTCGAGTTTCGGTTATTGTTACCCACCTTTAATACCAAGGAGGCAGCTTTCAGGAAAACCCTAACCAAGTTTGCAGAGCAGACCATCAGATTTAAATAAAGGCATGAAAAGCTATGGGGGAAGAAAATACAGCAACATTTATGTAGCAGAGCTGAAATTTCTTCAGCTGTTTGGAATTACTTAAACATCGAATTTAAAGTGAAATTCAGAGAAGCAAGAAGCCTTGGGCAGGTCCATAGTTCTGGGAGTCAGATGTTTTAAAAGCCTCTTTGGCTCCTGCTCTCCAGCTGTTCCCACTCTTCACCAGAAGAAGGATCCTCACTGCTCTTCTCTGTATCATACTACCCCCTCCTCACTCATCATGTGGAGCTTTTCCCTATTCAGAAAATATGTACCTCTGTACCTCGGGTGTATAGGGGTTTGCATTTGAGAAAATTGAGGATGTGGGGCCAGGGCATAGAAGCTCTTGAGAAATCAAATTGCATGGGTATAAGGAAATTTTTTTTTTTTTTTTTTGTGCTTGCATGAATTCTGCATTCTAACAAAATAAGAAACCCAAGTGATATTTATTAGAGAAACAAATCATGATGTTTCTCGGTGGCCCATACATGCCGATAGTGATCATCAAGGCCCCCAGAACTCAAGTGGCCGATTGCCCACATTGCTGGTAAATGGCCATATGACAACACATCCTATCTTGTTCTTAACTGTATCCTCTTCAGGTTTCGTTCTCCTTGTGATCTTGGGGAAAGTCTCTGAGAGTGGAGTACTCTAGATCTAGGCTGTCAGTAGATCTTTCTGCAGTGATGGAAATAGCCACTAGCTATTGAGCACTTGAAATGTGACTAGTGTATTGGACAACTCTAGTGAAGCAGGGAACTTGGCTAGGAGCCAGGATGGGAAAAGACAGTATAAACCACATGTCTTGAGATGCAATGTAATGTAGTGACTGAAAGAGCTGACTTCAGAGCCAGAATGGATGAGTTCAAACCCCACCTCTACTGTTTTTTTGATCTGTGAAGTTATGAAAATTACTTAATCTTTCTGTGCCTTAGTTTTCTCATTTGTAAATGGAGAGATTATTAATATATACCGGCCCCATAATGTTTGTGTAACAACTAATTGATTAATTAACATAAAACTCTTAGAATCGTCCCTGACATATAGAAAGCCAAATTTAAAAGTAGACAATGCCAGTGGCATATGAGTCCCAGACTCTACTCCTGGAGCCAATGAAATGAATTGGGAGGATTAAATAAAACATTCAAACATAGCACATATGTGATCAGGAGAGTTTTCCTCCCCTCTTTCTTTCCTTGAAGCACTATTCGTTAATTAAGTCATATGTTCATTTAACAAATAAGACTGTCTTGTACCAGTCTTGCCCTAGAGGCTGGAGACGCAACCGTGAACAAAACATTGTACTTGTCCTCAAGGCATGTATGGTCGGGTGAGGGAGAGCATGCTCCTTTGTCATGTGACTTAGCCCCTATCAAGAGCCGTGCATTTCCTCACTCCTGAATCTGGGCTAGCTTTGTGAATTGATTTTACAGTAGAGTGTGGCAAACATGACCTTACGCCAGTTCTTAGCCTATGCTTCAGGAGACCTTGCATGAGTCTCTCCTCTATTCCCTTTCTCTTTCTCAGAACCTTGCCCAGCTGCTGTGTGAACAAGCTTAAGCTGGCCTGCTGGAGGATGAAAGACCACAGGCGTGTGGCCCAGAGCCGAGTCGACCTAGTTAAGGTCATTCTAGACCAGCCTGTGTCCACCCAGCTGACCACAGATGCTACACAGAGCAAGCACAGCTGGGCACAGTCCGCGGACTCATGTTTGAAGCCACTGAGTTTTTTTGGGGGGATGTGTAGACAGCAATCACTCACTGATACAGAGACAGTCCCATTGATGTGACAACAATCATACGGTGTCACAACCACTGCCGCAGATATAAAATACAGGGCATCAGAGGAAACTTCTCAAAGGAAAACACTGCTAAGCTCAGGCCTGAGAGATGAAGGTGAAGGAAGGAGATGTTTCAGGCAGAGGGAACAGCATGAAAATCCTGGAACATGGAGAGCAAAGTTCATTTTTTATTTCTACACGTGTCAGGGGCATATAAATATCAATATGCCTTTGCTTGAGGAGCTTCTTATGTAGCTGTGATATCAAGATTCATGCACAATGAAAGAAGTCAATTACACAAGGTGAACTATATTAAGTGCTGAATTTGTCTGGACCCTAGTGCAGGAAGTGGGAAGAGCCCAGAGAAAGATCAAGAAGGAAATGATCTCTCCCCCTGTCTCAGGGTAGAAATAAGCAGCCCGGAAGCCTTCTTGGAAGATCAGCTAACTGCACTGGGACTTGAGGAATGGGTTGGACTCGGCTGGGAGCACGGGAGAGGGGTAGAGTGTTCCTGGACCATTCTGGGCATTGTGTGGGTGGGCTATGCGGTCATCCTTCCCCGCTGAACACCTGCTGTGTGTGAAGCCCTGCGAGGGAAACCGCGTGAGATGAAAAAGAAGCAGGAAACACTGCTTTGGCCTTGTGGAATGGAGAGTTATACTAGCCTTTGGGGAGCTGGGCTCCTCTTAGATTACATCTTGACATTTGCACAACACAAGTCCAGCCTGTTGTTCATTTCCATCTCCATTTTTGGGGATGTTGCTTTGTGGAAGGATGCAGGGAGAGCCATGAAATTGCAGATCAATGAGTATACTTTCAGGTGTTCTCCCTAGGAGTCAGGGGCATGGTTGTCATTTTTTTCAGAAGATACTGTCTCATGACCACTATTCAGAGAGACTGGCAGTTCCATTTCTGAGCCCCCTGAAGTGCGGATTTCACGCTGAGCTGAAGATCTGAGCCCCAGGACATTGGCGCCTGTTGAGAGATTTATCTTTTCTCCTTCGGGTTTCCACTTGGCCTCCTTGGGATTTAGAGGCTTATGTGGTGTTTTCTTAGCCAGAAGTCTTGATTACCAGGAATAAACAAGAGCTGCCCCCCTCTTCTTGAAAACCGTGCTTAAGAAAATCTTAATTTGGAGTGAGGGAAGGGACGCTCAGATCGCTCTGGCGTTAGCTCAAAGCTGGCAATCCCGTGTTGAAGCAGACAGTTGCTTATTTGTGAGAGATGTATTTGTTGAATCACAAAAGAAAGCTGTCATTATAAGTAAGCCCAGACATCCAGCAACTTGTGTGGAGATAATTCACGCTGTCACCTTTTCTACTTTGCAAATTTCTTTGGGAGGGCAGGGTAGAGGGTGGGTGTGGGGAGTCCCCGTTTTAAAGACCAACACAAGTTCCCACAGTGAGTGGAATAGCCATCTCTAACCCTGTCTGCTCTTATCTAGGCTTTCCTCCTGAGCTCTCAAAAGGCATTTGAAAATAAACAAGTGAGTCAGCTTCCCAAGACATCCTAGCAATCCACACTGACGCTTGCAGAGACACAGACCAAGGCTGGTCCCTCTCCATCACTTTTTATGGCCCAGCACTTTGAGATTCTTTTCCTTGTTAGTTCAAGAGTGAAATTCTACATGTTGTTGATCAGTGCTCTGGTTGGAGCTTTTGCCTTTTGCCACAATTTTAGAGAACTATAGTAATAGTTTTGGGTGGAGATATACACTTTTAATATTGTCTGTGGCTCCTAGACCCAAAGCCCGTTACTCACTTCATATGTATTTAAATATAGAGGATAGTTCATAGGCTAAAGGAGAAAGTTCCTGAAAGTTCTTCTCAGTTTATAATAACCATGTGGGTAAAAAATTGCAATTCATGTCAGATGAAGGGAAAATTTCTATAATATATAAAGAGTATCTACATATCAATAAGAATAGATCAAAAACTCAATAGAAAGATACATAAAAGATATGATCAGATAGTTTACTAAAAAGAAAATAAAATGAATCTTAGATTTATAAAAAGCTACTCAATGTTATCCATAATACTAAATTTGCATATTAAAACTATAATGTGGTAGTTTTCACTTCCCAGATTGGCAAACACCTAAATGTTTAATAATATACTTGATTGAAAAAAATGAGAAGAAACTGGAACTCTCATACATTATTGGTGGTCATGTAAATTGGTACAGATAATTTGGAGGACAACTGGTAATAACTATTAACACAAAATTGAAAATGTCCTTTGACCTAGAATTTTCTAGGAATTTATCCTACAGAAATACCTAGACATGGGTGAAATGATGAATGCACAAAGTTATTCGTTGTGGTATTGTTTGTAACTGAAAAATGTTGGAAACAACTTTAAATGTCTATCAACAGGGGACTGGATAAATATATTCTGATATGCTATATAGTATTATACAATGGTTAAAAAGAATGAGGAAGATCTTTATGTACTGCTATAGAATGATATCCAAAGTGTATTGTTACAAAAAATGCAGGGTGCAGAAAAATTGGTGTTGTGAGCTATCATTAGTGTAAAAAAAGAAAAAGATATTTATTTGTATATGCATAAAATATCTTTAGATACACACACAAAAAAATGGAAGTAGCATTTTTTTCCAGAGGTGGGAAATGGGTGGTTGAAAGACAAAAGTGGGAGGGAGACTTATATTTCACTGTATAGCCTTTATACTTTTAGATTTTTTTACCATGTATATGAAGGTATTATCTATTAAATATCTGAGCTCTAGTAAGAATTCCAAGATGAAGGTTTCTTTTAGATTTTCTTCCATCTGAAAGTTTGGATTATTCTTCCTTAAACCCATATGATAGACTATTTGCATCACAAGGCCAGAGCCTATCACTGTCTTTTCTCTTCTACCCCCTTTGTGTAATTTAGTGCCTGGAAGAGAGTATTCATTACAAAAATATTTGTCACAAATATAATTGAAGGCATAGAATGCATGAGATGACTTCAAACAGAGCCTTGCAAATCCCAGGTATCCACAGTAGGGCTGGTTTGTACCCACCATGATTTCCAAGGGAGGACGTTTACATTGAAATTGATCACTTTTCCTCTTAAAGAAAAACTGATGAAAAGAAATGGGATTAAGAACATGGCATTAAAACCTCATGTGATTGTATTGATGGAGGCACTGCCCTAGACACAGTCATGGCCATTGGTCACTGACGAATTGCTTCTGAGAGGATGCAGAATGAGCAGAGGGATCTGTAGGCTTGGCCATGATCTGTGATACACTGATAAAAGTTTAATAATTGGCTTCTGGTAAACAGCAACAACAATCCTGATTTGTAGCATTCACCAGTTTTCATGGTGTAAATACTCCCACCATAGCTGATTTCAGGCTACCAGCGTGACATCCCTGAATGCCAAGTTGGGGAGAGATGATAACAATTGGCTCTTGTGACCCAGTAGGAGCTGGGTCCAGCACATCATAGGATGTAACTAGGCAAGAATTCCCCTCCCATAGCAAAGAGCAGAAGGTTTAGAGTGTAAACAGAGAAAGATTGCAGTCTTAGAAATATTATGCAATTCTTCTAAGCCAGTGGTTCTCGAAGTATGGTCCATGTAAATTCTTGGGTCCCAACCTAAACTTACTGAATCAGAAACTCTGGGGATGAGGTTCAGTAATCTGGGTTTTAAAAAAGCCCTCCAGATGATTGTGATGCATGTCAAAATTTGAGGACCACCACTCTAAGTCTCAGTTTTCTCTGGGAAGAAGCAAAGGTATTTAAAAATACAGGTCTGTAGTAAGTATTAAACATAATAATGAGTATAAGGACTTGGCACAGGGGATATTAATTATGGTATTGAAGGTGATATTTTCTGTGGCTCAGCCAGGCATTTAAGAGGCACTAAATGAGTTTGAAATAAGCTCAATTCCTCTTCCTATGTCAAAGTGGGAGGGAGATATACTGAGAAAACACTTCATAGCTTTCTGTACAATTGGACCATGGGTAATTATCTTAATTCTCATAGCATCACTTGAGGAAGATGAATACCACCACTGTCTCCTGGTAGCATGCTCGGGTAGGACTAGATGCCCCAGACTAAGGCCAATGAGATGATTTCCCCTCAATGCCGAGCCACTTGGCAGCCCCCAGTTAGGTCGAATCAACTTATTTTGCATATACCAAAAACCAGCCTCCGTAAAAAGATGATGGTGAGGAGTGGAAGATGAGGGGAACGTGTTTGGACATGTAGGACTTGAATCTCAGGAAAGCCTTGGAGCTGGACAGCAACACTTGTGGTTTAGGAAAATATTAGCTTCATTTATTTAGCACCTACTACCTACCAGACATTGCAACATGACTTTTCACTATAGGTGTTATTTCCATTTTGCAGATGAAGACGTGAGGTGGAGAACTCAAGTAATGTGTTGAAGGTCTCAGAGCAGACAGTTGGCTTGTTGGATATCAGAAGGACACAGAGCCAGTCCTTTAACTATCATTTGTTCTCTTTTCCTTTATGCATCTTTGTTTTTCCTTTATGCTGTAATTCTTGGGAATAGAGGACCACTAACCCCTGTTGCAGGATTTAGTTGCTCTGAGCATCAGCAGCCATTATTCATAGTGGTGAGGTCCAAACAGAATTTGGGCAGAGCAGCCCAACTCCTACTATACTAACTCTCGGCTTTTTATGTACAAAATGCAGAAACAGGGGCTGGATGCAGAGGCTTCTGCCTGTAATCCTAGCACTTTGGAAGGCCAAGGTGGAAGGATCACTTGAGGGCAGGAGTTTGAGACCAGCCTGAGCAAGAGCGAGACCCCATCTCTACAAAAAATGGAAAAATCAGCCAGATGTGGTGACATGCACCTGTAGTCCCAGCTACTCAGGAGGCTGAGGCAGGAAGATCACTTGAGCCCAGGAGTTTAAGGTTGCTATGAGCTATGATGACGCCACTGCTCTCTAGTCAGGGTGACAGAGCAAGACTTGTCTCAAAAAAAAGAAAAATGCAGATACTAGTAACTCAAAGGGGGGTTGTAAAGGTTAAATAACATGTTTAGAGGATTAAGCACAGTGCCAGTTACAGAGTAAGCCTTAAATTGATGTAAACTTCTTTCCCATCTTGTCCTGTCTAAAGAGAGTGATATCATCTCTCTGTTTGAGGGAATAAGCTGATTTCCTCAAAGAAATTACCCACCCCTCCAGATTAGAGGAAGAGAATAATTCTAGAAGGGTTATTCACTTATTCATTAAAAAATCTGTATGTAGCACCTACTGTGTGCTAGTCACAGTTCTAAGTGTTGGGATACTGTTGTGAATAAGACAATAAGACCCCTGCTCTAATATGGCTAACATTCTAATGTAGCAGAATAGAAAATAAGCAAAGAAATAAAACTGGCAAATATTAGCTAGTGATAAATACTATAAAATATATATGTCAGGAAAGTCCTCTCTGAAATAGCACTGACATGAAGATCAAGAACGAGTTGGTCATTTGGAGTTATAAGGGAAGACTGTTTCAGGCAGAGAAAATAGCTAATGCAAATATCCTAAGGCAAGAAGACAGCTGGAAAATCTGAAGTGCAGATGAAAGGCCAGTGTGCTAGAATATAGAGAACAAGGGGAAAATGGTAGGAAATGAGTCCAGAGATAAGTTTGGAAGCACAGGTTAGATCTTTCAGAACCACAGTAAGGAGTTCTAAGAAATTTTGATTTCCTTGTAAGTCTTAAGGGAATCTACTGGTGAGTTTATGCAGAGAAATGCAATGAACTTATATGTGTATAAAAAGATCATTTCAACTGCTTTATGAAGAATGGATTTCAGAAGAACAAAAGTGGAAGCAGAGATACCGAATAGGAGGTCATTGCAAAGATAATGTTGGCTTGGAGCAAAGTAGAGAAACAGGAAATAGATGTAAGTGGATCCAGGAAATGTTTGAAGGCCAATTCAGTAGGACATATTGACAGATTGGATGTTGGCTGTGAGAGAAGGGGAGAAATCAAGGATGGGTCCTAGGTGTGTGGCTTGAGCCTCTGGCAGATGGTTTAGCTATTGACTGAGATTGGAAAGACCAAGAGAGAGCAGCCGTCTTTGTGTATCACAGAGGGAAGGAAGCAAATGAGAGAAAAGGTATAGGGAGAGGAAAAAAAGGAAAAGAAACATGCCACAAGGTACGAAATAAAATGGAGAAAATGTATAGAGGAGAAGAAAAGCAGAATAAACAAAGAGTTTTAATGCCTTGTCTGGAAAGTTTCATGCAAAATATTGGGAGATGAATTGGAGTCTGAAAGGTCTATTCAAAGGAGTTTCGTTTGGTGATCAGCATTTTCAGAGAATGGCAAATGCAAATTTATACTGCCAATTCCTCTAAGAGGAAGTGTCTGGGGATATTTAGAATCTGGAATCTTGGAAGGACTGAGGGTTCACTTACTTTAGAATTATAGAAAGTCTTTTTAAAATTTAGTCATCAAAGCCATAAGTAACAGGGATGAACTTCTTTTCAAATAGGGATATTTTCTTAGTGGCGTACTTTGAAAATCTCAACAGATGGGCAGAAAAAAGCAACATCTCAGCTTTTTCCATTGGCCCCACTTCTTTGGGGAGACAAGAGTCAGGAACTGGCATTCTCTTTCCATCATGTTCAATAGTAAAAAAAAAAATCACCAAGCAAATGTAGCATTTCTCCTTCAAAGATTTAAAATTAAGAAAAATATTTTGGGGTTGGAAACTTGGGAGCGATGTGCTGAGCTGATCTGTCTGTTCAAGACCAAAAATTCCAAAGGGCTTGGAAGAAAGCACAACAGAAACCTTCCTGTAGCTTCGTTCGTGGTGAACTGTTCTTCCTTTAAGAGAGACCTATTCTTCCCAGTGAGGCCTCCTCCTATTTTAATTTTTTAAGAACGTGAATGTTAAACCAAAGGTAGGAAGATCAATAGAGAGGTGGTTGAGATGTCGAGATTTTTTTTTTTTTTTGGTCATGTTTTGTTTCTGAAAGCGGCTACCAAGGGGCCAAGGGAAGGACTGAGAATTCCTTTGGAGCCATTTGAAATCATTTAGGAAATATGCAGTTGGAGTTGAGATCCTCCAATCAGGAATCTCTCGCTCTCTCTTCTACTTCTCCAGAAACAAAATGATAAGACCTCAGCACAGTTGAAGGGAGGTAATTGTGGGTCCCAGCTGAGAGTTTTGATTGATCTGTCACCTCCAGTTGCCCAGGAACTTGTCTGCCTGGGCATTCATTGGAAACCAGAATCGAATCCACCAGTGTCTAGCATCAGAAAACTATGCCCAGGTCCAATACAGTTGGGATGACTAGAGGGGAAAGTAGTATTTCTTGAGGCCTACTATGCTGTAAGTCCTGCACTGGTCATGTCATACATCTTATTGTATTATTCCTCACCTCAATGCCTGAGCACTATTATTTCTGTTTTAATTCCACATGAATTCAGTTCTGCCTAGCTGGACCTGATGCATGGATATATTGAGCAGGGAGGAGTTGGGTGACATGTCTTCCTTTATATGTATTGACAGATTTTCATGGAATTCTAGAAATTTCCTGCAGAAGGAAAATCACTTGAATTGGAATGGATTTGGCAGGGGGAAGGGTTACAACAGAAGCCAAACTTCTGGGAAGGATTCTGGAGACTCCAATGAGCATTCATTCTTAAAGAAGAAAACAGTGGGGCAAGGCAGATTCTGCAATGTGGTCTGCATTGCTCCTGGCCCTGGGTTTAGCACTGAGACTGGCACAAGATGTTCTGACAGCGTATGTAACCCTCGGAAGAAAAAGGGCAATGTCTGCAAACTAGAAAAGAGGGCTCACGCACTCAACCTGACACTGTCCAGAAAAACCTTCTGTGACAATGAAAGTATTCTACATCTGTGATGTCCAGTACAGTATTCACGGGACACACAAGGCTATTGAACACTTGAAATGAGGCCAATAGGACTGAGGAATTGAATTTTAATTTTGTTTAAACTTAAAGAAATTGAAATTTAAACTGAAATGGTCTCATGAGTCTAGGGCCTTCCATAGCTAAATGCTCCATTGCTGTGGCACTTCCACAGTTTAAGTGTACCTCGTTAAACAGAGTTCAGAGATCTGGAAGACAGTGGAGGCAAGGGGCAGCAGCAGAGCATACAGTGAGAGATGTCAAGGTAAATACAGCCCAAGCCAATTTAGAGCTTGATAAAAATCACTTTATGGACTAGACTTCTTGTATAAGAAGGGGGAGGTTTAAAGATTGCAAATATGTGCATTGATGACCTCATTTCTACACAGATGGTAGTGAGCTTTGGGTGACATTTACAAGGGATAACTACTAGGCTCACTCCTTTGCAGAGTGCGTAGCACCTACTCGAGTCCTTAGCACACTGTACATGTTCAATAAATATTTATTTTGGATGAATGAATGGGTAAATGGGAGAAAAAGGTACTCCCCTAAGATCATTGTATGAGTTAGCTGTTGCTACAAGAATGCTGTATGACAAACCACTCCAAACTCAGAGTGACTTAAAACAAGAATCATTTATTCTTGCTCAGAGATCAGGAGATTAGCTGGTGTGACCCATGTTATGTGAAATCACTGAGATGCTCAGACTAACTGAGCAGTAGCTACACAAGAGGAAAACTCTTCATACAGATGGCAAAAGCTCAGGAGGGCAAACAAAGACTTATGTGGTCTCTTAAGCTGGGTCCTCAGAACTATCATGTTGTTTCTTCCATCCATATTCCATTGGCCAAAGCATGTCTGTTCAGCCAGCTCAAAGTTAAGGGTTGGGGAAATACATTATGCCCAAAGTGTATGAGGGAGAACTATGAAGTCACATGATGAAAAGCAGGTTCAAAGAGGGGTGAAGAATTGGGCCCAAAATTCGATCTGCCCCCGTCATGTGGCAAGCCAGGGCCAGATCTGGAGTTGTTCATATTCAGTGTTATACAGTTCCATAGTCCATGTTCCTTCCTGTGCCTCAGATGCTTCATACACGATCAAAGACAGTTTTACCATTCATGTGATTACTAGTCTCCGGGACTGATGTTATGTTTCCATCCTTTAAAAAATATGATATTCTGCTTTTAAAAATTTTGTTATTTATCTCATTGAATAATTGTCATTTTTGTGGTACTGGACTGCAATCAGTCTGCATGATTTGGCTCTATCATAGGACTGGAGGTGTAGTCTCCTAGAGGTTCAAAGAATTTGTTAGTCTGCACATATTTTTGCCTTAATCATGGACCATCTCAGTTACTAAGGGTCTGGGATTCTGCTGCCAAAGGCTGAAGCACAAGAGGGTGGAACTTTCACAAACTGAGTACCCTGGGTTTGGTTTTCAACCTTTGACTGAGGTTCCTTGCTGCTGTTGGAACCTACTATTGCTTTATTTATTTATTTGATTTGTTCACTTAAAAAATTAAATGCAATAAAATTCTGTAAGGCTTTTATCAAAAAGTCCCAAGACAACAAATGTTGGCATGGATGCAGAGAGATAGGAACACTCATACATTGCTGGTGGGACTGAAAACTAGTGTAATGTCTATGAAAAGTAATATGGAGATACCTCAAAAAAGTAAAAGTAGAACTACCATTTGATCCAGCAATCCCACTACTGGGTATCTACCCAAAGGAAAAAAATCACTCTATAATAACGACATTTGTACTTGAATGTTTATAGCAGCACAATTCACAATTGCAAAGATGTGGAAACAATGCAAGTGCCCATCAATACATGAGTGGATGAATAAAATGTGGTTTATATATACCATGGAGTACTACTCAGCCACAAAAAACAATGGTGAATACCTCTTGTATTATCCTGGATGGTGCTGGAGCCCATTCTTCTAAGTGAAGTATCACAAGAATGGAGAAACAAACACCACATGTACTCCCCATCAAATTGGTACTAATTGATCGACACTTACGTGCACATATGGAGGTAACATTCATTGGGTGTCGGGCGGGAGGGAGAGGGGAGAAGGGATTGGATCAATGCACATATAATGGGTGTGGTGTGCACTGTCTGATATGGGCATGCTTATAGTTCTGACTCAGGCAATGCAAAGACAATATATGTCACCTAAATGTACCCCTGTAAAATTTTGAAATAAAAAAATTACATAGAGTAAAATTCTCTCTTTTTGGTGTATAATCCTATGAATTTTGATAAATTTATGTAGTCATGTGACTGCCAAAACAATCAAGATGTAGCATATATCCATCACCCACAAGATCTCTTGAGCTGACCCTCTGGGTCAACTATTTCTAATATTCCCAGCCTTTTCTAGAATGTCATAGAAATGAATCATACAGTGTAGCACTTTGAGTCTGGCATCTTTTAATTAGCATAATGCATTTGAGATTCACCCATATTGTTGCATGCATTAGTGGTTTATTCTTTCTAATTTCTCAGTAATAGTCCATTATATGGATATACCACATTTCGTTTATCCATTCTGAGGCTGAGAGACATTTGTTTGTTTCCAGTTTTTGATAGTTGTAGAAAGGCTACTATAAGTCTCAGCATAAAGGTTTTTGTGTGAATGTAAGTTTTCATTTTTCTTGGATAAATACTTAGTGGGATTCCTGGGTTGTATGGTAACATGTAGAACTTTTTAAGAAATAGCCAAATTATCTTCCAAAGTGGCCACACCATTTTGCATTCCTATCAACAGTATAAAAGTGTCCAAATGTGTAAGTGTGGCATTTTATTTCTCTATTTTCCTCTCTGCCACTTATTTCCCTATATGAATTTGTAAACCCAGACCCCATTCACTGATTTTTTTCCCTTCCCTAATAGTTTAAAAGAGGCTATTGTCTGGATTAGATTTGCTTTGGAATAAAGTGAGTCACAGTTCTCTGCATGGTGCAACAGGTGTCAATATTGGAGTTCAAGTGCAAGAAATTAGAATATTAATTTGCCTCTAGTGCATTGAAATTTTCTTCTTCACCATGTTACCTCAGTACAAAAATAGATGTATGTGTATATTTTCTATAAAGCTAGTTTCTTAGCCTTAGGTGCTTGTTAAAATTTTGGGCTGTCAGCCTACCATGATTTCTGATATTTGTCAAGCTGAATTTCTAACATTGGCCTTTACCAACTTCAATGTATGTTGGCCCAGCTCTCAACTGCCAGCACCTGCCCCTTTTTGTTTGAGACCATTCTGCCATCAAAGGCCACTCTGCTCATGTACACAGCAGGTTAGTGTGCCATGGAATTACATCCCCCAGGAGCAGCCCTCAAACACTGACTGACAGAAAAAAGATAGAGTTAGTGTATAAACACCCCAGCTCTCTCACCCTTGGGTTGGAATGACTCTGAGGGATAAGGCTCTGTACCGGCTTCTAGAGTTCCCAGTGAGTTTAAGCTCCAGTTGCCCACAGTGGTAACTTGCTTGATAATGCAAAATTTGTTGGATGCCTTCTTTTTCCTGTTTGACTTCTCTACTCCTGTCCCTTAACTTCCCACATGACCCATGTAGACTAAGTCTTTGGCTCTCTGTCTACTTTTTGGGGAACCCAAACATAGACTGGCCTATTTTTGATTTCTCTCCTCAATTTCGTATTTTAGTTGTCTGTGTTCCTAATAGCCAAGTGTTCTACCATTAAATGGATCTATTCAAACTGACATCCAGCTCCTGACATAGTCTAGGTGTCCCTGTTCTCCTGCTGTTTATAGACATGATATAGCATTTGTATGGTGGAAAGTGTATGGCTGTAGGAATCATATCTCTGTGGACTTGGAAAAGTGACTTAAACTTCTCCAAACTTCAGTTATGACATCTTTAAATTGAGGTTAGTGAGTCCTATTATGAAGATAGTTTAGAAATTTAAGACACCTATGCATGTTTAATGGAGAGTATAGGCCATTGGCATAGGTTGTTTCTCTTGTTTTTCAGGGTCTGACCACTTTGAGACCAAGTCTTATTTATGTCATGGGTTACTACTTTTCAAGAGCACACATCGAAGAGTAAGCCTGTTTTTGTCTATGGTATTTGGTTTTTCATTGACCTAAAAGTCAACGAAAAGTGACATGATGTATTTGTGCCATAGTTCCTGTTTCAGTAGATTATTTCAATAGAAGAAGTAATTCCTTTGAGTGTTACAGGTTAGAAACTTAAACAAAAATTACGGAGTATTTTTTGCATGTGTATTGAGGTTGGATGAAAGAGGAAAGCAGTGATATGAAAACAAATGTCCTTTTTCCGCTTTGGATCTCAAGCATAATACAAGGGGGAAGACTCAGATCAAAACATAACCTTGGAGTTGGGAACAATATGAAGAGTCATTTAGTAATAATAATAGCACTAGCTAATTTTTACTGAATACTCACTAAAGAACCTGCCAGGCAGTGCACCAACTGCTTTCGAGGTGACCCCTCCACAACAGCCTTCTGAGGTGGGTCCTATTACCATCATGCCCATTTTACAGGTGAGGAAATGAAGCCAGAGAAGTTAATTAACTTGCCCAAGTTTGCATTGCTAGTAAGTGGTGAGGTAGGAGTCCGACCCAGGAAGTCAGACGCTAGAACCCACGTTCAGCCTCGGTGCCATGCCGCCTCCCCAGCCTGAGTAGCCCTGTCAAGGAGAATTGATGGTTTTCAAGACATTTTGTTCCATGTTGAATAATCCTAGTTCTTTATCTTGAGTGTAAATCAGTGTCTAAGTTTCTTAAGCTCTTTGATCATAGCTCTAACTTTCAGAAAAGATTATTTTTGTCTTCAGCTTGACAGCCTTCCGAGGCTTATTCTATCACCTCTGGGTTTTCTCTCCTCCAGAGTAAACAGTCCCTAAATCCCTGCTGCAAATCACTTATGTGGCATATGCATTCACGATCACAAGCAGGCAGCTGCACATCTCCGATGGTCATTGCTGGGGCTAGTCCTTCAGCCAGGCACCAATTTGCATTAGCTTTCTATCATGCCTAGTTTTAGGCTTGTTTTCAAGGAAGAAAAGTTCAAAAGGACTGAATGGAAGCAGAAATTCAATATTCTACATGAAGAAATGAAGAGCTCTAGAAACAATGAATCACAAGTAAATGTACCATGTCCCCCCCTGCCCCACGCATGTTCTTTGAAAGATTATTGGCTATTTCAAGCAAAATAAGCAATGTATTCTGGGATTTATTTATAACATATAACAATCACATAAAGATAGAAGGGAAGTAAAAGGAAGAATACTGTTTGTAAGATCATATATTAGATATGAAGTGCTATAATATTAATTCATGGGAGATTGTGACAAGTTAAGAATGTGTATTATAATCTTTGGAGTAACCACTAATAAAAAAATAACCAGAGATATAGCTAAAATGACAGTAGAGTAGATGAAAAAGAATACTAAAAGATACTTGATCAATCCAAATGAAGGTAGGAAAATAGAAACAAAGGAACAAAGGAAAGTGGAACACATAAAAAACAACTAGCAAGACTATGGAGTTAAACCCAATTATATGAATAATTACATTAAATGTTAATGGACTAAGCACTCAGATATTAAAAGGCAGAGATTGTCAGACTAGGTGAAAGAGTTCACCTGTGTTTTGCTTATCAGAGATATAATTTCAATGTAAAGACACAAGTTAAAGTAATAAGATAGAAAAAGACACACTGTGGAAGGGACTGAACTACATAAACTGGGGACCCCTACTTTACCTGAAGTAGGAAGTACAGAGTATTTACATAGTTGTCCAAAGTCTTAACAGAAGGAGACAGCATGAGAAGAATGACTCTTTGGAACAAGGATGTGCCAAGCGCTGTTGGATTCTGAAAACATTTCCCAAGACATACAGCAAGTTTAGTAAATAATCAAAATAGTGTCTTCCTTTTCCTGCTTTATGGAGAACTGCCAATAACAAGCCATTTTTTATGACATAAAAGCAGTGATTTTCTGCCGCCTCCTTCAGGATAGCTCTTTAGCCTAACCCGGCACCTTATCTATGAGCAGTAGCAATCACATGAGTTGAGTACCAGTTTCCTTCTCCAGTTGGGGTTTGGTGATGAACTTAGCTGGCTGACACCTTTTATCCTGGTCTAGTATGTCTGCTTTTCCTGCTGTCCTCATAGTAGTGGCTAGTCCCAAAGCAAACAATGAGAGAATATAGAAAGAAGAATAGGCTGTTGACATGTTTATTGCTCCGGTTTTGCCAATGGACCGAAGGGTGTAAAAATGGAAGAGATGCTGTTTGGCTTTGTTCGTCGTGCTTTGCTGTGAGGCTGTTGTTTGGTAAAACGTATGGTTTCCAAGTGGCAAGTTATTTTCTACACATGCAGAATATATGCAATGTGTGCCTCTTTCTTCACAGGCTGAGAAAACTACCAGGCTTCTGTGAAAGAAAGTAAGCCTGGAATATTCCTTCTCTCCCTTTGACCTCCTTCTAAGACTCCTGCTTAACATTCTTCTGTAAGTCTCCTCAGGTAGGGCAATTGCAGAGATGTAATTCCATTGACAAAATTCATGGTTTCAGTCCTGCATGTTAAATGAATTTCAGATAAACTGGAGATTGTCTACAACTGTGATAAAAATAAGACTGGGCTGGGGAGAAACTTTCTGTGATGGGTGGTTATTTTTCTGGGAGTTAACTTTAATTAACCTGTCTTCTTTAAGCCTGCACATTTGAAAGGCTCTTGAAGGTGGCATTTTCCCCCTGCCACTCAAAGGGAATGAAGGTGACAATCGAGTTTATTGCTCAGCATTGTTAATTTGGTTGATATTGGGGCCATTCCAAAGAAACCATTAAAGCTGTCATAGGAAATAAAGGGTAACGCATTTGAGAAGGAGTTCGGAACATTTTGGCTTTTGGAGTGGCCTGTATAATTTTTGGCAAAATGAAAAAAAAGGGGGCGGGGAAGAAAAGGATGAATTCATTATCTACAAATAGTGGAAAATATTATAAATGGCAGTAAATGAAGTAAATGGGAGTTTCCACTGTAATGTATGATTCTTTGAGCCAGCCACCCAGAAAGAGCACAGCTTGGTTTGCTGGGTGGGGAGTATTAGCTGAAATGCAAGAGACGGTTCTTGGGCTATAAGGGATGTTTGGGAATAAGGCATTCCTTCTGCTGCTGTGGATCTTCTGGTTTATTGCCCATCTGGGCCGTGCGTGTCTTGCTGCTTGTTCAATTGAACCCGAATGGAGCTCTCACCTCTTTGACTTAGATCTGACCTTAGGGTGTTGCTTTCCTGCCTGACTCAGGCTCCAGGGGTAAAGTAAATAAGAGACTAACCTCTCCTTTTGTGGGGAAATGGTCTTTCTTGCTTTTGGATGGCTCTTCTGCTCTGGCTGCCTTTGCAGGCGTGCAGAACAAAAGCCGTGGCTGTGTCTCCCTGTCAGTGGGATGCAATCACTAAGCATGCCTGCTCAGACTTGGGCCACGCTGCTCTGCTCCGCACCCCACCCTCCTGCCCTGGGGTTGAACATGTGAGTTTATGGCTTTCCCATACAGGCTACACAGGACCAGAAGGCCACGTCCGTCACTGCCATCAATACCACCACCTCTCTCCTGCTATAAAGGATCCATGAAGGGGATCCCCCATCTTTACAGACTTCTTGATGCCACTTTCTCCAAACAAGTGAGTTACCCCCTGGCCTGGAGTAAAAGCAAAGTCTACCTGGTGGATTCTCTTGTGTTCTGTCTAATAAAGCAGGTCATCTACACCATAGTATCTCCTCTATCTTTTCTTAAGTAATTTTAATGATTTTTGAGAGATCGTGAAATATTTAGAAGTAATTATAAACTCTTAGTACCCAATGTTTGCTACGAATTCCAGAAATTTGGATAACTATGTCTGTATCTGTATAAATTTTAAAATAAACTAATTTCTAAGGTTTTATTCTCTCCTTTTTATTCTCACTACCTACTGTCTATCTTAAAGTGAGCATGAAACAACCCTGAAGTTTGGTCTGTGAGTTGTTGCTGGTTCATGGAAATTGTGGGTACTGGTGCCGAATTTAATTCTGTAAGTATTTTTGGTAACTTACTATATGCTAATTCCAGAAGAAATACAGGTCACAGGTTCAGACTTTAATGAACATAAAATCTACTCAAAAATACAGAACAACCACATATACAACATCGTATATGTATTTACTTTAATTCAATGTACACACATACTCATACATTTACACACACGCACACATACACATGCATGCCCATACTCACACATACATATGTGTATAACTATGTGAACATACCCACACATATACATACCTACCTACATACATACATATACATTCACAGACACTCTCACGCATATATACATTGTCATATGCATATTTCCATTCACATATATATACACACATTCATATACATACACATGCTCACATATAGAAATTATTACATCAATACACATATACATACACACATACACACACACTTATACACATACACACACATACTTACAGATACACTGTAAAAATTTTGATCAATTAATTAGCTAGAGTCCCTTAGATACATATTAATTGTGTGTATCCGTATTTTTTATCATTTTGATGCAGTTTCACCATTAAGAATGGTGCTGATTTTTGTTTTTCAGTATTTATTTTTATCATATTAAGAGACTTTCTTTCTGTTCTAACTTCACTAAGGGATTTTTTTGTTCTGATAAATTTTAAAAATACTCAAAAATATAATGAATAATCATGCACATTCATATACCCACCAATCAGAATTGAGGATCGATAAGTTTTTGCTCCATTTATTTCATCCTAATTTAAATAAAAGAAGTAAAGTATCGCAGAGGATGGTGAAGTCCTCCACCTATTGCTCTGCTTTCTGTAACCCAGAGGAAAATGTGAATTGAATGTGTGTCTTTATTACTCTGTTTTAATATATTAATACTTACATACATATGTATGTGTTGCTGAGTAATGTATAATGTTTGTTTTTGTGTTTTGAAATTAGGTGTAAATGTCAAGGTGTGTACCATCTGAAACTTGCTTTTTTTTTTTCTTTTACTAAACATTTTGTGTGGAGCTCTAATCATGACTGAATAGAGAGAACTACATTATTTTAACAATTGTCTGGAATTCCAGCATATGAAAATACCAAATGTTATTCATTCTCCTATTGATATAATTTAGATTTTTTCTATTTTAAAGAGCTTTGCAATGGAAATTGTTGAACATGTCTGTTTATAAACACAGGCAAGAATTTCTCTAGAATATATATCCCAGGAGTAGAATTTCTCAGTCATATAGTATGTAGGTTATCAATTTTCCTAGATACTGCCAAATTGCTCTTCAAAATGATTTGACCAATTTAAACTCCCACCAGGAGTTTATGAAAGTTCTGTTTGCCTACATCCTTGCTATTTTTTAAAATAGTTTCAGATGTCTTAATGTTAGCCTGTATGGGGTGTGAGATGGTATCGCACTGTTGTTCAACTCACAGGTCCTTAGGAGTTTTTTAGAACTGGAAATAAATGTTTCTCTTCAATGCCTTTTTTGAATATATCAAGTTTTTTTAGCCATATGCATTGTTAATTATATTAACTGAATTCTCATTATTGAATCATCTTATGATTTCCATAGGTTATTCCCATATGTTATTCATTTAATGTACTGAAAAATTACATTTAGTAATATTTAATTTATGAGTTTTTCATGTCAATATCTATAAGTAAGATTGTTCTATAATTTTTTTCTTAGGATATTTTTCTCAGGTTTTGGCATCAGTTTTATGTTCTCTTCATAAAAATGTTAAGAAATATCCTTTCTTTAGACTTTGGAACATGTTATATAGCATAAGAAAAATGTCTTCCTTGAAGGTTTGAAAAAGCCACCCTTGAAATGGGCTGGTCTTGGTGCCTTTTGGAATTTTAGGTAAGGTAGGGTAGGAGGGCTTAGGGAGAAGAGGGAAGTAACTCTTTATAAATGTTAATAATTTCTTCTTTGGTTATTCATGTTAGGTTTTCTTAAATCATTTCAAGTTTTCTAATATTTTTCCCTAGAAAGTTAGCCAATTTCCCCAGGTTTCAAATTTATTTATTTATAATGAAAGCCAAATATGTTGATCAGCCATAATATATAAAGGACTATTACAACTTGACAATAAAAAGGCAACCCAATTGAAACACACACAAAGGATCTGAAAAAACATTTCTCCAAAGAAGATATACAGATGGCCAATAAGAACATGGACAGAAGCTCAACATCATTAATCATTAGGGAAATGTAAATCAAAGCCATAACGAGATACCACTTCACACCTACTAGGATGGTTACACTCAAAAAGACAGACAGTAATAACTGTTGGCTAAGATATGGAGAAGTGAGAACGCTTATACATTCCTGGTGGAAATTTTAAATGATGCAGCTTCTTTGGAAAACAGTCTGGCAGTTACCCAAAAAGCTAAATATTGAGTTACCATATGACTCAGCAATTCCACTCTTACATATATACCCAAGAGAACTGAAAACATATGTTCACACAAAAACTTGTATATAAATATTTATAGCAGCATATTCATGATAGCAAAAAATGAAAACAACCCAAATTGTTCATCAGCAAATGAATGGATAAACCAAATATGGTATGTCCACACAGTAGAATATTATTCAGCCATGATAATGAATGAAATACTGATTCATGCTATAACATGGATGAATCTCGAAAGCCTTATGCTAAATGAAAGAAGCCAGACACAAAAAGCCACATATTATATGACTTATATCAAACGTCCAGAATAGACAAATCCATAGAGACAGGAAGTAGATTAGCAGGGGCTGAGGGAGGGGGCATTAGGAGTGACTGCTTATGGTGTACAGTTTGTTTTTGGGATGATGAAAATATTCTGGGATGGGACAATGGTGATGATTGTATGGCTCCTCAAATATACTATACATCGTTGAATTGTACATTTTAAAATGGAAAATTTTGTGATGTATAAATTGTATCTCAATAAAAAATACATTAGTGATGTTCAGAACATAGAATCTTAGAGTTGGAAGGGATTTCAGAGGTTGTCAATTTTAAACTCAATCAAATTCGGATGGTCGGGGATCTTTGCTTGAGGTCTCTTCTTCCCTAAACTGGAGTTCAAAACCGTACAAGAGAAACAATTCAACAGTTTTAATGGCTAGAAAAAATGTTTTTTTTTTTTCCCACCTGAAATTATCCTTCCTTAAACACTCTCCCACTGATTCTTGTTCTGATGTAATAAGCAAAGCAAAGGACGTCTCCTGCTCCTCTTCCATCTCTTGCCCCTTCAGTATCTCTCTTTCCCAAAAATGTGGATATGGGGATAGTGGCATTATTAGATATTTTATTATATTTCTTCCTTTTTTTGGTGTTTATTTAGTCTTTCTAAAACTACTGTAAATATCACATTTGTTATTTAATTGGAAGAAAAAGGTATTGGCAAAATACGCCCTCCAGAATTGAGAATGACTAGATCAGAGGAAGGGGCAGTGGGTCTGTTTACTTACTTGCAGTAGGTCTAATTTTGGGCACAATTGTAAGGATTACAACAATGTCAGCTCCCCTGTGCCCTTACTTCCCTTCTGCCCCCAACCTTGCTGATTGAGGACCCTCTTCTATCCCCTCGTACAAAGTTGTGCTTAGTTGGGTCCATTTCTCAGTTTAAGGCACAGTGAGGTAGAAACAGAAGGGCCAACCCACAGATTCCATTAACTCAGAATCTATGCCCTCCATATATACCAATTTCCCTTAATAGCTTTTAATTTTGCAGTAGTATCAAAGAATAAAAGAGAAACCTCTTCTTAAGAAGAGACTAGGATAGACAGAAACAGAGGTAAGAGAGAGCTTAAAAGAATAATGTAGAAGTGAATGAATGTGGCTCTTGTCAGAGAGAGGAAGAATGCCTGTTTCTTCTCTTTGCCCCAAGCATGCTCCTTGGCTACATCTATCGGAACAGTGGGTGGTTGGACCATAAATCTCACCCAGGTTGTCAGAAGCTAGGACTCCATTCCTCCCTTTTGTGATCTATGGTTGGTAGAATAGCATAATAGTTAAAAATGCAGACTCTGCAACTGAAGGCCTGGGTTTGAACCCCAGATCTATGTCTCCTTTTCCTCATCTGTGAAATGAGGTGATCATAATTCCAACTTTATGGGATTGCTATGAGGATTAAAGCTAACACACACACAGTATGCAAACACTTCACATACATGTATACAGAGAGACAGAAGAGAGAGACTACTTAAAGTCGTTCCTAGCACAAAGTATGTGCTGCATAAATCTATGTAAATGTCAGCTACTGCCACTGCTGCTGCTGCTGCTGTTCTAGAGTAGTGTTTAGGCCTCCCAGGCTTTCTGGAATGAGCCTGACTTTCTTCAGCTCATTCTTCAGTTGTACTTGTTAACTGGTCATTGCTTTGGTTTAACTGATGCTCAGAGAGGCTGTTCACTCCCTACTTAATCTGTCTACAGTTCCTGCTGACCTAGATTTTTTGTTTCTACAATTCCCCTTACAGCTTTGACAGCAAAGAGGCCACATTACAAAGCTGAGTAGGGCGTGGTTCCAGGAGGCAGCTATAAAATCTCAAAACCTCCTTTATTCCTAGGGAAATTCCTGACTGCTTTGGTTATCTCCAGACCTCCCTGCATGGGGAGGGGGGTTTGCTGAAGCCTCAGTTTTCATGTCTCCGCTCCATAACCTTGTAGGTGAGACTCTGTCGTCTCTCTCTTCCTCAAGGCTGGCAGCTCCAGGGAGCACATTGGAATGTCTCTTGGTCTCTTTTCTGCTTAATTATGTTGTATGTGCTTTGTGTTCTCAGCCATGCCAGAGGTGAGTCACCCATTCACTTGTTTGCTCATTCATTCATTTAGAAAGTCTTTATTGGGAGCTTAACACATACTGTACTTGGCTAAGTGTGGGATGGATGCAATCATGAGCTAGACAGATATCGCCCCTGCCCTCAGGGAGTGCGTAGGTTATGTGGTTTCCAAGGTGGTATTGACTTTGAAGCATCAAGGATAATTCCCAGATTATTTTCCAGGGTAATCTGATGAATGAAGGCATTAAAGGAATTCTAGAGGAGGAAGAGGCTGAGGATAGAATGGAAGACAATGGATGATGTCTATAATTTTGGACTTGTGAACAACCTAAGGGGAGATGTGACCATATGGTTCTGGAGTGGTGCTGTCCAATAGAATATGACGGGAGGCATATATGGAGTTTTAAGTATTCCAGTAGCTACATCAAAACAAATAAAAAGAAACAGGTGAAATTAATTTTAATACTATTTAAATTTAAACCAATATATCCAAAATATTATTTCATCATGTAATCCATATAAAAAGTATTAATTACAATTTTGACACCTTTATATACTAAATCTAAATCCAAGGTATATTTATAGAACATCTTAATTGAGATGCTAAATTTTCATTCATAGTTGAAAAATTCATGGTTGAAAAAGTAGATTTACATATGTAAATAGTTCTAAACATTCTTAAAAGTATCCCAATAACTAAGTTGAGTATATTGTTTTTTAAAAAAATTGAAATATATGAAAATGAAATGGAATTAAAAAATTTAGTTGCTCCATTGCACTGATTGCATTTCAAGTGCTTGATGGCCACGTGTGGCTAGTGGCTCCTGTATGTAATAAGGCAGTTGTAGAGCTTAAAGGGGGATCTGGCATGAAGATTCTTCAGACTACAGATGGGATTTGACACCAAGAGAGTAAACAAGATCACTCAGGAAGACCATGCAGAAGAAGAAATTCTGGGACTATCTCCATGAGTCTGCCCCTTTACGTGCTATTTCTGACACTTTAGCCAATGACTAAAATGGTTCATTATCTTAGATTTGGGTATATAATTGATGATGAAGACCCTAGGCCCTGTTTGAAAATGGGGCCATGGAGACCGACATTGAGATGTGTGCATCTGCTCTGTGCCTTTTACTTGAGTGCAAGAATATCTAGATGTTACCCAGATGTTTTCCAAGCCCTCCTGATCCCTTGGAGATCTGGTACTAACCCCATCTCATGGTCTGCAAAAAGGCCAAGCTCTCCTGAGATTCCTTCAGCTCTACCATCTTCTCTGAGAGGGTGAGTGTGGTCTCTAGACCATTTCAAATCAGCTGATCTGAAACCCTGACCCTTCACTGCTTTCTACAAAAACTCCCCTCACACCAGACACCATTGAATTTAGCCACCTTGCGAAGGTTGGAGTCAACAACAAACTGGACAGCTCTTTAGGACACCTCTGGCTTCCCTCTGCTTTCTAACCTTCCTCTCCTACTCCCTCTGGCATTACTCACTCCTCCCCTCTCAGTGTCAAATACATTGCCTGGTCTTCCCATAATTATAATTGGGTAGCTTATATTTGTTCTTTGTGCCTTTCCATAAATGCTAAATGTCTTATCTGACCTTCTCATCCAAACAAATACAATAGCCTCCTTAAGAAAAATGTAGGTGAATAAAATCATCTGCTGGTCATGACAACTGCTTTCTGAACTGGGCCTTTTATTCTTCATCTCATCCTATGATATGGTCCATGTTTCCCCACAGTGCCTGCTCACAGAAAGTGGTCAGTTTATGTTTGTTTTATGACTGCCCCTGCTCTCTTCTTCCCATAAAAATCTATCTTTCAGAGGAGGATTGGACTAATTGCTCCTTTACCCATTTCAGCCAGGCCACAGACAAAGCCACAGTTCATTTTGTGGCTGGAGTTTACTGAAAGCTTCCCTTCCTCTTGCTGCGGCCAGCTTATGTGATCACATGGCAAGGTTGGTCTGAAGCAGTGGGCAAGAGTTGTTGAAACAGTGACTGCTTATGGCTGGGGGATTAGAGCCCTGCCTTCAGCACTTAGTGTGCCGTGGCCCAGAAAATAAAACTTCATGTTTACAGACTTGGAATGAGTGTGGTCAAGAGGGGAGTATTGGCTGGTTTGAAGCATCATCAAGAAACAAAAATTATTTTGGGTAGTTTGGATGCCTACGGATGGCTGAGACAGAGAATAAAATCTTTCGTAACCTTAAAGGGTAAAAATCAGAGAAATGCCAATGGCCTTTGCTGCATATCACATAGGTAGAGCAGAGTGGCAGCTTGAGTTGCCAAGGAAGTCATTCATTCATTCTTTTGTTCATTCATTCATATGCCAGGAATCTTCTAGGCTAGCATTTACTGAGTGATTAACATGTGTCAGGCACTATTCCAAGCACTTTACTTGCATCGACTCATTTAATCCTCCCAATAATTCCATTAATCTGGCACTATAAGAAGTTAATTAATTTGCTCAAGCTTATGTAGCTAGTAAATGGTGAAGTCAGCATTTGAACCAGGATATCTGATTTCAGAATCTTTTGCCTTTACCACTAAATTGGCAAACAAGACTGAGTCCCTGCTGTCATGGACCTTATAGTCTAGTAGAGAGACAGCCAATAAACCTACAAGTAAAATTTAAATCAAGAACATTATTTCAGATAATGAAAAAGGATATGATTGAATAATGAGATTGACTAACTGGGCAGACAGTGTGTCAGAGTAGCTATTTCAGCTAGATGGTCAGGCACAGCCACTCAGAAAAGATGACATTTGAACAAGATGCAAATAAGGATGAGAAGCTAGACACGGGAAGATCTGGAAGAAGAGTGTTTCAGGCAGAAGGAACAGCTAAAACAAGTTCTTAAAGTGGATTGAGTAGGATTGTTGATGCCCCTGCCTACATCTTCTTTCCTGGGCCAAGGTACCCATCCCTCAACCTCTCAAAGCATTGGCTGCTCTCTACCCACAACTGCAATTTCCCTTTACTCTGTGAGAATGCCCGAAATAGGTGGATGACAGCCAATCAGCCAATGACTGAGTGGTATAAGACACCAGCCTCTTGCCTCAGTGGGGCCAGGGGATTGTTAGGCTGAGCCTGGTCTCCAATGGAGACCACATCTTTGATTGGTGTCTTCCCTTTCCCTGTTCTACTTCCCTAACTCTCTTGCAGGTTTGTGCTGAGAGCCTCCCCTTTATAAACCACATGCCCAAGAGTCCCCATCAATATGAAGCCCAGCCTGAAACAGTGAGAAAGAGCCTGGTACAATGGAAGGATAGCAGGGGGATGGTGTGGCTACATCAGAGTGAGCGAGGGAGAGAGTATTAGGGGAGACCGGAAGAGGAGGACAGCTTAAGGAATATTATGTAGGCTGGGTAAAAAGCTTAGATGCCACTCAGAGGTGATGGGAAGCATTTGGAAGGTAATCTGGGTATTAAAATGCTCTCTCCAGTAGCAGTGTGGAGAATGGGCTGTTGAGCAGGGGAAGGCAGAGAGCCTGTATGGCCGTCAGTTACAGCAACCCAGGCAAGAGATGATAGCGCCTTGAATGAAGAAAGTCGTGGTGAAGCGGGAGCTGGATATGGGCGGTATTCTGGAGGTAGAGTTGGGACTTCCAGATAAATTGCGTATAGCACAGTTAAGGAATCTATGTTTAACAGTCAGGCAAATGTCTGGATTTGTTGGGAGCAATACTTGTTTCCTCTTAAGCCCTGGAAATCTCTCAAGAGGGTTGTTTGCTCTTAATTCTGACTTTCTCCTTGGTGGATGAATCTGGAAGCTGATACAGTTTTGAAGTAAAATGGTTACAATATGGTAGTCAGGGGAAAGTAACAACACTGTTCCCTTATTTTCCTCTCCATGCAGTAAAGCATATTTGCTTCTTCTTGCTCTTTATATTTCTTTAACAGCTGTGGTGTGGCTTTGATCAGATACTCCGTGTAAGCTGGGTGAAGGCTACTCCATTGCTCCTTACTTTCTTTTGGGCAGGCCACTGTGTGCACGGCACTTCCACAGCAGTGGTCTTGGTTACTCAAAGGCCAAGGAGCCATGCAGCATCAGGGAAGGCAGAACTCAATTCCCCTGCTGCCCTCAGTCCCAAGCGGATGTGAGTGGGAAAGAAAGTGAGGAGTGACTGCATGAGAATGATTACCCTTCCCTTCAGAAAGCCTCCTGGAATATGGAATAGATTAGGATACTCGGAAGCTCTGAATGCCACAGGTCATGCTGAGAAGGGTGGTGAGCCTCCCAAGGGCACAGGCCTCCCTGGTTTCAGGGCGAGGCCTGGAACTAGCAGGAGGCCCTGGATGGGGAGTCCAGGCTCTGGGTGGAGGAAGGGAGCTTTCTTTCATTCTCCTTTGTTCAAAAGAGAGACTTTTTTTTCTCTAGTGGGAGGGTGGGACACATGCATAGCCAAAAATTTAACTCTTCTTAACTTTCCTAATTTGGGGAGGGAAATGTTAGTACCAGTGTCTTCCAAGAGAGCATCGCTCACTTCGAAGAGAGCTCCTTGGGATTTGGGAAGGCCATGATTAAGAAAGCAGATCTGGGCACTCACACCAAGAAAAGTGAGTCTTGATCACAAAGAGATGCTTAACAGACCCCTGAATAATTGGAGGGACAGAATCCACATGGCCTTTTAATTGATGGAAGTAGAGCATTTACAGTGTGAACAATAAGTGGAAAAGAGGTCACAGCTTTTCTTGATCCACTGTGCCCAAGCCAGACACCCCATCACTTCCTGCTTCACGCCACGCCATTGTGCCTTGACTCGCAGCCAAAGTAAGTACTTAATTTTCTATCTGTAGGTGTGCAAGCAGTGTTTATCTAACTTGTGGTGATGTCTCTATCTGTTATCAATGTCTTGCACAGTGTAATTTTTGAGAGAACCAAGAGGCAAACACACAATGCCAAGCACAGAAGTAAAGTGCAACTTTGCTATTTTGGGTCAGGATCTGACATTGTTCCCTGTCTCACGCTCTTCCTCCAGGCAGGTAAAATCATCTAATATTTCTATCTGCAGGCCTATCGAGCCTCAATCTGACATAAGTGCATGCCCCAGCAAGAATTAGACAAGAAGCTTCCTAAAAGTTGTGCAAAGTGGTTCCTATGTGATATTCGTTCTACTTTAGTTAACTAGAGCTTGAGGAGCCAGTGGGCCATACTTGGCTGGTGTTTAGCAAATGTTAGAGATGTGTTCCAGAATTTAGGACTGGTCGGAAGGAGGAATATACCTTTGGGAAACACACAGTGAGGATGGGAGCCAATGATAATCTTCACAGGATAAAGATAATAGAGTATGCAAAGAACAGGCAAGAGTGGTATTTTGCAGAATATCTTTCATTAAGTGATAGACAAAGAATAGGGAAAAACACTGAAGGACACTTTAAATGAACAGTAGGAAAAGTTGGAGGGGAACCAACATTACAGAAACCAAGGGAGGGAGGCAAGATTGCATCTGGGATTGAGATGGGTGGTAAACCTAGCCTTTGATTTGGTTGACCTTTGAAAAGACAATTTCATTTTGGGTTGATTCTTGTATATGGTGAGAGATAAGGGTTCAATTTCATTTGTCTGCATATGTATATCCAGTTTTCCCAGTACCCTTTGTTGGAGGGATTGTTCTTTTTCCACTGTGTGTTCCTGGCACCTTTGTTGAAAATCAACTTACCATAAATGCTTGGGTTCATTTCTGAGCTATCTATTCTATTCCATTGGTTGATGTGAAAGATCTGAACAATGAAAACTATAAAACATTGACAAAATAAATTGAAGACGACACAAATAAGTATAAAGATATTCCGTGTTCATGGATTTGGAAGAATTGACATAGTTAAAATGTCCATACTACCCCAAATGATCTACAGATTTGATGTGGTCCCTATCAAAATTCCAATGTCATTTTTCACAGAAATAGAAAAAACAATCCTAAAATTCATACGGAACCACAAAGTACCCCAAATAGCCAAAGCAATCTTGAGCAAAAAGAACAAAGCTGGTGGCATCACACTACCTGACATCAAACTATATTCCAAAGCTATAGTAACTAAAAAGACAATTTCAGAAGACAGAAGTGAGGAAAAGCTAAGATGCATAAGACTGAGTACTGGGCCTCACATTTATTTGGTGCTTCTAAACTTAGTGCTCGATGGTATTCAGACAATGTCTTGTTTTACCGAGGACATAAAGAGAGAAGAGGAAGCAGAGCGATTGGTAGAAAAGGAAGGCTAGAGATTGGAGAGTGATGAAGAGGGGATATTATTAGTGTTTGTGTGTTTGTTTAGTTTTGGATGAGAAGGTTTGAGCCTGTGTTTAGGAATTGGATAAGTAGCCAGTGGAGATAGAAAACAGACACCCTCATCATGAAGGGGGAGCCCCAGCATGGTGAGAGGCAGGTGAAGGGGTTAACCCTGTCCATGGGGCAGGGAACATTTCTTCCCAGATGGGCGGGAAGGAAGAAAGTTTGGGTGATGATCCAAAGAAAACTTAAGGAGTTTGGGAGGAAACTTGTGGGAGTTCTCATCAGATGTTCTCAATTTTCCCAGGGAAGTAGGTGGAGAGGTCATCTTTGAGAGTGAAGGGGCAGGGGAGGAAATAGAGCTGGAGGAGAATGAAGGCTGGCATGGTGAATTCCATGACTGGGAGTAAGTACACCGTGGGTGATAAAAAGAAAGGCTTGTAGCCAGCCGCTGAGCCCTGCTACCAGGGTCCACCACGTGTGTTTACTCTGCCCCAGCCCCTTGACTCTGATGCTGACAAGGGCCAGGACAGCCTTTCCATGCTCAGAGATTTATGGAAAAGACGGGAGATAGTTAAGAGGAAAAGCTCCGAATTGCTTTTAAATGGCCAGGGCAGACTTTACTGAGAAGGAGAGAGTTTAGAGTTCTGAGAACAGAGAGAAAGTTTGAGGAATAATCAGGGATCCGATGGGTCTCTCTGGAAGCACATCCCTTAGTTATTTGGGGGAGTGGGAAAAGCAATTGTTATTCAGTGGAATATCCAGATCCGTCTTTTTGTTTCATGGTACTGCTGCCGGAAGTTGATCTGTAACCTAGTCCAGCCGCTTTGCCACATCTTATCTCTGATAAAATGGATTGGGGATTTTTCAGGTTACATGTGTTTTCCAACCATTCAGCATTATGCCTCACTGAATATTTTCACTGCAGTAAGTATACATATAATGTCATCTCCAAGCCATGGGGTGAAAGTTTTATTTGAAGTCTTACTTCTCAATACATTCTTATCTATCATCTTTTTTTTTTT
>NW_012151197.1:412286-440325 GCF_000956105.1 Propithecus coquereli | reverse complement strand
GATCCACCCGCCTCGGCCTCCCAGAGTGCTAGGATTATAGGCATGAGACACCGCGCCTGGCCTTATCTATCATTTTGACCTTCCACTTATAGAGATTTCCCTATTTTTTCTAGTTTTGGTGAAGAATGTTACAATCTAGAAATATAACTGACCCACCTTCCTTCAATTACACACTGAAAACAGTGGTTTCCATAGAGATTTGAGTGTGGGTCTGTACCTCTTAGTTTATCAACTTCAGTCTACTGCAGAGAAGGCTCAAGGTGGAGTATTTAAAAATAACCAGTGATGTTTGGTTTGCTCTTAACTGAGCTGAAACAATCAGGTCTAGCTACATAATTTACAGAGCCCAAGGCAAAATGAAAAGGTTGGCCCTTATTCAAAAATTATTAACAACTTCAAGACAGTGACAGGAGAGCATTAAGCCAAGCATGGGACCCTTCTAAGCATGGGTCCCTGTGTGACAGTCACATGCCCATGAAGCCAGTCCTGGAAGCAGTTCAAGGGCAGTAACACAAGTTGCAGAAGCCTCACCAGTTTTCGTCATCTCTTCCCTCTCACTATTTGGTCTAAGTCCTGAGCCAGGTTCTTCTGTTAACTTCCCTTGTGGAAAAGTTGAATCAGCCCAACATACCACTGTTGTGATCTGTTGCCCTGTGACCGCCCTGGGACCCTGGACAGGGGCTGGGAGTGGTATGGTATTGTGGACAGAGCTGGGCACAGGCTGATCTGGGAGCCTTGTTCCAGTGTGACCTCACTTGTCAGTTCCTAAGTAATTTTTAAGTCTTGTCTAGAAGTGACTCTTTCAGAACTGCCTATGAGGTATCATCTTCTTGGTTCTTTGAAAATACAAATCTGGCAGCCAAAGTAGGCTGTTCAAGTTAGGGCAATCTTGCCAGGCGAAAAGATCCACCTTTGCCATTGGGCACAAGGTTCCAACTAGGAGTGAATATGTGTCCAATTTGTGATCCGATTCACAGAAGAAACCTTTCTCCCTTCCTCGCTTTCTGATGGAGTGTATTCAAAGCTCTGATGAGAAAGTTTTGACTTCAGTGAATAACAGCCTGAAAGATCCCATCTAACTTGAAAGATTTTGGAGTTGAGGAAGAATCCTCCCTCCATGAAGGACTTTTTGCAGCTGCCCTGGAAAACGTATCAGGGCTATCCCATCAGAGTGACAAATGATGTGGTAGGGATTTGAGATTCAAGCAAGACCGTGGGTTAGAACCCTTGAAGCCTGCTGACCATAGGTGTAAACTACTGTGCAAGTTCAGAATGAGAAGTAGATCAGAAGTCAGAGAGTGAGAAGAATCATGGGTAGGCACAGTCTGATCATTGGTGGGCGTGGAAGAGAGGTGCTAGAAGGTTTAGGCCGACAGCACCTGGGGGAGCTGTGGGAACTAGGCAGGTGGGGCTCAGAGGAGCATAGAGCTCCAGGGCTGCCACGCAAAAGCTTTGGTTACCAAGGCAACTTGTTCAGCATTATCTCCTATTTTCTCTAATGTATGTGGGGTCCAGTGGCCTAGCAGGGCAGGGCTGGGGCTTGTGGTGCTGACTACTGGCTGAAGTGGGAGCGATGGATGAGGGGCAGGGCATGAAGAGGTTCTGCAAAAAGACAGAACCGGCCAGTCCTTCTGCTCTGAAGAGGACATCATTGCATTTCCTCTTCTTAATCTGATAAATAAATTCTTTAAGGGCAAAGATCATTTATTCTAGTCTTGTGCTATTCTATAGCATATGACACCATTATCATGTCCTGTTTCTCCCCCCTCCTTGTTTATATTATTGGGGCATAATTTAGATACAGTAAAATGCATAAATTTTATGGCTATGGTTTACTGAATTTCTATGGATGTATCTACCTATGTAACCACCACTTGGGTCAAGATATAGAGCATTTCTGTTTCTCCAGAAAGTTTACTTGAACACCGTTGTTAGTCAGTACTTACCCCTATCAACCCAGAGGAAACCACTGTTCTGAACTCTATCCCTAGGGAGTAGTTTTGCCTTTGCTTGACTTTTATATGAATGGAATTAGAGGTGTGTCCTTTTTTTTGTATCTGGTTCATTCTGCTCATCATTATGTCTGGAGATTCATCCATATTGTTGTGGGTAGCAGGAGCTCATTCTATTGCATTGCTGAGTAGTATTCCCTTGCATGACTACCACAATTTATTTATTCTTCTGGTGGTAGGTATTTGGGTTGTTCCCATTTTAGGGGTATTGTGAATAAAACCACTATAAACCATTTTCTTGCATAAGTCTTTTTTTGGTGGACATATATTAATAAATCTACTTTCACTTACGTCTTCCAGGTCATCACTTTCTCTTTATTCTCTTCCTACTTCACTGACTTTTCTTTCTTGATGTCCTCTGCTGGGTTCTCTTACCTTCTCAACCTCTTCTCCATCTACATTTGTGTCTTGAGTAATCTCATTTAGTTTCAGGGTTTTCAATACCATTTATATCCTTATGATGCCTAAATGTGTATCTCCAGCTCAGATCCAGCACTTAAGCTCCAAATGTATATATCCAAATGTCATGTCAGCATCCCTGCTTGGATATTTAATGGGCATCTCAGACTTTACGGAATAGAAACTGACCTTCTGATCTGACCTTCATGATCTGTTCTACTCCTGGTCTTCTCTGAGGTGTCAACTCCATCCTTCTAGATGCTCAAGCAAAAAAACTCGAGGCAATCCTTGACTCCTCCCTTTATCTCCCACCTCACATCTCATTCACCAGCAAATCTCACAGAAGCTACCTTTGAAATATATCTCCAGTCCAACCATCTCTCAAGCCTGAGATCTCTGCTTCAGCCTTTGTCCCCTCTACTCTTTCACAAAGAAGCCAGAATGACTCCTTTTAATGCATAAGCCAGGCCACGCCACCGCTCCACTCACCATCCTCCACTGGCATCTCATCTCACTCAGAGTCAAAGTCAAATCTCTTACTAAAGCACATAAGGTCCTGCATGACTAGGCCTCCCGTTCCCCACATCTGTGCCATCTCTTCCTCATCTTCCTCCCTTGTCCACTCTACTCCAGCCAAATTGGTCTCCTTGCTGTGAACAAGCCAAGCTCATTTCCCCTTCAGAAAATTTGCTTTTGCTGTTGGCTCTTTCTGAAGTGGGATCCCCCAGACACTTGCATAGCTTACTCTGTTAACTCCTTCAGATGTCTATCAAATATCATTTTATTATAGAGGGTTCCTTTGAGCACTTTGTTTAAAGCCTTAACTCCTCTTCATCCCATGCCATACGGAAGGATATAACATACACGGTCTTGTTTATTTGTTTATATCCCACGTATCACAGGTAGTTTCTTAGAAAGAGTTACTTTTTCTTTGAGTGTAAAAAGAAGCCACTTAAAGAAACATGCTTTACTTCCCAATTAGGTTATAATCTCAAGGAGATTACATTTATTTAATATTTTTTATCCTCCGGTAGGCTCAGCCCTGTGACGTTAATGTTGCTTGGTAAGTATTTGTGAGTTTGGTTGAATCATAGAAAAATACTAATATATTAGTCAAAACAGCTGTGGGATAGTGGAGAAATTACTGAAGGGACTGTGACTTTTTACCAGTTACACATAATATAACCTTTAATGAATGAGTTGCCGACCCTTTCTGAATCTCAGTTTCCTCATCTGTAAAGTGAGAGTCGTAATTCCTTTATAATTGCTTCCAAGGTGAACTCAGCATGAACGAAATAAAATGGACTACCCGATACAGGAGGTTACCAGAATCTTTTTGGAGAGTATTATTTTAGGTGCTACATGAAAGCATATATAAACTGTAAAGTGTGGCACAAAATACGATATTCACTTATTAAGGTACTGAGTAATTGTATCCTGGAAATTTCTATTTGCGGATGTCTCTATTAAACATGGGTTTCTCCTCAGTCATTCTAAAGGTGTCTGTCTGAGAGCAATGTGGTTATTACATGAAGTCTCCACTTTTCTGGGACTTTCTGTTACAGGCCTCTGGTCTGTGCAAAGTGATCATTAACTTCCAGGTGGCCTCTCATTCTGACTCCGGCAATGGGCCAATTCCTTGATTCTATCTCACAATGTAACTTCCAAAGTAAATGTCTATTAAGACTTTGTGTAAACATTCCAGACCTGTAACAAAATCAACCAAACATAAATCATACCCAATGAAAGGAGTGCAGGAGAATGTGTAAGTTTGAAAAATGAAACAATACAGTGCAGCTTCATTGCGAATCCCTGGCCTCAGTTACTTTGACTAAGACTTTCTCTGGTCTACATCACAATTCACCAAGCGAGGTAGTGGTTTTCAGTTACTCCAGTGGGCTCTGCCCAAATATAGAGAAAATAGGCCCTCCACATGTGAAGATGTAAAGATGCCTATTTGTAAATGGGCTTACTAACCTTCTAAATAAAAGCTGTATTCTACTATCTCCTTGTCACTTACTGTACCTTGTCTATATTAAGAGGGTTTGGCTAGAAGTCAAAGAAAGCAGTTATGAGAACAGTGGTTGTTTTGCTTTGGTATTCCTTCTTTATCTAGAAATGGATGGTGGATGAAAGTTCTTGCTTTTATGAATTTATTTGGGAATTTTTTCCCCCTTCGAATAGAAGGCTAATAAGACGAAATGAAAGCTCTCCCTGGAGGAATGGAGAAGAGAAGAGGGAAGATATTTGATAAAAGTTAAGAACTTTTTTCTCCTGCCTTCAGGGGCTCAGGTGTGCATTCTGTCTTTGAAGTGCAAAATTGTCAATTTGAAGATAGTTGTGCAAAACTTTGCTTTTTCTAAAAATAGGGCCCGGAAAACTTATGCATGGGGTGACTCCTATACAGAGGGGCCAACCTATTTGAAGACAGGCATTTTCAAATAAGTTACTAAATATTCAGGGTAGAGCATTTCAGCTCAGAGAACTTCTTTTTTGCATACCTAGCAGAGTCTAAAGCAATGCCATGGCCTTTTTCTTGCCTTTTATTTTACCAATCAAAATGTGTTGTCAACCTTACACTTTCTTTCTCCCTGTTGGAAACCAATGTAGAAGACAAGAGCTCTCCAAAAGGGATTTTGATGGCATGTAGGGATACCATAAGGTTTAATAAGTTTTGGAACAAGCTACCAGGAAAGATGAAATGGTCTCCTTTTCCAGAAAGTAATTTAGGGTATGTCATCCCTGGCTGGCTCACTTGGCTTTGGTCTGTTTGAATATGCACAACATGGTCAAAGGACTCTTAAGACTTGAATTGCATATCTGTATTCACTGCTGTCGTTGCCTGGCTCGTATTTCTTTGGCCACACCGGGAAGTCACTTTGCAGGTGGGTCAAATAGATGCTGATGGCTTCCTGCATCTGTAAGCCTGATTGCAGAGGGTCCTGGGAGGATGCTCCTGCTATGCAGGGGGCAGTCTGGAAGGCATTGCTGCAGAGTCACTGCCCCAGAAGCACCTCTCAACAATGAGGGATGGGGTTGGTGGATAAATTCCCTAGCCACATTTTTCCTCAGAGGTACAATTCTGAGGTGTGCAGTGTGTTCTGCACAGTCTCTTAGAAGGTTCCCAGTGGGATCGTGCCCAGTTACCCACAGCAATAAACTGCTCATGAACGCAGCCTTTATGGCTTCCATCCCTTCCCTGCCTCTCCTGGTGCTTCAGCTCCCATGTAAGCTACTTGCACCCAAATGCTTGTCTCAGGGTCAGCTTCGGAGGGAACCCAACCGGAGACAATACCTGACCTCTTCACTTAAGGGATTGCTTAGGCCAGGCATGGAATCTGCTGATCTTTTATTTTCTCAGCTCTAACGTTAGAATAATAATTATTTTAATATTCTAATTATTTAGTATTTGTTATGTACTAGGCATAGTTCCAAATGCTTTATATATATTAATACAGACATTTAAAAATTCGGCTCTATGAGGTGTGTACAAATTTTTACAGATAAGGAAGTGGAGACATGGGGGTGGGAGGGGGGTCATTTGCTCAGTGTCACAAAGCCAGTAAGGTTTTGAGCCAGGATTTGAGCCAATGTTCCTAATTAATAAGCCATCTTGCTTATTCTTTGAAAATCAAATAAAATAATGGACATAAGGGTCACTTGAAAAAAAAAATAGTCCTATACAAATGAGAGGGATGATTGTACCTAAAACTTTCTCAACCTTATCCTTTTATGACTCCTGTAGTATTGAGAGGATTTTTAGCAAAAATAGAGGCTGGCTCTGTGTTCATCCCACTCACTGAAAGCCCCTTACAAGTGAGTTGAACTTAGTCTACAAGGATATTAGATTCTGTTACCTAATTACTGTTTGTCTTTTTGAGTCGGCGTGAAGCAGTTCATTGTGAAGAACTTGGGAGGTTTCCATTGCAGTGGATTATAAGAGGCACTGGAACAGCTGATACACGGAGGTGCCATTAAGAATTATATCACCACCAAAGCATAATCTTACTGTATACTTGATTGCTCTGGGCGTGTGCTCCGGTATTGGTGCCAAAAATGCTAAGGCTTGGAGAAAGGAGAGGAGAAAGTAGAGCTACTTCCTCTGTATGCTTTGCTGCTTGGAAGGGAGACAGAAAAACAGCAGGAAATGCTCATTTCTTCTCTTGGGATCTTTCAGGGACCTCCCACCTGAACAGGAAGGTTGAACTTCGCTTTGGTAAGGGATGACTCACTGGAAGATGAAAAGCCTTGCGGTGGTCCTCGAGTGGGGTTTTTCACAGCTCCCTGAGTGTTGCTGGGCGCAGCATGAAGGAGACAGTGTGGGGTAGGTGAGCAGGCAGGTGTGGCTCCAGCCTCGTGGCTGAAAGCTTCCCTGCTCACTGCTAGCGAGCAGTCCTGGCATGAGCAGTTGGGAGGCAGACCCTAAGCAAAGCATGAACAAAGAGACACTCTGCTCTATCTTGACTGCTTTCAACTAGGCTGTTTCTAGAGGGGCAGAAAGGTGCTTGTGACTTCACAAGCAAAATGGAAGTGACTGAGTCTGCACCGGGGCTGGGAAAAACTGCCCAGGTGTGGCAAAGACACAGAGGGCAAAACAGGTGGGGAAAAGAAATTCAGGACCCCCAACCTTTCCACGGCCCTCAAAGTGCGAGTTGTGGGTGCAGTGGACGATGGCACTGACCTCAGTTCACTTGGTGCTTTGGCGAACTGTCTCAGGGCTTGGCGTGTTGCCACCCTTCCAAGGCAGATGGGGAATAAACACCATTAGCACGTTGATAAGTGTTTGTTTTCCTTCGTCATTAGGGCTAAGAAAAATAAAGTAGGGAGAGAATCAAGCCCTGGGGTAAGCCTTTAAAAGGTTTCCCCTTTTGATTCTTTTATGGTTGTCTATTTATAACGGTAACAATCACATCAGAGAGAGAAGACTTCAATCACCCCTGGGACACATTTTGTCAAAATTATATTTAAGTACTTTTTATTTATGAGCGAGAAGCATTATCTTTTATTATGGCTTTAAACCAGCGAGGGGAAGTTGTGTGTATAAACCAAGGTGTTGCTGTGGCCTGTTGTCTTTTGCGAATCCCTGGAAAAGATCACCAGGAAGGATGCTTGAGATAACTTTGTCTGCCAGGCAGTTTGCTTGAGCAGAAAGAGACCTTTCTGAAGACCATTAAAGATGATTCATGATTATTGGTCATACACATGTTGTTTTATTACTTAAAAGCATAAATCACACATTGATAAGAAATTGTGTGTATCACACTATTTTAGGCCCTGGGAGGACTAGTGAGGTGCAAGATGTGACTGTTATCCTCAAGGAAAGTACAGTTTAATTAGGGGGACAAGACTACCATGTGTGCAATAGTTAGAGACTACACAAAAGCCTGTGATTAAGTGGTGGGTTGTGAATTACAGGTTATAAGCGCTGTGATTCTCTTAGCTGTGACACACACACACAAAAAACATCATGGGAGACAGGGACTGGTACAATCTGAACAGGTTGAGAAGGAGAGAGCAGCCATTCCAGGAGAGGAGAATGGCATGCCCCAAAGCATGGAGGTGAGAATGCACACTTATGTCTGTGACACCTAAAGCAGAGCAGCCTGACTGGATTGGAGGGTTTGGGCAAATGACGCGGAGGCAATAAAGATGAGAGAAAACAGCATCAGAAAGGGGAGGCAGGACTTTTCTGTCCTCATATCATGCATTTACTTCTCAGCTCTTACAAATATCTACTCAATTTTTCTGTTTTGACCATTTGCTTATTGTAATTATTTTAGGGGTCATGTGTGTACATAGTCCTGTATTGGGTTGCAGGATCTGTCTTAGTTTAAGTTGCCCCAGAAGCAAATCCTATTATAAGGAGTCCAGGGCAAGAAGTCTATTGGGGAGGTGGTCCTAGGAAACTCTAGCAGAGGGGTAGAAAAGTGAGGCAGGGAGGTAAAGGAAGGCAATAAGGGATGTGATATCAAGATATTTGCCAATGTTGGCAAATGGAATATAATCCCACTGGTGAACCCTGGAAATCAGTATAAAGTGTACCTCAGAATGGTCCCACTTGAGAAGTGAGGTAGTTGGGGTATTTACCCACCAACTCCCATGCGCCATTGGGTGAGGGCTACTTTTGAGGGTATTACACTTCTGTTCCAGAAAAAAGTCCACAAGGAGAAGGTGCAGGTGTTTGCAGCAAGGAATCCTAGTCCTAATATGGCAGTGTCTTTAGATTAGAGATTAGAGCCTGTGCTTCAGACCCTCTGATGAAGGACGAGTCACCCTGGAGCACTGAGAAGGCCCTTTGCTAGCCATTGTTGGCTTCTTCTCATTTCTTTCCACTCATTGCTGTTGTCTGCCCTGATGCAGAGTGAACTTTGCAAGGACGACTGTAGAGTTGGGGCTGTGGATGGAAGCATGAGGGAGAGTTCTGGTTACAATAGGACTCCACCTGGGCGAATTTACTCCCAGTCCAAGGAGTTTCCAACACAGCCCTGTGGGAGATTAACAAATATGATGATGGCTCAAATTTGAAGAAGGCAGAGCTATGATTCTGAGTTGGGCCCTAGGTTTCCAGTCAAGAATATATTTCCATGAACTGGGCTCATATTTCAGTTTTCATGGGGAAACCAAAATGGCCTCATTAAAATTCAGCAAAAAAATATCCACCCACATATACTCCCACCACACCCACGCCTTCCTCTGCCCTCCATGACACATAGCACAGGCTAGATAGGAAATATAAATTTAACCAATCAGTGGTTTCTCTCAGCCATTTCCCTTTTTCCTCTGACTGCAGTTGGATTGTGGTCCAGTGGGAGAGAGATGAATTAAGGGAAAACCACAGTAGAGAAAGCATTTAAGAACGACATTCTTTCTTCCTTCCTAAATTTTAGTTTTTAAAAAATTGCTTTGGGTTTTGTTCTGTTAGTAAAGAAAAGAAATTAGGAGGGAGAAGTAACCCACATTTTGTTTTTCCATATGCTTTTGTGGAAACCTGGAATTGGAAGGAAACTTGAAAGGTCGTTATGATGGTATTGCCTTTCCATCAATACCTGTTGAGTGGATTTAATGATGTCTTCCAAGTGAGGAATAAACACAAGACAGAAAGATGCAAGCTCCCTGAATAACCTGGTATTTGTGCATCCATCCATCCATCCGTACAACAACTCATCCTCTTGTCTTTAGGAAATTCTTTTATATCAAGTGCTCTCAGTGCCACTCTTTTTCAGTAAGTGGAGAACAATCCCTCTGTATTACAAATTACAAGCATTAGTGTGAGTTAGGTTATTTATATCATCTTTCTGTGATGAAGATTTGTGTCTGGGTGTCTCAGATGAGTTTTTTTCCACTTGCCCTTTATAATCTAACTGATACTTTTACTACACATAAGGTCCTAAGTTTTTAAAAAAATAATTTGGTGTGGATGAACAATTTTGGGAATAGATATGAAGATCTGAAAGACAAAAGATGACTTGAAAAAAATAGACATGTTCATGGAGAGGAAGAAAACATGATAAGGGTGCCAATTTTCCTTTAATTAATCCAGAAACTTTACATGATTCCAATAACAACAACAAGATATTTTTTTAAAAAACTAGACAGATTCTAAAGTTTGCATAGAAAGGCAAACAATCAAGAATAATTAATAATATTCTGAAGAAGAAAAGTATTATTAAATCTTATGAAAACTCATTAATTAAGACAGCATGGCACTGGCATGAGAATAAACAGACATAATTGGAACAGAATAGAGAGTTCAGAAACAGACGCAAATACGTATAGGAATTTAAGATAAATGTTGCATCTAAAGTCAGTGAAGAAAGATTTTTCAGTGAATGAGGTTAGGACAACTAACTAGCACATCACATCTTACAGTATGGTAACTTCCAAATGAATAGAATATTTAATGTTAAAAAAGAAACCATAAAAATGCAAGAAAATGCAAAAATTATTTTATAATTATAAAGGAGGAAAAGTCTTTCTAGCAATAACAGCAACCCCGTAAGTCATAAAATAAAAGATTGATTAAAAATAAAGTATTTGCACCTGGTGAAAACCACCAACATCAAAGCCCAAAGATAAATGACAAACTGGGGAAAATATTTGCAATGTTTTCAAAGTGTTAATTTCCTTACTCTTTAAGAAGGCACACAGATTGATAAGAAAAAGACTAATATCCAACAAATAATGAACAAAGAATGGAATCATTTATACAAAAGGAAATTCAAAAGAAAGGATAATTTGTTTTGCTTATAAAAGGAGAAATACAGAGTAAAGTGCAATTGAGATACAATTTCACCTGTTAACTTGGCAAGGATTCAAAAGTTTGATACTGCCTGGTGTTAGCACTGGTGTGGGCACAACAGACTTTCATATACAGATAGTGGAATGCAGAGGTTGGCAGACATGGCCTGTGAGCCAAACCCAACCTGCTGCTAAGAACTTTTAAGTAGTTGAAAAAAAATCAAAATAGTACTGTAATATATACTTAAAATTTGCTAAGAGAGTAGATTTTGGGTGCTCTTACCCTACACACATGTACACACAAAGGGTAGCTATGGAAGGTGATGGATAAATTAGTTTGTGGTAATCATTTCACTATGAATATGTATATGAAAACATTATGTCATATATCATGAGTATCTACAATAAGGTGAATAAAAAAATTGTGACACATGAAAATTATATAAAATTAAAATTTCATGTTCTTAAGTTTTATTGGAACAAAATCTGCTCATTCTTTTATATACATCTATGGCTTCTTTTGTGTGTGAGTAGTTGTGATAGAAACTATATATCCCACAAAGTTGAAAATACTTTCGTGCCTTCTATAGAAAAAATTTCCTGACCTATTACCCTCCAACTTGGCAGTATCTATCAAAATTACAAGTCCTCTTTGATGTAGTGAATCCAAGTTCAGGAACCTAAGCTATAGGTAAATGTGTGTAAACATAAACTGACATAGGTCCAGGATATTCATCACAGCATTGGTTGGCAAAAATTGATGCAGTAAATGTCTATCAATGAAGGGCTGGCGATATAATTATAGTATAATTATAGTACATGCACACAATGAAATGCTATGCAATTATAAAAAAGAATGAGAAAACTATTATGCTGAAATAAAATAATCTCTCAAATACATTAAGTGGAAGAAGCAAGATAGAATGGTAGATAAAAAGGTGGATACTACCATTTGTGCAAAAACAGGGGAAATGAATACATGTATACGTGTACATTTTCTCACATTTATATAAATTATCTCTAAAGATTACACACAAAAATTTGGTTATCAGAGGGAAGAGTAAGGGAGTCATTAGGGCCCAAGGGCAGGAGGGGCCTTTTATTATTTTTAATACTTTCAGAATTTTTAACCAAGGGATTGTGTTATTTATACAAAAAAGTTTGGAAAAGTTACCTTTCCTGATGCCATCCAGTCATTCTCCATCTCATATTTTCTCTGTATCATATATCTCCATCTAAAATTCTTGTTCCTCTGTTTATCTCTCAAACATCCTTCCTAGACTACAGACCCTTTGAGAGCAGCGATGGTGTCTGTCTTGCCGGCACCCAGGGCCTTGTTGAGTGAAGGCTCCGTGGGATGAGGGGTGAGGCTGTGTGGGATAGACAGTGTGTCTCGGGGGCAAGGGACTCCCTAGCAAAGATGGACCCTTGCAGAGCGCATGCGGGATTCTCAGACAGTGGGAGTCCTAATTCTGTAGTCTCTGTATCTCTGATAAATCCAGCCTACCATTGCCACCATAATCCCAGTTGAAGACCAAAAGGTGCACTGAGAGAAAAATCAGTAATCTGCAGACATAATAAACCAAAGACCTTGCCATTTCTTGGGGTGCTCCTGGTGTTACATATTCAAATGTGAAGCATAGTTCGTAATAGAGAAAAATCAGAAACTATCCAAGCATCCATTAATAGGCTCATGGTTGGGGAATTGCTGGAATGCCATGTAAACATTATGAGGAAGAAGAGCAACCATTATAAACAGACTTGAAAAGAAGACCAAGAGCTATAAAGTGAAGAAAGCAAATTGCAAAATAGTACATGTGGTAGGACCCTGTTTTTTAAAAAGTTATGGATTAAAAAAACCTAAAAACAGTGAAGCATTGACACTGCGCTGTTGACAGTGGTTGTTTCTGGGAGCCTGTGAGGAAAACGAGTTTCACCTTTTCTGTTCATATTTCTATTGTGTTTGAATATTAATGTTATAAATCTCTTGTGCAATTAAGAAGAGTAAGTGAATCCACACTGGTATATTTATACACGTGTAAATATCTGAGTTTCTGACCTGGGAATCTCACAATAAGTATGCATGTAACTTACCTAGAAAGCCCAGGGAAGGGACAATGACAGGAACCTGAGATCTGGAATCTGGAAAGGAAGCGTGCCAGTCAGCACTCATGAAATCTCTCAAAATCTCGCAGGGTATATTCATTTGACATTGGCTCCCCAGAGGGAAACCATACAGGGCTGGAGATGCGGGGAGGGCCAGAATGGTTGTCAGAATATGGGGACCCTAATGTTAAATTTCAATGATGTGAATTTTTGTAATGTTAAAATAATAATCCCAGGATGAATGTGGCTCCAGAATGGGGCTGAGGAGCCATATCCATATACCACCCCTGTAAACACCTGCTTTCTTTGTTATCACGTCCTGTTCTTATTTTCTTGATTTTCCCGTTGCAGCTGAGACAACAAGACAGGGTGGTCCAGGGCTGGGAGTGCAGACACCTGGATGGTAGTCCTTCCCCTCCCCGGACTTGCCCTGGAACTTTGGGCTGTCCACCACCTTTCTCACCTCCTCAGTTTCCCATCCCCAGCAAGGGACTGCTCCTGCTTTAGCAGAATCTCAGGGTCTCATAGGAGGGCGTGTATATCATGGGATTTGGGTTTTTCTTAGACAAATGGTTTCTATAAAAGTAAGTTTGTGTGTGTTTGTGTGTGTGCGTGTGTGTCTAACCTCATACTCTCTTTTTTCTGGCATCCTATCCAGAGCTTTCTGTTGTATTACCCTTTGTACATTCACTTGAATGGTCATCATGTAGCAACAGGGCTGGGAAGAGGATGCAGAAATCATCTGCTTCAAGCTCATCAGCTTCCAAACGAAATCTTTCTAGGGTAAGTGTCATGGTCTAGAGTCCTTCTCAAATACTGGTATGCACAGGAACCACAAGGGGATCTTCTTAAAATGCAGACCCTGATTCTGCAGCTGAGGGACAGGCCTGAGAATCTGCATTCTCTTATTTTTTTTTCAGTGTCTTAAGACAACTTTCAACTTATTATACCTCATGATACTCCACGGGTTGCTTGGGGCATAGCAGATCAGTTCTTCTACTGGCCTTTGTTGGACTCTGTGGACAAAATTGTCCACAATATTTCCCATTCTCTATGTTCATCAAGAGCCTTGCCATGCCCGGATCAAATGGTGAAATCTATTTCCTTCTCTTGAGCTGGGTGGACCATTGTGAGGGGCTCAACTAATGCGTTGGCAGAAGAGATGCTATGTGAATTTTAGGCTAGTTCATAAAAGACGGAGAATCTGCATTTCTAAACGGCTCCCAGGAGATGCCGAGGCTGCTCGTCCACAGACCTCACTCAGAGGACCAGCGGTGTAAGACACAGAACTTCTCAGATGCCAAGGCTGACCTTGGCCCGACCTCCCCCACTCACGGTCAAGACTCTTTTCTACTGAAGCATAATTATGAATTTAGTTGCTGTAAGACCAAAAATTGTCACCTTTATAAATGAGACATTTTGTGGCAGAATCCCTTGGGGGACTTTTAAAATTTGTGGTTTCTGAGCTTCTTTCCTGGAATTCCCATTTGGCTAATGTACGCAGAGGCCTGGGAGTCAGTATTGTAATAAGACCCCCTGATTATTTTGATTTATTTGGTTTAATCAGTCAACCCGATGTTTTTCTTTTTTTTTGGAATATCAAATTAGGTCTGATAGGATCTGAGTTTTTAACTTCACTTTAAATCATTATCTTTCTTAGTGTATATTGACTCCTCGTATATTTCTTATCACTTCCTAAACCACTGAGAAGATCAATGTACCAGAGAAAAATCATGTCTATTTATGACACCCCCACCCTGAATATCCAAACACACACATCCTGGACCTGGGGACCAGCTGTTGGGAAACATATATTTTAGACTTCAAAGATAGTTTGAATAGCTTTTCTAGAAATGTATTCACTATCACCTGTTTTTTACCTTTTTCATTGTGTATTTGGATTAACAAGATCCAAATATCATCTTAGAATGAATAATACCTAGGCTTTATTCCAAAAACGTATATTCCAAAGATTTCTGAATGTTTACTCATGTTAACTTCAGGCAAATTTTCTCCTTTTCTCTTTGTTTTTTGGGGCCCTTGTGACAACGAAATGACTATGGGATTTGCTCTTTTATCATCAATGTTCCTGCTGTAATTTGGTTGGAGAAATCCTTCTTCAACGGGAGGAGTCACATTAGTCAGGGTGGCTGTACATCAATCCGGAGAGAGGACCCACCTTTTGGGTTTCCTCTTGATCCTCTGTGGCTTGACACTATTGTTTTTTCTCCAAATGCCCATAGCATGGATCATTGAATGTATCTTCTCACACACACAGTTCAGAGCTTGCCTTTCCCAAGCTTCTCATGAAAGAGCTGTACTTCGCCTTAGCACCTGACCTCCAGCAACAAGAGACTCTTTCATATTTTATCAGCAATTAATTGCAATCACTGCTGCTTTATGACCTGACGAAGGCCTTCGTCTTCATGGTTCAGTCATTGTTTCCTGCTTTTTGATGGGGCTCAGTGATCACCTTCCCTCCCTACTGTTCACAAAGGTGCCAGCTTAGATGAATTTTCCAGTTTGCAACTGGGTGAGGCGGTGGCTGAATCACGTGAGTCAAGTTTTGACATTTAATAGGACATGAATTATCTTTGAACAATGTATCCTGCTTCTAGCCTACTGTGGGCAACTGAGAACATGCTTCACCTGCATAATGACATCTCAGTAATGGAAAGAAAGGATGATTATTCAAAACCATTGGCATCTAGGGGAAAATTTTGAAAGCATCAGGACTGGGCCTGTTGTCACTTTTATTCTACTTTGTGAGGGCTCATGATGAGGGGTGATGATAATGTGGGAAGTGAAAGGTGGGGTGCAGGGTGATAGGAGGTGGCCTCATTCTTTTTGGCTAAAGATGGCTCATCCTTTACATCTGTCAAACACAATGATTTGGTGACCCTCAAAGTACAAATAAAAATGTTGAAAAATCAGACGAAACAGATTTGGGTGTTTAAATCACTTCAAATCACTGTCCTAGGAAAAGGGAACTGTCAACAAGTTTGAGAAATGAATTTATTGTTTTGACAGAAAATAGAAGCAATGATCCCAGACTTTTAGTATCCTCAGAGCCTACTTGAGAATTTTATATATTGTTCATCACAGCTCTTATTTATTATGTGTGCATTCACCTTGTCTTCATATAGACTCCATTTCCCAAAGGTAAAGAATACATCTTTATGGTTTGGTTTTCTCTATTGTTTACATATAGCATGGAACACACTTCTTAGCACGTGGTAGAAACTTAATTTTGCTTTTGCTCTTGCTCTTGCTAGGGCTATATTATGCTTTATATTATTATATTATACATTAATACATATTATTTTAATATATATAATTTTATATAGATATAATTATTACTGTTGCCTTGCTATTGGTTGTAATAGCTGCTGTTAGAAAGCCTGGACAATGATCCAGTTATTAGTCTGGTTGTTTTCCATATTAGCCTCTTTAATTCTCACCACAAATGCTGAGATGGTTATGTTATGTTTCTTTTAGGACTCTGGGAGGAATGTTAAAACTTGCATCATGGCAAGGGCCAAAGGCAGAATTTGAACCCCAGTTTTTTGGTGTCCTTGTCCCTATACCACGCGGTGTTGTAGATTGCTCCCTTGTTGATAAACCTTGATCTGGGTCCGAGATGTTTCTTCTTAAGTTGAAGCAGATCCCAATCATCTGGGTGTAGTCTCAGACTCCTTTGACTCAGCGGAGAGATGATATTATCTTGAGAAACACGTAAAAGTAGGCCTGGTGTGAGTAAAGAGAGTGTGTTCTGCTGTGATGCTCTTGAATTATTTCTGGGTTTTCGATCATTCCTCCTGGGTTTAGATTCTGTCAGAGCCAATATATTTATCTTTGGATTAGATCGTCATTATCACAGATCTACTTGTGTGCTTCCATGATCTTTATCATCTATACACTTGAAAAGGCCTAGAAAAGTCAAGCTGTGTCCATCTTCCAGAGCTCTGATGAAATGCAACAGCTGGTTGGAACCATGCTGTTCTTGCCTTTCTTAAAAACAGCCCAGCTAGAAATTGATGGAGAGAAATATCGGGGGAGAGCCGTAGGGATGAGAGTCAGCTTACCCTATGAGTTTCACCCAAGGCTGGGAATCAGTCACTGCTTGACCATATTTCCTTGGCTGGGAAATTCTTGTGATTCACTGATTTTGTCAGAACTGCCTGAGGCCTACTATTCCTTTCCAGCATAGCACTCCTACAGCTTCTGATAGTCAGCTGGAGTTGGCATATAAGATAAAAACTATCTTCAGTCTCTAATTTAGAGATTTTTTTTCTAATATGTCTTTATTTTCTGTTTGCAAAACAAAACACCAGGGAAAGTTGTGTGTCCATTTTGGTTGAGGCCTCAGAGATTCCTGTGGGGCTAATGCTCAGCTGTTGGGCTGGTCTTCTCCCAAACCCAGCTGGCAGGATTTGAAAGCTTCCTGTCTAGTTGCTTCTTTCAACCAGTAAGCGATGTACTCGGGGAAGAGAGGGGAAATAGAGTTAGCTCTTTCCCGCTGTTATTTGAAATAAAAGCACAAAGACTTTTGCTGGGTTTAGATGGTCATTTGTCTAACTTGGGTGAATTGAAAATTCTATACGCCATTTTAAAAACAGTGGTACCTTTCCTGAATTTTTCTGTAAGTGAAACAAAGGGAACTCAAATGTCTTCAGGCCCCAGGCACTTCTAGCCAAATCAAATGTCTAGATATGTGAGGAAAACATATTTCTTGGGGATAACATACAACTTAAATGATCTAGATATATTCTAAGATATTTATGGTAGATTGATTGTAGAAAAGACTCCAATTTTCTATCATTCTCTGTATCCATGCCATTGATAATGGAACCTTGCACCTCATTCCACCAAGAGCTGGAATCTGTTTTCCTCCTTGAATCTAGGCCAGCCTTATGACTTGATTCAGCCAATAGAATGGAGTAGAAGGGATGGCACGTCCATTCTGAGCCTAGGCCTCACAGGCCTGTGTGCTTCTGCTTGTTCTCTTCTGCCCCTGACATGTAAACAAGACTGGAATATCATTTTATAGAATGTGGAACAGAAATAAGCCATCCCAGCTGAGGATGTCCTAGACCAGCCAGCTTTTAGTCAATCCAGCATCTACCTGTAGGAACATGAGTAAGCCCAGTTGAAATAAGTTAAGCCTGGCATGGCTCAGCAGAACCATCCATCTGATCCAGATATTCTTCAGCAATAATAGATGGTTGTGTTTTAAACCACTATATTTTGGGTTGGTTTTTTACGCAGCAAATGTTAACTGATACACATTCTGATGCCAGCGATTATTTCATGGACAATTTACATAGCACACATAGAGCTACAAGCAATGAGTTTGACAATTAGTAGGTATTTAGTAAACTCTGGTTCTTGTCTTTGTTCCTTTTCCCTAAAGAGATGTACTCCTAGATTGGAGTGTACAGATTCCAGCCAGAAAATAGAAGAGCAACCAGACAGTCATATCACACAGGTGTACATGAGTGAGGGACTCATAACAGTGTGTAGAAATAGGAAATAATTTCTTCTGAGGCTAGACAGGACATCAGTGTTTCTTCCTTGTCTTCCTAAGCAGCAACTCTTGCTGTTATCTGTTTCCTGGGAGAGAAGAGGAAAGAAAGAGACTTCAAACATTTTTAAACACATTCCTGAATTTCTGTCAAGTAAATGATACTGTTTCTGTTTGTACTTTTTTTTTCTTTAGACAAAATTGTCAAAATATAGATACTACTGTTAGGAAAATTAAGCATCTTGGGTCTGTGTGACCTTGTGGCAGTCACCAGCTCTTTCTGGGTCTCAGTTTTCTCTTCTCTAAATTGGGAACGTTGGACTGTCAAATTTGACTCCCAGTTCCAACCATTCAAGACCCTTCTGGGCAGCATCACAGTGAAGGTAGGAACATATGCTCCAAATCCTGACTACTCACTTGGAAATATGTAGCTTTCTATAGCTACATATCTGTGGACATATTATTCTCTCTGTGCCTCGGTTTCCGTATCCGAAAATGGGGCTGCCTCATGACATGATTCTGAGGATTACATGATATAATCCACATAAATGGCTTAGAACAGTGCCTGGCACACAGAAACTGCTTAACAAATGTTAGCTATTATTTCCTTTGGCATAGAGTCATATCTTATGCAACTGAACTTTCATGGGATTTAAATGTTGAAAGTTCAAATGGTGAACGTCAACCCAATGGATAACACTGCAACATGTTTTTGAAATTCACACACACACACAAAAGAGTACTAACCACCCTCAAGCTCGTATGTCCATAATTCAAAAGGGTTTTGTTTCTCACCTAGTTGGGTGTGGTATCTCATATAATTGAAATTTACCACTTTAGCTCTGAGCTTATTTTTCTCTCTCTTTAGCTGCTACCCTCTGGCAACAAGTGAGAGGCAGTTTAATGCAGTATTAAGAAAATGGGGTCTTAATGCTGGCTCTGCCACTTACTAGCTTGGTAAGTTCTTTAATTACTATGTCTCTCCATTCTCTCATATATAATATATGGGCAATAATAATGCCTGCCTCATAGGATTAATGTATAAATATAAACATGATACATTTAGAAAAGTGCCTGGCACACAGGAGGCTCTTAATACACACTTTGAATTGGCCTGTTATTATATCCTATCCCACCAGAGTTGTTTGAAAGGAAGTGTTAGGAACCCAAACATTGTTGAAAGGAACATCTTTTGGGATAAATTAGGGTGGTAGGTATCGGGATGCTGTTGCTATTCCCTCCAGATCCCTTTGACCAGGCTGGCGTTCCAATATCTACACACTATGAGCATTGGCTCTTAATGGTTTACAGCTGCCTCTTTCTTTGGAGCATTGCTCTTGGCCAAATGGGAGTTGCCTAGCCTGGAATTGACTGGAAAGTTATGCAACTCCCCTGCCCCTGGGTGTGGCCCACAGCCAGTGACTGACTGATGCAGGGGCACAAAAGGACCCTTTGCCTCAAAATGGGAGGGAGACAATTCTGGGATTGCACCAGAGCTCCCTGTGGAATCAGACTGAGACAAGATTTCAGCTGAGATCACACCCTTACTCTCCTTCCCATTCTCTCCCTTTCTCCTTTATCAATAAATTTCTTCCAAGTGAATCCCATCTTGGGCTCTGCTTCTAGACCCTGACTTAATATAGAAAGGAAGGAAGAACTGAACCATGAGTGATTCTGGAGATTCTGAGACGTTGCAATTGGACTTTCTGGCAGGGCAAACATCACAGGTGGGTGTAGTTTTGATTCTATCCAAGTCTTTGGTGGAAGAAGCTGGAGGGGCTGAATAGAAGTTGGGATGACAACAGGACCTTAGGCAATGTCATAGATGAACCAGCAATAGTGGCCATGCTCTGTGTTATTGAGGGCTGTGTGTATATCAGCAAATTCATTTTGTTAATTCACTCATGAATTGATGAGCACTTGGGTTGATTCCATATCTTTGCAATTGTGAATTGTGCTGCAATAAACATTTGAGTGCAGGTGTCTTCTTGATAAAATGACTTCTTTCCCTTTGGGTAAATACCCAGTAGTGGGATTGCTGGATCAAATGGTAGGTCTACTTTTAGTTCTTTGAGGAATCTCCATAATGTTTTCCATAAAGGTGGTATTAATTTGCAGTCCCACCAACAGTGTATAAGCATTCATTTCTCTCTGCATCCATGCCAGCATCTTTTATTTTTGGACTTTTTGATGAATGCCATTCTAACTGGGGTAAGGTGATATCTCACTGTAGTTTTAATTTGCATTTCTCTGATGATTAGTAATGTGAAACATTTTTTCATACTTTTATTGGCCATTTTTCTTTCTTTTTTGAGAAGCTTTTGTTCATGTCTTTTGCCCACTTTTTAGTGGGGTTGTTTGTGTTTTTCTTGCTGAGTTGTTTGAGTTCTTTTTTAGATTCTGTATATTAGCCCTTTATCGGATGTATAGTTTATGAATATTTTCTCCTATTATGTAGGTTGTCTATTTGCTCTCTTGATTATTTCCTTAGCTGTGCAGAAGCTTTTTAATTTACTCAAGTTCCATTTATTTATTTTTGTTGTTGCTGTGATTGCCATTGGGGTCTTCTTCATAAATTCTTTGCCTAGGCCAATATCTAGAAGAGTTTTTCCAACATTTTCTTCTAGCATTCTTATGGTTTCATGGTTACATTTAAGTCTTTTATCCATCTTTAATTAATTTTTGTGGGTGATGAGAGATATGGATCCTGTTTTATTCTTCAGCATGTAGCTATCCAATTCTCCCAGCACCATTTATTGAATAGGGATTCTTTTCCTCAGTGTATATTGTTGTCTGCTTTGTCAAAGATCAGTTGACTATATGTGGATGGCTTTATATTTGGGTTCTCTGTTCTGTTCCATTGGTCTATGTCTCTATTTTTGTGCCAATACCATGCTGTTTTGGTTACTATAGCCTTGTAGTACATCTTAAAGTCTGGTAAAGTGATGCCTTCAGATTTGTTCTTTTTGCTTAAGATTGCTTTGGCTATTAGGGCTCTTTTCTGGTTCCAAACGAAGCATAGAATTATTTTTCCTAGATCTGTGAAATATGACATTGGTATTTTGATGGGAATTGCATTGAATCTGTAAATCACTTTGGGTAGTATGGGCATTTTAACAATGTTGATTCTACCAATCCATGAGCATTATTTGTTTTTCCATTTGTTTGTGTCATTTGCAATTTCTTTTCTCAGTGTTTCGTAGTTCTCTTTGTAGAGATCTTTCTCATCCTTGGTTATGCATATTCCTAGGTATTTTATTTTCTTTGTGGTTATTGTGAATGATATTGAGTCTTTTATTTGACTCTCAACTTGACTGAGAGTCAAGACTGTTACTGGCGTGTAGGAATGTTACTGATTTGTGTACACTGATTTTGTAACCTGAGACTTTGCTGAATTTATTTATTAATTCCAGGAGTCTCCTAGTTGAGTCTTTGGGGTTTTCTATATATCAAATCACATCATCAGTAGGAGTATTCTTCTTTTTCCCAAAAAACGGGGCAAGAGGTCATCTCTTGTCCTTCTTTAATTCTCTCCCCTCCTCTTTTCTTTTACTTTAATCTATATGTGACCTATTATAAGCATTTCTCTGTAAACTCAATTTAACAAATGAATTAACATTTACTAAAATAAATTATTATGTCCCTCTTTCAAAGGATCTTATGCAGTTTGTCCTTTGCTTCTCAAAGCCATACAAGACTGTCTATGGAACAGAACCTAGTGCATTTTTCTAGCACATCAACTAAATATAATGTTACATAATATGTAATACTAGTTTTATATTGAAAAGGGCCCACTGGAAATCAAGCAGGAGGAATGGAGGAGGAAGGGATGGGTGAAAACCTACCTATCGAGTACAATGAACACTGTCTGGGTGATGGGCACACTTACAACCCTGACTCAAGTATAACAAAAGTGATGCATGTAACCAAAATCATGATTAAGGCTTAAGCTGGCCTGGGAGAAGCCTTCCTTCTCATGTTTCTAAATCACTGTTATGTCGATGCTGATCTGGAACTGGCAGCATATGACTTGAGTTAGACTCAGAAATTAGGTCAGTAAGAGAGAACACATTTTTTTCACGTAAGAAACCAATGGCACGTTTGTCCAGCAGGTATGGAAGCCTCTTGAAGCTAAGCAATGGATTGCATAGATTATGCTCCTTCAGAAGAGACAGGTAGAGAAGCCCCACTCTTTTTGGGGCAGACAGACTTTGATTTTGACATCTTGACTTCCCAGGAAAAGGTAATATGCAAACCCAAGGAAGTAAAGTTTGAAGTTTGTTTTGAACAACATCAGCAGCCCTTTCATAAGCTGGCAAGATAAAAAACACAGAAGAGAGTTTAAGAAATTTACAAGAAGAGACCATATCTCATAAAATCTAGAAAAGAGGAACAGAATGTGAGAATATCAGCTCGAAGGAGAGACAAAGATTAGGAAACCAAACACCATTGCTTGACCTGAAAATCTTTGTTTCCTTTCTGCTCTTGGAGATACTATGTTTAAGGTTCTGTGTACTAACTTCTTCCTTCCTTCCTTTTCTTCTTTCTTTCTTTCTTTCTTTCTTTCTTTCTTATCTTGGGCAGACAGAGTCTACTCTTGCAGGGCCTGAGGCAGGATGGAGTGGGGTGCATGCTTGTTCTTTTGATCATGATTTCACTTCAAGCAGTAGGGATAGATTTCATGTTTTCTGCTTGCCTTTTCCTGTGAAGCATGCAATTGAGTGGGTGGCTTAGCCTGGGATGTCCAATAAATACTTGCCAGTGAACATAATGGAGGAACACTGATGACAGCAAGGGATTGTCCCATCCCTGCTGCCTCACAGAGGTGGCACCAAGGTGGTGTTGACACTGTGGCTGTGGAAGACCTCCCAGCACTGTGTGAGCCTGGAGGCCTGGCCATGACCCATCTTGCACCATGCTGCCTACCTGAGTTCCCTACGCAGCTGCTGCCTTCCAGAGCTCATTTCCCAGAAAAGGAATCGCTCTTTCTCCTAACGAGCATGCTGACAGCAGAGGGAATTAAGGAGACAAGTGGAAACCACCCAGCAAGAGGACTTGAATAGTGTGCAGGGGAGGGTGGGAGAAAGGAGGAAAGGAAAAATGTGTCCAAACAATATTGTGTCAGTTCCATAACTTTACTCTAATCCATATGTGGATTTGTATCAGTGTTCACGTCTTACAATCCAAGACAAGAGCCAGACAAAAATGCTTGGACTTAATAAATCCAGGAGAGAGGTTTGTTTATCAAGGTCTAGCATTGTTTGAAAACTCAACATCTGTCGAAGACTTGTAGGCCTTTGCCCCCCGTACTCTGGGCAGGTGCTTCTGGTCTTACAATGCTGGTAAATGGATTTTAAAGAAACATTCAGTAAGAAAGTCCAAGGTCATCTCTGTTCATTGCTGCTACCTCTCCTTCTAACCAGGCCTCTTTACCTCTCACTTGAACTATTGTAGCATTTCTAGACAGGTCTTCTTGCCTCTCATTATGTCCATGCAGCCCAGTCCTCCTCATAGTGAGTTAGTCTTTCTAAACCCCAGATGTAAAAAACTTCTTAAAACTCCCCTAACTTCTTAGTAGGAGTCTTCAAATTCTGGAACCTCTGTTTTTTCCAGCCTAATTTTTGGGCACTGTTATTCCTTAGGTCATCTTTTCTTATATCTTTAAATGTAAATATTTTTAGGGGAGTGTAACATAAATGTAGAAAAACATGTGTGCTACTTGATTAATTCTCATAAAATTTGCATGCCCATGAAACCAGGAACCAGGAACCAGGTCATGAAACAGAATACAACCAGTACCCCAAAAAGCCCCTTGGGGTCCCTCCCAGCTGGTATCTACCCATTGTCCTGACTTCTAATCCCATAGATTAATTTCATCTTTTTGAAATTTTAAAAAGCTAGAATCATACAGTATGTATTCTACTGTGTCAGTCAACATTATGTTTGTTTCATCCACATTGTGCATGTGGTTGGAGTCATATAATGTTCCATTGGAGGGATATTTTTTATTTACCCATTCTACTCTTGATAGACATTTGAGTTATTTCCAACTTTTGGCAACTATGAATAGTGTGATTAAGAAAACTTTTCCTAAATAAGACCCCAAAAGTGCTTAGTGTTAAGATCCTCTATCTTTCAAAAGACAATGTTGAGAGAGGAAAGGCAACATATAGACTGGAAGATGTTTGCAATATATGTATTGGGAAAAAGGACTCCTATCTTGAATATGTAAAGATCTCCTATAAATTATAAAGAAAATATAAATGACTCAGTAGTAAAATAAACAAAGACTTGAGTAGGCTCTTTACAAAAGAGCACATGGCCAGTGGCCCTAAACACATGAAAAGTTGTGCAGGCATTACTTTTCAGTTTTACTAATCTCTTTACTACTCCCGGTTAGTCCATATAATTTCCTATTTCAGTATCTTTGTGCAGACTTTCCCAGCTATCTGGGGTGACTTTACCTCCTTTTCTACATCCTTATCTTTTAAGGACCACACGGAACATCAGTTCCTTCCTAAAGCCTTCCCTGATTCCACTAGGCAAAATTTTTACTTCTTTGGGATCTCAAAATATGATTTCCTTGGTGGGAGGTGTTTAACTAATATAGCTTCACATCCCCAGTGCATAGCATTGCTCTTAGTGTATAATAGATGATCAATACATGCCTTTTTGAATGAATGTCCAACTTTCCCCTCAAACCTTCAGATAGGATCTAAAACCAATGAGATATGATGTTGTAACAAAGGCTTCCTGTGTTGAACATGGGAATGTTTGTTAGCCAATACAAAGGTTACTTCATATGGAAAAATGCTGGCCTATTTCCCAAATCGTAGCTCATATTTAATGAGTGGTATCACCACAAACCTGTGGACAAAGGCCTAGTACTCTATAGGTTGAATTGCGTGTTCAGATATACATTAATAAGTAGGTATGAAAAACAGCATTGCCATCCAGAAAGGTAACTAAGGTGAGTGGTTGGAGCCCTATAGCATTTATTTAACACATGTGGGGGCTTATCTAGAGTATTACCCTGAATTTACAGTCAGGGAGCTACATGGTAGGGTGAGAGAGGGAGGAAAACATTTTTTTTTTTTTGCCCTGTCCTTGTTGTATGACCTAACTCAGGCAACATTTCTGAGTAGAGTAAATTTTCTATTGTCATCCTTGTTTCCTAAAACGTCTCTTTCTTACCTGCTCTTGCTTTCACAGAGTTCTAACTTCCCCAATCCCCAAATGTTTCATGCCTCCAACTTGCTTGTGTTCAGCCTCATAGAATTTCTTCAATCCCAAAGTTTTGTTTCCTCACTCATCTACTATATTTTAGCCAGATGATAAGAAAAAACCTTTTTTTTTTTTAATTAAAGAGAAGACCTTTCTTTATGGAACTTTACATCTTTATATCTCTGGCTAGCTTAATGCTTTCACAGAGTGGGTCCTCAGTGAATGTATATTGATTCAATGGCTTGGCAATTTCTTACTAAAGTACGGATGGTTGCAACCCTCTAATCTTTACATTAGCATTTTTTTTTCCATGAGAGTACTCATTACCTTGAATCAATTTCCAACTTGTGGAGTTTTAGGTGATAATAGAATGAGTGAAAATGTTTAGGAAAGAGGATACAGAAAGAAATTCCAAGGCAGAGAAAGCAACTCTTCCTTGGAATTTGACCCTGGGACCTTAGTTTGTTCTTTAGACACAGTGTTTTCCCTTTCTTTTACTTCAGGAATTTATTTTCTAAATCAATTATACCCCGTTTTTAGAGTATGAGGCTTCCTCTTTAACATTAAAACAACTTTATATATCCAAAAGTATTGAAACTGGTGAATATAAAATGACCAAGGCTTACTCTGAATTGAATGTTTTGTAATAAAGTGTGTTTTAGTATTATTACATCCATATGCACTTGTTATGGGTAAATATTTGTATGAGGCATGCCATTAATATTGTCTATAGACAATGCTTGATGTGCAAATGAATACAAGCGGCCTTGTCAACAACTCTGAGCACTTTTGGACCACTGCTGTAAGAGTCACACCTTCTTTCCCTGGTGGCATTCAGAGCACCTGGTAACAGTTGTTTATAAACACGGACTGAATGCTAGCTAGACACTGCCTACGATTATCAGTGGGATGCCTGTTGACTTTATAAACTTTTGTGTATGGCTTGTCTTAGGTTGGGTTCCCTAGGAGGCTGAGATAGGGATTTGGGTAAAAGTTATTTATTGAGGGAGTTCTCTCATGAGAAAGGGAGGGAGAGAAGCAGGGCAAGAGATGAGAAGATGCATAAAAAAGATGAGATTTTAGGTAAAGTCTAGCTTCAGCCTGATCCTGCAAGGAGCTCTGGAGTGTGAATTTTGCCAACAAAAGGTGGGGAACCTGTGGCCTGGGGCCACATGTAGCCTTCTGGATCCTTGAGTTTGGTCTCTTGACTGAACCCAAATTTTACTGAAAAAAATCCTTTTAATAAAGGGATTTATTCTGTGAAGTTTGGATTCTGTCGAGGGGCCACACTTGGGGATCTGGAGGGCCACATGGTGAGTTCCTCAGATAGAGTGAATGAGTCAGAGAAGGTCTCACTTTCATGAAGCCTACTGTTTGTGGGGGAAGACCAAAATAAACTAGTAGATAACTACAACAACAAGATAACTCTGAGAGCGATAATGTTCTCAGAAAGAAAATAGACAGTTTACTAGGTTATGGAATAACTGGGACAAGGGGTGGACCCAGTGGGACAACCTTTGGTTGAGTGACAGAGGTGGGCCCTCGAACAGAGACTAGGATGGCAAGAAGGTGCAAGCTGTGCAAGGATGGGGGGCCCCATGTATAGGCAGAGGGGATGGCCATTGTCAACGCCCTAAGATGGGCAGAAGCTCAATGTGTTTGAAAACAGAATGAAGGCTGGTGGGGCTGTGGTGGACTTGGGAGAGTTGTAAGAAGAGTGTGGAGAAGTGGGCATAATGGGTGGGAGAAGCCAACGATGTAAGGAGTTTGGCGATTTTGGACTCCAATTGTAGAAATGAGTTCCTTGCCCTGCACTAATTTGGGGAAGATGGGCCTTTGTCAGACCTCAACTTAAGTTTGCCTTAACTTTGTCTATTAGAAGAAGGATTTGCTAAGTGACTTAATGGAATAAACAAGAAGAAATTTAGGATTAAAGGACAGCTCACTGTTTTCAAATCCCAGAAGCATAGTAGGCATTGAATTTGGACATCTTATATGATAATTATGAGAAAATTTTCTCTCCTTATTAAAACATTCCCAAGATTTTCAAAGATATATAGTTGAACTCAACCTTCCTTTGTCCTTGGCAATGTGACCAAGCAGCATTTTTAGAAAGGAATGTAACTTGGCCTTGACTTTGGCTATACACAGGGAGTGTTATCAAAGTCACTTTTTGGGGATTTGTTTTCAATATAATTGCTATTAAAATTAATGAAGAAGTAAATAAAGATCATCTCTTTTTTGCTTAACATTCCTGTCTGGGTACTGTGATGACAAGTCTTTTTTATTTTTACTTTTAGAGATAGGGTCTTGCTCTATTGCCCAGACTGGAGTGCAGTGGCATGATCATAGCTCAGTGCAGCTTCAAACTCCGGGGCTCAAAATATCCTCTTGCCTCAGTCTTCCAAGTACTGAGAAGCTGGGACTACAGGTGTGTACCACCATGCCTGGCTAACTTTTCTTATATTTTGTAGAGACAGGATCTTGCCCTGTTGCCCAAGCTGGTCTTGAATTCCTGGCCTCAGTCTCTCAAAGT
>NW_012151197.1:410495-412191 GCF_000956105.1 Propithecus coquereli | reverse complement strand
TGTTGAGAGAGGAAAGGCAACATATAGACTGGAAGATGTTTGCAATATATGTATTGGGAAAAAGGACTCCTATCTTGAATATGTAAAGATCTCCTATAAATTATAAAGAAAATATAAATGACTCAGTAGTAAAATAAACAAAGACTTGAGTAGGCTCTTTACAAAAGAGCACATGGCCAGTGGCCCTAAACACATGAAAAGTTGTGCAGGCATTACTTTTCAGTTTTACTAATCTCTTTACTACTCCCGGTTAGTCCATATAATTTCCTATTTCAGTATCTTTGTGCAGACTTTCCCAGCTATCTGGGGTGACTTTACCTCCTTTTCTACATCCTTATCTTTTAAGGACCACACGGAACATCAGTTCCTTCCTAAAGCCTTCCCTGATTCCGCTAGGCAAAATTTTTACTTCTTTGGGATCTCAAAATATGATTTCCTTGGTGGGAGGTGTTTAACTAATATAGCTTCACATCCCCAGTGCATAGCATTGCTCTTAGTGTATAATAGATGATCAATACATGGCTTTTTGAATGAATGTCCAACTTTCCCCTCAAACCTTCAGATAGGATCTAAAACCAATGAGATATGTGTTGTAACAAAGGCTTCCTGTGTTGAACATGGGAATGTTTGTTAGCCAATACAAAGGTTACTTCATATGGAAAAACGCTGGCCTATTTCCCAAATCATAGCTCATATTTAATGAGTGGTATCACCACAAACCTGTGGACAAAGGCCTAGTACTCTATAGGTTGAATTGTGTGTTCAGATATACATTAATAAGTAGGTATGAAAAACAGCATTGCCATCTATAAAGGTACCTAAGGTGAGTGGTTGGAGCCCTATAGCATTTATTTAACACATGTGGGGGCTTATCTAGAGTATTACCCTGAATTTACAGTCAGGGAGCTACATGGTAGGGTGAGAGAGGGAGGAAAACATTTTTTTTTTTTGCCCTGTCCTTGTTGTATGACCTAACTCAGGCAACATTTCTGAGTAGAGTAAATTTTCTATTGTCATCCTCGTTTCCTAAAATGTCTCTTTCTTACCTGCTCTTGCTTTCACAGAGTTCTAACTTCCCCAATCCCCAAATGTTTCATGCCTCCAACTTGCTTGTGTTCAGCCTCATAGAATTTCTTCAATCCCAAAGTTTTGTTTCCTCACTCATCTACTATATTTTAGCCAGATGATAAGAAAAAACCTTTTTTTTTTTTAATTAAAGAGAAGACCTTTCTTTATGGAACTTTACATCTTTATATCTCTGGCTAGCTTAATGCTTTCACAGAGTGGGTCCTCAGTGAATGTATATTGATTCAATGGCTTGGCAATTTCTTACTAAAGTACGGATGGTTGCAACCCTCTAATCTTTACATTAGCATTTCTTTTTCCATGAGAGTACTCATTAGCTTGAATCAATTTCCAACTTGTGGAGTTTTAGGTGATAATAGAATGAGTGAAAATGTTTAGGAAAGGGGATACAGAAAGAAATTCCAAGGCAGAGAAAGCAACTCTTCCTTGGAATTTGACCCTGGGACCTTAGTTTGTTCTTTAGACACAGTGTTTTCCCTTTCTTTTACTTCAGGAATTTATTTTCTAAATCAATTATACCCCGTTTTTAGAGTATGAGGCTTCCTCTTTAACATTAAAACAACTTTATATATCCAAAAGTATTGAAACTGGTGAATATAAAATGACCAAG
>NW_012151197.1:354406-408008 GCF_000956105.1 Propithecus coquereli | reverse complement strand
CCTTTATGTGAAACCCACGTTTAATTCAGGGGGAATTTATTAATAATCTACATGTTTTTGATTCATTTGCTCATTGTTCTTTGGTAAGAGCTAGTTGATGTCCAAAGAGTCTTATGGGAATTTTCGCAAGTCTTTTAAAATTTTTCTTCAACCCAGAAAATCACATTTTTAGCTTAAATTGTCCCACAAAATGAGAAAAACTCTGGATCTTTTGGAAACACCACCTTGAAGGGGCCTTAAATGCAGGCAAATATGTATGCATGTCCTGTACCCAGTTGTGAGCTGTGCAACAGGCACAGAGGAATAGCCCTCCAGAGGCCGGGGCAGCACAGGAGAGCCACCAACAAACCTGAATAGTATAGGGAGTCTTGGACCTGCCATGATTTTTCATTTCTAAGGAGAAACCAGTGAAGTCCCACAAACCATAAAGTCAGATTCAATTTATGATGCACATCTGTAGCCAAATAATTCTCAATCAGCTTTGTATAACATCTTTGAGCAAGGCAGAGAATTCTGGGACAGCTTTCAAATGCATAAATAGAGAAAGGCTTCATTTGTGAGCACTTAGTGCTTAGCAGTTGTTCAGCACTGTTCAGTGGCTGGGCTTCATTTTCTGGAAAGCAAGATAGAGTCTGAAGATGTTAACGACAGAGTTAAACAAGCTCTGCCAGAAATGGGCTTGTTAGGGACAAGTGAACAACTGTTGAACAGTGTATGCAAAAGTGTGAGAATAATTCCTTTTCTGCTATGACCCAATTTTTTTTTTTTTTTACCAGCCTTTTAGGGTACCTAATGTCTCTGGGAAAAGAATGATCCGTAAACCACCCTTTTAAACCATGTACTTGGCAGTGCATGCATACTCATCAGAAAATGGCATTTTACTGCTAAGAGCTTGGAATCATCCTAGCTCATGTGTCATTTTTTCACTGGGACAGAAACGTGCTACCCTATCATAATCCCAGGTTTGGCCATTTTGCCAAAGTAAGTTGCTATTCAATCCTCCTAAAAAGTTTTCCAGCCCCACCAGACAGCAGTGAGGTAACTTAGAAAGCAGGGATAGTGATGAACCTCCCACTTCAATAAATGCCACTACCATCTATATAGTTTTTCAAAGAAACAAACAAACAAATAAACAAAACAGGAATAATCCTTGATTCTTTTCTTTCCATGCCTTTCAGAGGTGATCTATCAACAAATTCTATGAACTCTCCCTTCCCAGTTGTGGTCTTCAGATGGGCAACATTAATATTACCTGAAAGTATGTTAGAAATTCAGAATCTCAGGCTCCATCCCAGACATGACCTGCAGAATTGCAATCTGCTCTTCAGCAAACTTCCCATGACTCACATGCATGTTAAACTTGGAGAAGCCTCTCTGTGAAATACCTCTTTATTCACTGCCATCTCTTGCCTGGATTACTGAAGTTCTTTTTCACCTTCTGCCCTGTCCTCTCCTCATCTGTTCCCAATTCAGTTACCAAAGTAGTTTTCAAAAAAAAAAAAAAGTTACTCAAATCAATTCATCCTGTTTTTAAAACCCAAAACTTTGCATTGCACGTAAAATAAAATATGTGCTTCTTGCCATTGCTTAAGAGTCCTATATGAAGTGGCCTCTGCATCTCCCCAGCTCCTCTCAATCGTTCAGTCTGGCCTGTGCCCCAGCCATGCTGGTATTTCTGTTCCTCACAGCCAGCACCAGCTTTTCTTCCATCTGGTGTCCTTTGGCAGAACTTCTCATGGCTTTTTATCCTTCAGGTTCATCACTAATATCACTTTCCTGGAGAACTCTTCTCGGCTACTCTCTTAATTCAGTTGTGTTGCTATCACAAAATACCTGAAACTGAATAATTTGGAAAGAACAGAAATGTACTTCCTCATAATTCTGGAGGCTGGTAAGTCCAAGGTCAAGGTGCTGGCAGGTTCTGTATCTGGTGAGGGCTACCCTCTGCTTCCAAAATGGTACCTTGTTTCTGCATCCTTTGGAGGGGAGGAAGTCTGTGTCCTCACATGGTGGAAGGATGGAAGGGAAAATGGGAAGGGAATAAGCTAGTTTCCTCCAGTCCTTTTATAAGGCATTAATCCATTTATAAGGGTATAGCCCTCAGGACTTAATCATTTCCCCAAAGACATCTTAATACCACCACAATGGGGAATAACTTTCAATACATGGATTTGGAGGGACATTCAGACCCCAACAGCTACCAAACTTAAATCCATTTTCTAGTCACTTTCTGCCATATCACCTTATTTTCTTTTTTTTGTTGCCTCCCGAATCATCTGAAACTGTCTTACTTATTTCTTAATGTATTTATTGATCTTTGTCTAGAGTGGACACTCTAAGAAACTTTTCCCATCTCATTCCAGCTATATTCTCAATTACCTAGATTGATACCTGGAACAGAGGAGGCACTTAATGAATTAATGAATGAATTAATGAATAAATTTGTATCTATATGATCTGGACAAAAACCAGTGTCTTATCATATATGTTCCTTTATCTTTTTCTTCCTCTTTAACTTTGCTAAATATTTGTTAAGCATTTAGCCTATGCCAGGTACAAGCCTAACTGGGGGAGAAAAAACAGATCCAATCACCATCTATGTGGAGGATATCAGGAAGTGGAGGAGAATAATGTTAACTGAAATCACAGCAATGCTGTCCCATGAAACATATAAAATTTCCCTAACTTAGTCCAAGGGGACCACCATGAGTGAGGGGCTGAAGGATAAATACATGTTAAGCAGCAAAGAAGAGAGAATGTGGGGAAAGCATTTTGTGCAGAAAGAATAATGTATCCAAAGGCGACATGGCATGTTGAAGGAACAGAAAGAGGGGCCCAGAGAGTAAATGGGATAATATATGTGGTAGAGCTGCCAAGATAGGTAGCCAGACCTGCAGGGCTTTCTAGGTAGGATATCTATAAGTCCTGGTTTTCCTGGGACAGTTTAATTCACGTCTGTGACTTGCTGTAATTATTCATAGCATCCCCTTTCATTCTCCAGAGTGTCCTGGTTTGAATGATAAACTATGTGGTCACTCTTATAGGCCATAGCATAGGCATTTATTTTCAGAGGCTCACCACAAAGCCTTGTGGTTAAGAATGACAACTCAGGACCCAGATTGTCTGGATTCAAAGTAAGTGGTTTGCTGTTATTTGCATTGTGTTTCCTTAAGCACTTTGCTAAACTTCTCTGAGCCTTGGCTTCCTCATCAGTCAAATGGGGATGCAATAATTGTAGTGTTCAAGTCATAGAGTTTTGATAAGGATTAAATGAATGAATGCATGTCAAGCTTGTAGCATAGCATCTGGTACACAAAATAGGTGGGTACCCACTAAGTGTTAGTTATATTATTGTCATTGGTAATATTTCTAATGTATCAATAGTAATGGGAGCCTGTGAAAGATATTGGAAGGTGTTGACATGGTCAGAATCATGGTTTTCAAAGGCCATTTGGACTTTCATGTGGAATATTTTAGGGGAAAGATTAAAGGAGGAAATGCTTATAGAGTTCTCCATAACATGACTAGTACATAATAAATATTCAATAAATAGACAAAATGAGTGATCATCATGATCATGATCATCTTCCACTAAAAACAGAAGAGTTCAGAAGTAATACAGTTCTTAAATACTTCCTACCAATTTCTATCTGATGGTATTTGGGGACAAAACAGCTACTTGGAATTCAAGAGTCAACTGAATGAGTATTGTCTTAGAATCAGTAGGAGAAGTAGCAAAGATCAGAGCTGGAAGGACCATCCAATTCACTCTTATAAGTCAAATTCTACACTCCCCACAAAGCAACTTAGTCTTTGGATTGCACAGAGGATTTCCATGTGGATATCCTATTTGGTATTCAGTGATTTCCAGGGTAAAAAAAAAAAAAATCAGCAACAGCAAGAATGGTTGGAAGGTTTCAGCAAATTCCTCCCAGTGGGCCTTGCCTTGAACTTTGTGGGTCTGGAATATTTCTTCCACAGCTTCCTGACACTCCTGTTACCCAGAGGGTGAGAGGAAGCAATGTGAGTGAAAAGGGGCCCCTTTCTCCCAGGGTTAGTGTGGGACACACCTCACAGTCACTTGTCACTTTACAACTCCCCCTCCCAGGAGTGTGGAGAAGGATTACAGAAACCTGGCAGATAATTAACATTGCCTGGTGTGAACGGAAGGGATTTGTCACACAATGACTTGAGTACCATTGCTTTCTCACTAAACCTACAGGAAAGGTAAGGATTTACAGGAAAATCCCATTTCAGAATGGTTGAGGAATAGGGGCATTGTGGTAAATTGTTAACCATTTGGTTAACCAAGACTCATCATGTTACCACAGCTGGATTTCCCAGTCTAAAGACTTGGAATACACTGAGGTGACTTTAGCAAACTAAGTTCTCTGACCTTTCCCAAGGCCTTTTTAAGCCTTTGGGAATCCATTATAATGATTAGAGTCCATGGGGGGAAATTGAGCTTTTAGAATTCTTTGGTGGATTGGCTTTTGGACAAAAGAGGATCTAGCATGTTGAATTAGACGTCAATGGTGAAAATTGCATAGAACATTAGCAGATAGGACCAGAGAAAAGAGAGGAACCACCTTTAGATGTGGGACAATCTTTTAATCTCCAATTCACCAACAAAAATATTCTACTTATTTGCCATTGACAGAGCACTGAAAGTTCAATGTCCTTTTATTTTTCCTGTCTCTAAGGATTAAAAAAGAGATTTATTGGAAGACATGCTGATTGTCACAAAGCTACTTTAAAGGGGGGGGGGTCTTAAGCCTGGTTTAGACAGAAAGATAAGAAATTAGGAGAGCAATACCTGGACTGAATTCCAGGTGGGAGGAACAGGGAGTGAAGCAGGAATGGATGCACAGTCATAGGGGTGTAACACATTAGGGGTGCAAGTCATAAAGATGAAGATAATATCAATATTGATTAAGTCCTTACTATGTGTTACCATCTCATCGAGTTCTTTGTCATTCTTAATTTCAGAGACAAAAAATCTGAGGATTAGATAGTTTAAGCATCAGTCCAGATTGTGAAGGAACTCGAGTGCCAAGCCAAGCACTTTATGATTCTGTTCTTTATGACAGGCTATTTTGTTAACTTCAGTGGAATGCAATATATTGTGGGCTCTTGGGACAGTGATATCAAGCTTTAGGTACTGGCTTTTTTATAGGCTTTTTTATGTATAAAAATCAAACTAATGTAAAAGTATTTTTCTGGGAGGGTATAGTCTAATTCATAAGTAGATGAGATAAGTATTTGAAGAATGGGATACGTGAGGGAAGAGAAAGAAAACCTCTACCTCAAAATATCTCTGTCATCACTCAGTGTAGTGAACTTTACATGTGAAGATGCATTTCTTGGAGCCCAAGACTATTTTGGAATTTTTTATAATCTTTTTTCTTTTCTTTCCTTCTTCCCTTTGTCTTTTTTCTTTCGTTCTCAAACACATACTGAGCTCTGGCTAAGTACCTGGCACATTGCTCTAGGTGGAGGATACAAAAAGGGAAAGCATGTCCTCTCCAGAAGAGCCCTTAACAGACTAATGAAACAATCAGGCCAGACAGTCATTGCCATGAAATCCAGCAGTGGGGGACTGCAGAGCAAAACCACCTTGAAGGAGACTGAGACCCTCAGAAAAGATTGTGCGAAGGAGGGAGTATTTTAGTAGAAGTCCAAAGGATAGATAAAATGAAGGATGGGCATTTTAGGTAATGGGGACAGCCCTTTCAAAGGCCTGGTGACATGAAATGAAGCCATGTGAGGCTGGAGAATACTGAGCTGTTGGGTTTTTTTAGGACATGATTTGGAATGGGGCGATTGGAAGGTGCAGGAGTTGTGTAGGTCAGTAGAAGGCCGTATTATTTTTACAAAGGCATTTAAATTTTATCCTGCAGCTGATGAGTCACTCTAATGATCAGTATTCTTTTAGCTCAAAGTAATTGCAAGGTAATTTACAAACATCTGGGAAGTCCAGGGTTGTATCTGACTTCAGTGACCATTAATATCCAGTTGTTTTTCAACTTTGGTTCTTCTGGGTCAGCTTCATTTTTAGGCAAATATGGCACCCAAAGGTCTAGTCTTACATCTAGCAATCCCTACAAAAAGAGGTAACCTTTTCATAATATTTCCACATAAAAATCCCAGGGGGAGTTCTCACTGGCTCTGCTTGGGTTGTGTTCCTTTGTCTGAACCAGTCACCGAAGCCAAGGGGATGAAGACTTTGACGGGTCATATCAGTCATCCCTGGAACTAGTTGGGTGGGATTTGCCACAATCCCATGGGTATTTTCCCAAGGACATACTGGATGGCTGTGTTAGAAGCTAGCTCCCATAATAACTCCTAGCTCCTGACACCCTCCCAGCAATGGAAATTAAAAGAGAACACATATTCTTCTTGTAATTATTTTGATAGGGAAACTGGGCACTGTACCACGAGACTTTGCTGAGACCACAAATGTGTCCAGGGGAAGAAACTTAGGAAAATTTTGATAAAAGATGTGACATGATGGATTTGGTGCTGGAACACTTCTTGTTTTATCTTAGAAATACATCATTTTGCCCTAATGTAAGGAAAAAATTTTATATTTTTTGCCAACAGGAGAAAAGTAACAACAAACCATGGCCCCGCAAATATTGAGCAAAATTGATTGCCTTGGAAGATGTTCCATGTTTGTACAATGGCCACACACATACCCACTATAGCAGCTCCCCATCACTGGGCTGTGTACTCACCCTCTGGCTACTGCAAGTGTTGGTTGCTTAAGGCTTTCAGCAGCTCCTTCCTCCAAGGTGGACCAACTATGTGGTACCATGAACTCTCCAGTGCTCCCTGTGGGATAAGGCTGAGGACAGACTTCAGAAAGCACACCTTTGCCTGACTTCTTCCCTGCCCTATCTTGGTCCCTGTGCTTCTTTGCAAGTTTCTCCTTTGAGCCCTCCCTCCATATATCACTTGTATGAGAATCCCCATCTGAGCTTCTGCTCCCAGGGAACTGACCCAAAACACCCACAGCCACATTTCTGTGTAGCTCAAGGGCAATGAGCCATTTTTGCCCAAGATCTTTAAAGGGGGTCAGTGAGCACCAATTGCTTTCTAGGAACAGAAACTGAAAGAAAGGATGGGAAGGAAAAAAAGACAAACTCTGTGCTACCTCACTGCTCTGCTGTGGGCTGGGCCTGTCTGTTTTCTCTGAGGTCCTAAGTGCCTGTCTGAAATTCTGCTGCTTATTCTTTGCTGAACAAATATCTATTGCTCTACTACACTTTGGAATTTTCTTGGGAAAGTCAAGTCCTTTGATTTGCAACTTTTATAATCCATGAAACCCCACCCTCTGGGGAGCCTTGGGATATAGACAAGGAGGAGAACATAGCTCTGCTCTAACCTCATAGTATTCTTCTTAAACTAAAAAACAGAAAACAAAAACAACCCCAAACCCCCCAAAACCAGACAACCTTAATATGATGCATGTGGTTGTATTTTAGCTCAAACTGAGGCCAGCCATGCATATCCCAGACATATTCGGGATACTACTTCATTTGTTTCTAAATATGTTTCTTTTATAGAGATTAATTGAATGGAATCATTTGTCTGATTGTACAAATAATTGGTATTTTTGTAATAATTGTCTTTGGATTCTCCATAAATGACATGTTTTAAATCACAGAGCAGCTGCATGGGTTATTACAGAAAGTAGCAAATGATAAAAAGCAAGACCTGAAGACTTCCTAAAAGCTCGTGAGATGGGAACACAGGTTTACTTTTAATCACTACATCCACTTGAATTAGCTTCAGAATTCTTTTTCTTCTTCCAGAAGAGGCATCACTTAGAGAAAGCTCATTGAGGACTGGGTGTTGGTTCTACACGTGACCTTTGGGAGTCTCAGCAAAGTTTCATGGTCCAGTGCCCAGTTTCCCTATCAAAATAATTACTGAAAAGAATATGTATCTGTTTTAATTTTCACTGCAGGAAGGGTGTCAGGAGCTGGGAGTTATTGGCTAAGCTTCCAATACAGCTATGTCTACCACGGGCAGGTTGGTTAAGTTCAAAGAACCTGAAAAGACCTGCATCTTAACCAGGTACCAGTCTGATTGTTAAGAAGGGTGTGGATCATGGGAGAAATTCCTTGGGTCTTACATAACAATGAGATCTATATATCAGCAAGACTGCTAATAAAGGCTTCACTTTATTTCTGGGCCCCACCTAACTTTGTCCATCTGCCATTTGTGGTTACACCCTCAAGCAATTTTCCTAGTGCCCCACTCCCTGTGGTACCACATTTTTTTCTTTTGACAATAATTTTTTCTTATTGAAATTTTATTTTCATCTACCCAGCCCAAGGCTGGGTTTTCTACGTACCTAGAATTTTATGTTAATTACTATCTGAGGCTGCCATATTCTGACATTGCTTTAGTGCTATTTCTCTTGACTGTTCTCTTTTTATTGCCTATATTTTTCCTCTTCTTCAATATTTTTCCGGCTAGGTGAGCTTTCAGGAGCACAAAAGAGAATTGAACCACAAGTGCAGTTATTTCTCTTTGACAGGTAGTCTGGATAGATACTTTTCCAGAACAGTGTTCTTAAGAGTTTGATTCTGCAATATTTCCTTAGATTAGGCATGGATGATCTAGTTGCCCTTCTTAACTGAACTAGAGGAAATATAATAATATCAAAGATTGTCAGATAAATGATGTGATATTATGACAATAGCCCAAGAATGATTTGAAAGCTTTTGAAAGACAAATTACAGAGAGACAAGCTTTACAATAAAAAATACAACTTAGTAAAGTAGAATCATCCTCAAAATATTGCTGTGACAGGTCTAAAAATAAAAATAGAGTGTACATAGTAGACAATAAAATGATAGCATCCAAGAACAAAATAATTTGACAAAACTTTCCTGGAAATGACATCAGAGGAGAGAAGTTGGGCATTGTTTAAGTAGAGATAAAAAGTGGTCATAAAATTGGAACTATACACAGATAGATTTGTGTATTTAATAGATCTCACCATATTTAATAGATCATGTACAGATCAGAACTTGGAAGTTTTTGCCAGTCTCCCACCCACAGCTTTGTACACATTGTTTTCATTTTGGTGTGTTGCCCTAGCGATGTCATTGTAACTTTAGGAGAGTGATGCCCCAATTCTTGTTTTTCTATGACAATGCCAGCCAAAGAAGTATTTTTAGTTTCTTGCTCTATACTCATCCCTGCAATGAATTTTTTTCACATTTTAGAGGTGCCTGATTTGTTAGGATTTCTTTTGACCTTGAGGTCCTATTTGTCATTGAAATGGGACTCCCCTGTGCAGACATTGAAAAGCTGGTGAGCTCATCCTAAAACGATGAAGTCATTGATGACCACTCTCATGGACATTTTTGTGAGCTCATGCTGAGTACTAAGTCCAGCTTAAATGAATTGTGACATATTATCTAGAAATATGATTATGGAATTACATGACCACAGATACTTCCAAGGTGCTGAACACATTTTATTGAGTGGTGTTAGAGGCCTGAGCCAAGGAAACATTTTGGAAACTTAGACAGAGAGAGAGACTGAGCAAGAGATGTGGTACTGATATTCTTGGAAGATGGGGGAAACTGAAAAGTGGAAGGAGCTGCCAAAATGCATTGCCAGGGAGCTGAACTTTGGGGTAACTCATTTAGCAAAAGCAAGATTTTTCCTTTTTTCATTTTTATGCTCACTCCTTTCTCCCTGAAGAGAGGGACATGTTTATTTGACTTAAAACATGTCTGTATTACATCCTAAATCATTTCCTTTGTAAGGAGTATTTTTGAAAAAAGTTCTTGTAACAATTTCCAAGTAGAGAACAATGAATATTTTACCATAACTGCCTTCAGAGATTCATAGTGAGTTCTCTCTCTGTCCCCTCCTCCTTTAAAATTAAATCCTATAATGTCATCTTCATGTGCTTCATATATGTATTAGGAAGATCATAAAATTTAAGTGCCCGACAGTAAACAATCTTTAACTGGCATCTTAAGGTGCTTAATACAAAATGCAAACACTGCCACTTGAATTCATTCAAATCTTATCTTTTTTTGGGAAGGAAAACCGGACATGCATGACATCAAGTTTATAAATACTGCTATTTCTGACTTAAAATATTAATTATTTTTGTTTTTTTCCCGGGTGGAGTAGTCTGACCATTTTATGCCTCTTATAATTCTTGTCTTGATGAATATTTAAGGAACAAGACACTAAAGTGAATAATGTGAGATTGATGGGTAATTAAGCTTGGGGAAGATGTCTGCTCCTGCTGCTAAGATGCTTGTGTGTCTGAAGATCTGGAAGTGATAATGGCTTTGCAATATTAAATTAGCTCTCTCTGTTCTTATCTACAAAGTGCCCACAATGGAAACCTGATATGGCTTAGCTTTGGTACCTGCCATTTGTCTGCTTTGGATCTAAAGAAGAAAGGATATTTTAGTGGAAAGAATATTTAGAAATATCATTTGAGTGTATGATGAGCTCATTGGATAAGTTAGGATCAGATGGTAAAAATCTCACTTTCACCCAGAATCTGACATTTATGGAACAAGTCACTAAAAGAGACCTTAATTGGCTGAGAAATTAATTCATTTGCTAATAAGATGTATGGAAAAATATTTTTCCAAGTGTAGATAGATCGATGTAAACTTTAAAAATTTGCATTGGTTACTTCAATTGTAGATTTAAAAAAAACTAACAGCAGCAACAACAGTACTGCTGTTAGAGGGCAATCGTAGGATGACCATGAGATTTACTGCATAAACTGGGATATTTTTGAAAGTGAAAACAGGTGCTATTAATGATGAGGGGCACTGTAGCCAGTTTAAACCAGAACATTCAATAACCCTACATGAGAGTGGTAATAGTAGAAGTGTAGTAATGATGCATAATTCTATAATCCAAGTGGTCTAGTCCAATCAGGATAATAGTTAAATAGACATACACACACACACACACACACACACTCTGGCATCCAAAAGAAATTTGGTTATTTATAATAGCCAAGCTATGGAATCACCCTAAGGGTTCATCAGCAGATAAATGGGTAAAGAAAATGTGGTATATATGGTGATATTCCATTGTATGTATGTATTTATTGTGTGTATGTGTATATACAAACATAATGGAATATTATTCAACTTTTAAAAAGAAGGGAATTTGTCTTTTCTCACAACATAGATGAACCTGGAGGACATCATGCTAAGTGAAATAAGCCAATCACAGAAAGACAAATAGTGCATGTTCTTACTTTATGGTCATCCCTCAGTATCCATGGGAGATTGGTTCTAGGACTCCCATGGATCCCCAAATCCATTGATGCTCAATTTCCTTATATAAAATGGTGTAGTATTTGCACATCCTCCTGTATACTTTAAATCATCTCTATATTACTTATAATACCTAATACAATGTAAATGCCATGTAAATGGTTATACTGTATTGTTTAAGGAATAACGACACGACAGAAAAGTCTGTACCTGCTTAGTACAGACACAATTGTCCTTTTGTTTTTTCTCGAATATTTTCAATGTGCATTGGTTGAATCCACAGATGCAGAGCCCATGGATATGCAGGACTGACTGTGTGTGATTTAAAAAAGTCAAACTTGTAGAAGCAGAGAGTAGAAAGGTGGCTGCCAGGGGATAGGGGTGGGAGAACAGGAAGACATTGGTCAAAGGGTGCAAAGTTTTAGTTGCGCAGGATGCATAAATTGTGGAGATTAAGGTACAGCATGGTGACTATAGTTAATAATGCTTAGTAAAATTTGCTCAGAGAGTAGATCTTAAATGTTCTCACCACACACAAAAAAAGATAGCTATGTGAGGTGATAGATATGTTAATTAGCTTGATTATGGTAATCATTTCACAATGTGTACATATATCATTATGCGTATTACATACACATTTATATTATATGCATATAATCATCATGATGTACACCTTAAATAAATACAATTTTATTTGTCAATTACATCTCAATAAAGCTGGAAAAAAAAACAAAAAGAAATTTGGAAATATTCAAGTTCTTTATTTGTATTTCTTGAATTCCACGAAGAAAATAAAAACATACCATAAAAACACTACTTCAAATCTCCTTTTACCTTTCAACAAATTTCCTCACATACCAGATCAGCGCCTTTCTCCTCAGGGCCTCTTACTTAAAGCTCCTGAACCTGTCTCAGCCTGCACTTTCTTATTTTTCTTTTTTCCTCTGCCCTGTTTATGTTGATTCTGCAACATATAAGCTCCGAAGATTTAGTCTGGCAAGGTCAGAATCTTCTGGGAGGACCAGGAGAGAGGAAGAAACTGAGCTGGCAAAGTGTCATCCTCTTTAGCAGACAGAGAGTGGGCAAAGCTGTTAATATTCAGCTAATAATAGTCTTGGTCCTGTGCCAATAGCTTATGTGAATAGAGAATTTTCTGTATGCCTGGTGCTATGATAAAAGTAAAAACCTTGCCTACGTCTCACAAAGACCATTGATGTCGATGTTTTTGACATCCGCACTTTTCAGTACAGAAGACTGAAGTTTGCCAAGGTAGGTGAGTTGCTCAGGCAGCAGAGCTAGGACCTAAACCTGGCAGTTCGATTAAAGAGTTGATGCTCCTAAACTGTGCGTGCACGGCAAAACTTCACCTCTTGTCACTGGGATGGCTTAAAGGTAATAAAATCTCTCATTTCAAATGTGCTGTAATAAAACACGCCCAGTTTTAAGTACATGATAATACTATTAATAGCAAATGTTCTTTCTCACTTTGAAAATCACTCTGGTGTGAATAGGGTATCTAGAGAGCTTTCTGATAATTAAATTTAATATGAAAATAAATGTATATGAATACAGTTTCTTTGGAACACTTACACAAAACTGAACAGAACACACAGTGAGAAAGGGCTATTTTTCATTCCGTTGAAGAAGTTATCATTGGCTGAGTTTAACTGCAATTGCCAGAAAGACATCAACCATTTTTAACACTCAGACTATTTTTTTATTACTGCCTGAAGGATATCAGATGAGCCGTCTGCTGTAAATCAATAATAATTTGCTCTAGATTAATGAGGAACTAAAACTGTTTCTAATAAATCTCCAAATGTTTAGCATATTTTGAAAACTGATCGTTTCATGAGAATTAGATTTCTTCCGTGTCTTTCAAAGTGAGCTGAGGATGGAGAGAGGAAGAAAAAGTAAGCAAATGTTTTGGAATAACAGGGAAATGTGAAAATGGTGAATGCAAGTATATGCCTTCCAGGGCTTTGTTTTATAATCTCAGCTGTTCAGAAGTGTGCTCTGTGGTTCAGAGTCCTACAATTCATAGCAAGTAAGATGCCACTGTGCTCTCTGTGCAGTTTCCTTGGAAAAGTCTACTGGGTACTTAATGGCTAGTCAGAGTCTTCGGTATCAACTAAGTAACTGGAATATATTGAAAGTAGCTGAATTCTAGCCCAAATCATGGTCTCTGCATCCTGGCAACACTCTGCAATGATTGGGTAACTGGAGCATGTCTTGGAATGTCGATGGATGCGTCCCATTTTCTGTCTACTTTTTTTTTTTTTTTTGGTATTTAGAATGCATCATGGGAAAAGAAAAATGTGGGCTCAATTCATCCATTAATTTGATACTGTTATAAGTCTATTTTTCTTGAGGACTTTCTTATAAAATTGGAAGGGGAAAAAATGCATTGAGGAGGGGAGAAGGAGAGAAATATTTTTTCCCTAAATGTATCTGAGCAATTCTAAAGTCACACCAAAATCTTCAGAGTAACCTAGTGGTTAATAAGCTGCTGCAGTTACTATTCGTCAGACAAAGGAAAGCAAATGATTACTTGTAGAATCCCTGCCCACTAATCCCAGGCTTATTTTGTGGAAGGAATGAAAATAGTGCAGAATATTGTGGCTGGACAATAGTGTATTCTGAGCTGAGTTTCCTGTCTCTAACAGAGCTTTCTCTTTAGCAAGCTGCAGTGAGTATAAGAATTTCAGTTTCTGGATAGTCTACTACATTTTTCATTATCTTTTATTCAACAATAAATAAAACATGGTTGTGCTCTTTTATTGGGCACTTTTGAAATGAAATGACTTGCTAAGGAGCAGGAATGACTTAATCTCAGTGATGTGATTCTGTATAAAATTAGCTAAGAGTCTGTGGCCAAGATCTGGCCCTATTTTTGTTCTCACTTCATCCTTGGGCCACAACTGGACTATATTTCTCTTGCAGCTTGGTGTAGTCATGTGCCCAAGCTCTGTCCAATGGAATGTGAGCAAAAATGGTAGGTGGTACTTCCAGGCCTGGCTCATAAAACCTTCTCGTGTGCCATCTTGTTTTCCTTTTTCCATGTGCTGGCTGAATGATGAGGCCCTCTAGGACCTAGAGGAGGGCAGAGTCACAATATAGAAGGTGCCTGAATCCCTGAATGAGCACGTGGAAGACTATCCCACCAGAAAAAAAATCCATTATTGGCCGGTGACAGGCATGAGAATTTAAACATGATAGTGTTAAGCCACTGAGATTTAGGGATTGTTTTTTATAGCAGCTAGCCTCACTTACTTTACTAACACTGGGTTGGTTTATGCCATGACTAGGATGATGGCCTTTTATGATGATAATGATCCTGATCTTTATGTTAGGTTGTCTGGATTCTGATCCTGGCCTCTGCCTTTTAGCGTATGCACAATTTGGGGCAGATAACTAGCCTTCCTCTCTGGTCCCAGTTTTTTCAGTAGCAAAATATAGAATTTGGACCAAAGTCTTTAAGATGAGTTAGAGTTTTTTGGTTGACAGCAACTCCAACAAACTGAAGCCAAAGGAATTTGTCATAAGGATACAAGTAGCTCATAGTATCAAAGACGCTGTTAGAGAACCAGGCTCAGAGAGTGCACGAGGGCAAGTGGATTTAGTAATACTTACAAGATTGTTGTGAGACTTAGAGATTATAAAAGTAAGGCACAGATCCCATGTTTATGTATAGTAGGCATACAGTAACTTCCCTAGTTTTCACCTTGAATGGACACAGTGGAATGAAAGGCAGATGTGTGTATTTTAGATAGTTTTTCCTTTTGGGTCTCCTGAAAATAATGCAGGAGAACTTTTCGCACCAAAGCTCAACCTACTTTTGCTTTTACCACATGTAGAAGCATTAGTTACTAAGAAGATCTGTCTTCACCGTTCTCAGAAGCTAAATTTGCTCCAGGGCTGTTTTCAGCTGGTAAATTGGAGTGGCCACATTGTGCTGGTGAGACCACCCCCCCTTCCTTATTGGCTGAGTGTGGGTCTGTCATTATGATTGACTGATGCCCATGCTGTACCCATTATCAAATATTATGAATATCCCCTTGGCTGTATCTAAGTAACATCCCACAGCCTTAACAGAGTTTTATTCTAGAAAATACTGTGGCTTTATGGAGCCTGAGGTGCCATTTGTCTTCAAAGATGTTTGGCAAATGGGTGTTGAATGAGTATATGTGTGAAGAGATGGATAAATGAATGATTTGGTATAATCTCCTAGTTTCCTTGTGACAGCTTTAAACATAAAAAAAAGTCTTAATTAAATGCAGACAATGATCTAGCTCTGAAAGCTGCTAGAAGAGATATTTTAGGGACAGATTGCAGATGTAAATTATAATAAAATTGTATGTTTGCTTTCCTTCTCTTTCTTGAACCTGTTTATCTTTTTGATCTGAACTAGCTCTTGCAATTAATAATACCAGGGTTTGCCATCTGGGATGTAAAGCTGAATTTTATTAATTAGTCCTGAAACTAGCTATTTTGAGCTTTTGGGATTATGTGCAGAGAGTGTATCTCGTTGTTTTTAAAACTAAGATTTGGGGAATAGGTTTGTGATGGGTTTGCCCACCTTAGAATCTCAAACTGCACTTGGATTATAGGTAGGAATTAAAGTGGTGTGACTGAGATACTGCACTCAAGGCCACCATATCTCCCTACCTCCATCCCTGCCTCTACACCCTGCACGCTCATGTTTCTTGAGCATTGAAAGTGCATTTGTTACTCCTCTCTGCCTCATTTTTCCAGACTATAGGGCTCTGGTGAATTTTAGCCTGTTTGTGCTGTGTCTTCTGCCCTCCACTTGGAATTTCGAAGATGACAGAAAGAGAGAAAGAGGACAGAGACTGGTCAGCAAAGCCCTTTATGAAGCCCAAACAACGGATGTTTCATTAGGACACAGTGGATTCTGTTTGCTAAGCAGATCCTATTTGGAATATCTGAATGACGGATACCCTACTTGATTTTCATGGGAGAAACTCTTAAGGATTTTCTAACTGTGAAGGGGCACAGGATAGGGTGACCCCATAAACTGTAAGTTTTCTTGGGACATTCAGGTTTATGTCTGTTGTCCTGTCACCCACCCAGGTTAGCATTTGTCTCTAATTTTTTTAAGTGAAGGATTATTAGCAATATATGTATTAAAATCCTCTGGGATAGACTTGGAAGACCTTTATGTTGTGTTTTCACTTCTCTCATGGGCTTGCCTAGCAGTGTGTGAGATGCATGTGGAATAAACAGAGTTCTCATTTCAATAAGTGGTCCAATCTGAAAAGGAACAATGATGACCTGTTTTTCTCTTCCTAATTCTTTCCAGATGCATCCTAAAATACCTTGCATGATCCTCCAATATTCTCTTTTCTTTCCTATTGGATAGATGGGAATAATCCACATGAGGACTTGCTGGCCCTAAAAGATGGTACAGCCAATTGACAGGTGGTTCCAAGTCCCTGAATGAGTGGAGGCAGGCAACCACCTGATTATGAAAAATCATGTGTATCCTCAAGGTATACGAATGAGTAGATATACATTTGTCCTTTGGGCTAATTTTGAATTATCTTTATAATAAAAATACATTAAATAAGCAAGTAATAATACCTACCATATAATGATATGTAAAACATATATCGATATGCAAAACACTGTGCTGAATACATCTATAAGCACAATCCTCATGGCAACCCTGGGAGGGAGATACTTTTTTAGCCCCATTTTACAGACGGGACACTGAGGCTTAGAGAGCTTCAGTAATTTGCCAAAAGTCATGTGTATGGAAATGCTGAAATAAAGATTTGAATGCAGGTATATTAGGCTCCAAAACTTGGGCTCTTGATCATTATATGAACCATAATAGAGATATTCATTTTCAGTGTCTAGTCCTCTTAAATCTTGCCGTGATTCATGATGATAGTGATGATTGATATTTCTGCACACTCACTACTTGCCCAGCCCTATGTTCTATGCGTTATGTGCATAGAACACTTATTAAGTCTTCACAACCATAGTATGAGACATACATTATTACTGTCTGTTATGTGTGTACCTAAGTGTATCTAGTAGCTACAGTAAACATTCAGTAAATATAAATCAATCTCTAGCTTCCAGAAGAGAAAGCTACAGTTTAGACAGATGAAGTCATCGGCCATAGCACCTTGTGGGAACACTCTTTCCAAGAAAGTACCTTGGGTAACTTCAATCTTTCTGCTTCAGTTTGCACAGGTTGCAACCTTGTCTCCAAAGGAAAAAAATGGGAAGGGGGGAAGTAGCATGGAGCCTGTGACTCTCTCAGTTAAAGCAATTCCCAAGTTAAAGGGGAGTGAGGAAATTTATATTTCCTAAGCTAAATGTTCCCATTACATTAAGAGTCTTTTCTCTTCTCCCACCCCTAACACTTATTGCTTTGCATTACTTTATTACGTTTGTGAATCAGCAGAAAACTCAGTTCTGCTGAAATCAAGGTGGCACAGTTTAGCTTCACAAGAGACTGGTCATAGTCAGTCTTCACATTAATTTTGAGTCAGGGAGGAAAAAAGCAGCAGACATAAGGATTGAGAGATTGTAGCTACATGGTCTGGCTCAGCCTTCTTTACCACCAAAAATGACGGGAAAAAGAAACAGAAAAACAAAACCCGAGACAGAAGGTAGGAGGAGACACTGGGGCAGCTCCAGCTTTCAGCAAGCCGGCTCTGTTCCACTTCCTTTTGATTGTCCAGGAAAGCTAAGAAAAGTAAAAACAAGGCTGTGGCTCCATGGAAGCGGCCCTGTGGAAACGTTATGTTAAACAATCGGCCTGTGGGTCAATTGTGAAGGGCGTTAATGTGCGAGACCCCGATAAAGAGATTTACACGAATGGCCACAAAGCATTTCATATTTAAATATGGATCCAAGTTTGTTCTGCACAACAGTATAAATATAACCAAGGTGGGGTGGAGAAAGAGATTTGGAAATCAGCCGATTTTAAGGAAGCCAACACAAACACTCCAACAAATGCAGCATTTCGCACACAGCCTTTGTGCTCGTTACTCGTTGTTGGCATGAACCCATAAAAACAGAAAAAGGCCATGAAACATAGTGGTCGAGATATTGCATGCCCTGGTGATAATAAAATAAATACACTGTTTATCTGAAAACAACCTTCTTGTCAATGTATGTTGCATTTCCTGAAAGTGATGATGTTGTTTTATTTTGTTTCATGATGGTAGTAAAAGTCTAGAAAAGTGTGCAATATTTCAGGAGGGCATTAATTTCTTTTCTGTGGCTACCTCATTGTGAGATGGGTCAGAGGGACGAAAATCCCTCACCTTGAAGACTTTTTAAGTTAGGTGTTTAAAGAAATATATTTTAGCCTCTTTAGCAAATTCATACTGCGTGAAAGAGTATTTTATAATTGACTAAGCAGGCCATATAAAATTAATAAAGCTGGACCTGGTGCCTAAAAGTATTTGGCGGAATTCCCTAGAAAGCCACATTTGAACATTTTTAATATATATTATGAGGCAGAAAAGAATAATCATCTTCTATTGAAGTTCCCAAGTAAGAGAAATGTATTTGTACAATCCTTTCAAAGACAACCGTCTGTATTGTCAAATTGTTGTGCTTGGGATGGTGTCCTCTCTGCTGTGGCTTGTGGGTTGCTTCTCATAGAAAAAGCAGACGTTACTCTACCATTTCATGAGACGGCTACCTTGAGTAAGGTGTTTTTGCCAAGGGTCTTGGAACACTTGGCTGAGAAATTTCCAGAACAAATACTTTTGAAGCCTATTGGTCTGGCGCCATGGAGGGTTTGGGCACAAAAACTACCTCGAGTGACTATCTCTCTACTTTATTTCTAACCTGCGCTCTTGGTTTATCATAAATTGCACCTCTTCTTCCTCTACTTCTTTCTGTGGAGAGGGTCACCTCTCACTCAAAGCACTCATAGGTGTCCAAAGCATTGCATTTCTGAGGCTAGTCTTTGTTTTAATGTGGGTTGCCTTAAATACAGATCCCCATATGAGAATTTGGGTATAATTAGATTATTTGGGAGTGGATCTCAGGAAGCACACTGAAGGAATGGGTGAAGTGAGAGCACAAAGGAAAGAAAAGTGGGGAGGAAACTGATTACTTCCATAGGGTTCAGTCCTGCTGGAGACCCCCTGGGCCTGGGCCGCTGTGTAAAATACAACTGAACACTGTCGCTTGGAGGATAAAGCATTTTAGGCATTTATCCAGCAGCTCTGGTCTCTCTTATGCAGAGGGTTGCTCCTGAGTTGTTAACCTTCCAGCTGAGACATTCCAGCCTGCTTTAGGTTGCTAGAGCATTATCGCACAGCCAGAGAATAGCCCCCGACAGAGTGAGGCAGGGAGAACGGAGTCAATCTGAACAGGAACTCTTTGCTGGCCCCCTGGGGGATAGGCCAAGTGGATTTCGGTGGGAACCTGGGAGCATCAGCTATAGCCACCACCTCTGACAGTTAAGGCAGGCTTCTTATAAAGGAAAAAACACTTATTTTTATAGGTGCCTCAATCTTTGTTTTTCCTTTTCTTAATGTAAATCTTCCTAGTCTTTTACAATGATGGATAACTCTAGCTTTTAACATCCATAATTTCTAAAAAAAATAATAATTACAGAATTTATCATTTATTTAGTGCTCACTCCATGTCAAATGCATTAATTAATTCTTACAACAACCTTATGAGGTAGGCATTATTATCCTGGTTTTACCAATAAGAAAAGTGAGGCTCAGAGAGTTCAGATTTCCCAAGGGACAGAGTCATGGTTTGAACCCAGGTCTGTGTGAATCCCCCACAAAGCTTAACCATTAACATTCTACATTGTCACCATCACTGGGAAAAGATATATCTTCCAGCCAGACATAGGAGCTCTTGGATGGATATAATGACTGACGTGGTAGCTGGCCTCCGAGGTGGTCTGTAGTGGTCCTAATCTCCTGAGACTTTAGGCCTTGTATATACCCTTCTTGCAGTGAGTCAGGACTGGCTTGCATGATCCACAGAATACTGCAGAAGCAACAACATGTGGCTTCTGAGTGAGCATTGCAGCCTCTTCGTTTGTTCACTCTGTAGAAGCCAGCTGCCATGCCAAGAGGACACCCAAGCAACCCTGTGGAAACGTCCATATGGTAAGGAACTGAGGACTCCTTCCAACCATCAGCACCAACCTGCCAACCATGCAGCAAGTGACCTTGGAAGTGGATCCTCCAGCTCCTATCAAAGTCTTTAGATGACCACATCCCCAGGTAACATCTAGCAACACATTGCTGAGAGAAATTAAGAAAGATCTAAGTAGATGGTAATATATACCCTGTTTTTAGTTTTGGAAGACTCAATAATCTTAAGATATCTATATTCCTTAAATTGTTCTATTTTAATAAAAAAGTCATCAGGCTTTTTACTGGAAACTGAAAAGCTAAAATTTGAATGGGAAAACAAAAGACCTAGAATAGCCAAAAGAATCTTGACAAAGAACAAAGTTGGAGAAATTACTCCATCTTATTTCAAATCTTATTCTGAAGCTATGGTAATTGACAGTGTGGTATTGTTACAAAGGCAGGCACAGCAATAAATTGAACAGAATAGAGAGTCCAGAATTGGGCCCATACATGTATAATCAATTAATTTTTAACAAAGTGGCCACATAATTGAGTGGATAAACCATAGATTTTTCAAAAAATTCTTCTGAAATAACTGGATATCTTCACAGAAAGAAATGGACATCAGATCTCATCTCATAACATATATAAAAATTGCACTCAAATTGGGTTTTATATCTAATTATAAAAGCTAAGAATATAAATCTAAACATAGAAGCTAAAAATATAAAACTTCTAGAAGTCATGGGAGAAATCTTTGCAAAGGGTTCTTAGACATGACTCAAAAACACTAATTGTAGAAGAAAAAAATGATTGTATGTAACTGAAGTTAAAACCTCTGTTTTTCAAAAGATATCCTTAAAAATGCATAGTATACATGTCTTAAGAGAAAGAATTTTCAGTAAATATATCTGATGAGGTACTTTTATCAAAAAATATATAAATAACCCTTATAATTCAATAATAAGAAGACAGACAACTCAATACAAAAATAGGCAAAAGACTTGAATAGAGATTTCAAAAAGAAGTTATAGGAATGGTTAATGTTAAGAACTGAATATTTGTGTATACATGCTTCAAAAATGTATATGTTGAGGCCCTAACCCCCAATATGACTGTATTTGGAGATAAGGCTTTTAGGAGGTAATTAGGGTTAGATGAGGTCACGAGGTTAGGGCCTTGGTCTGATGGGATTAGTGCCGTTGTATAAGAAGGCACTAGAGAAGTTGTACTCTCTCTCTCTCTCTCCCCCTTTGCCATGTGAGAATGCAGCAAGAAGGTGGCCATCTATAAGCTAGGAAGAAAGTCCTCACCATATCCCAATCATGCCAGAACCCTGATTGCAAACTTCCAGCCTCCAGAACTGTAAAAAAATAAAATTCTGTTGTTTAGGGCATCTAGTCTATGGTATCTTGTTACGGAAGCCCAGGCTGAGTAATAAAGCCAGTAAGTCCATGAAAAGATGTTCAATATTATTAGTCATGAAGAAAATACAAATTTAAGAACGTAACAAGGGTCACTACACACACATCAGAATGATAAATTTTAAAAGATTGACAATACCAAGTTTTGGTAAGGATCTAGAGCAACTGGATATTTCGTACATTACTGGCATCAGTGTAAAATTGTGCAACCACTTAGGAAAACAGCTTAACAGTTTGTTATAAAGTTAAACATCCATTTACCCTATGAACTAGTAATTCTTCTCCTGGATATTTTCCCAAGAGAAATAAAAACTTAGGTTCACCAAAAACTTTTTACATATTTTGTGACAGCTTTATTTGCAATAGTCAAACACTGAAAACAAGCCAGAAGAATGGGTGAAGGAATTGTGATACCTCTGTATGAGGGAATAGAACTCAGAAATGAAAAGAGGGAACTTCTGATATCTTCAGCAACATGGATGGATCTTATACCAGGACTGTCCGGGAAATATCCAGCCATTGTTAATATAGCAAGTATGGTTTATGTGGCTGGATACTTTCTGGACAGCCCTCATAGACATTATGTCAAGCAAAAGAAACCAGATAGAAAATAGCAGGTATTGTAGATCCCATTTAATTGAATTTCTAGAACATGAAAAATTAATCTATAGTGATTGAAGTCAGATCGATGTCTGCCTGGGGCCAGAAGTGGGCAGACTGCAAAGGGGCACGAGGGGACTTTCTGGAATGATGGAAAATTTTGTGTCTTAATTGGGGTACACTGTTACACAGTTGTAAATATTTATCAAAGATTTAAAATGTGCATTTTATTGTATATAAATTGCACCTCAATAAGGTAAATGAAAAAAACAACAAAACAAGAAAAAAGATTAAATCATGGGCATTTTTTATATTGTCCCTCGTACTCTTCTGTATTTTTGAAAGAATAATTGTTCTCTCGAAAGATGTCTGCCTGGAGAATTCCCAGTCTAATGACATGTCCATCTTTATCCCTTACATTCCACCTCCCTTCCTTATTGCTTTAGGAAATCATCACCCTTGAACTTGGATGTATCAGAGTTTTTTAGAAATAGTGGAGATTTTTGGCTTGCAGAATTTATGGATTTATATAGTTGTAGGTTGTCTCGGAAATTTTTCTAAAATATATCTAAGAATGCAGGATGTTTGTGTGTGTGAGCTTTGGGATAATTTCTCCCTGTCTTTTTCATTGAGAAAGGATATCTGAAATGTTTAATTGGGTCCTGTAATGAATGCTTGCTAATACGAAACCCACGGGAAAACATAGTCGGAATTGACAGTTTCCTCATTCAGCTAAAACTCTAAGATTCAGGTTTTCCTCCTTCAAAGCTAAAACATGTGGAACTTCCTCCTTTGGCATTCATCACTCTCAAACTCCCAGATAAATTCATTCTGTTTCTTGGTACAAAAGTCCTCAACACTCAGTGAGAAGGTCAAACCTTTCTAGGTCAAATCTTCAATGAAAGTCAAAAAACCTCAATCATCTCATTCTTTTTATGGTATCTGGTAGTAGGAATTGCTTCTTCTAGACAGGAACCTTGCCTGTCCTGTTCATTGCTGTATCCCTAGCACTTGGAACCATGTTTAATAAGCATGAATTTTACAGATGAGGAAATAGATGCTCAGAAAGATTTAAATGAGTTGCTTAAAGTCACACAGCTCGTGACTCAGCAATTCCACTTCTGGGTATAGACACAAAAGAATTGAAAACTGTTTCTCAAAGAGATATTTGCACAACCATGCTCATAGCAGCATTATTCACAACAGCCAAAAGGTAGAAGCAACCTTAAGTGTCCATCAACAGGTGAATGGATTAAGAAAAGGTGGGATATGAATACAATGGAATATTATGCAACCATAAAAAGGAAATTCTGACTTATGCTACAACATGGATGAAACTTGAGGACATTGTGCTAAGTGAAATAAACCAATAACAAAAGATCAAATACCACATGATCCCACTTACATGAGGAATCTAGAGTAGTCAGACTCATGAAGGCAGAAAGTAGAATAGTAGTTGCCAGGGGCTAGAGAGAGGGAAAATGGGGGTTGTTTAATGTGTATAGAGTTTTAGTTTCGCAAAATAAAAAATAGTTCTAAAGATGGATAGCAATGATGATTGTACAACGATGTGAATGTAATTAATAACACTAAACTGCATACTTAAAAATGGTTAAGACAGTACATTTTGTATTATGATGTATTTTGGTGAAATTAAAAAAAAAGTCACACAGCTAGCACATGACAGATTGATAGAACCTGCTATTGTCTGAATTTGTGTGTGTCCTCTCAAATTCGAATGTTGAAATTAATTACCAATGTGATAGCATTAGGAGGTGGGGCCTTTGGTGATTATGTCATGAGAGTAGAGCTTTTGTAGATGAGATTAATACTCTTCTTGCCCCTTCCACCCACCAGGTGAGGGCACAAGAAGAAGACAACATCAAAAGCCAGAAAGTGAGCCCTCACCAGGCACCTAATTTCATGGCTCTTCGATCTTGGACTTCCCAGCCTCCAGGAATTTGAAAAATAAATTTTTTCTTGTTTATAAGCTACCCAGTTTATAATATTTCTTTCTTTTTTAAATTTCAAAATATTAAGGAGGTGGTAAAAATGTTTTTGGTATTTCTTTACAGTTGGTTAAATGAACTAAGACAGAACACAAGCCCAGTCTCTTAGATTCCAAGTTCCAAACTCTTTTCTTCACAGCTGCCTGCCATTTTTGATAGTTAGGCGGGTTTCTCCCTAGCTCCCTTTGTAGGGAGGAAAAGCATCAATGTGATCACTTAACATAATGACTTCAGAGATGCTGGGACAGCTCTGCCACACATAAAAAAGAAGCTCTCCTAATTAGCTTGAGGTTGCTTGACATTTCAGTAGTTTACTGATTCTCAGGTTTGGCAGCACATGGGATCACCAGAGGAGATTGAAAAAATCCTGATGCCTGGGTTCGGCCTCCCCCCCGCCCCAGATATTCTGATGTAATCCAACTGGGGTGTGCACTGAGCATCAGGATTTTCAAAAGCTCCAGGTTCAGATGCAGCCAAAGACTGCTTTGTTAGGAGACAAGTGTCTCAATTCCTGGTAGAACAGTTCTGTACAACAGAACTCTAGACATTTCTCAGATCACAAGCACTGAGCCAAATTGTAGTCCTAGGCATCTTATTCTCAGCTCTGGAGGAAAGTTCATCAGATCCTTTCCTGAACTTTTGAGAGGGAGGAGGAGTTAACGTGACATGTTTAAAGCAAGGGCCCTGAAGTCTGCTTGCTGGGATTGGAATTTTAACTCCATCAACTGCTATCCATGTGACTTCTGCCTAATTGGTTAACCTCTCTGAGTCCCCAAATGGACATGATATGGTTTCTCACTCACAGAATTATTTAGGAAATGGATGAGATAATTCCTCCAAAGCACAATATCCAACAAAGGCTAAAAACTTCATCAGTTTTGCTATTTATTGTGAAAACCTCTTATTACTGATGTCTGGTGGTGTGTTTTTTTCTTTTTGTGATGAGATAAATTTCTTTAACATGATACTTAGGTCTACTCTGTATGGCATATACTGTTCTGAGTTTCTGAAGGTCAAAGGGGGGTGATGGGGTGGAGAGATTGGTGAAGGGAGGGGTGTGTGTGTGTGTGTGTGTGTGTGTGTGTGTGAGAAAATGGAGAAAATAGAGCAAGAAGGGATGGTCAGATTACCAAAGGCATTTACTAAAAGGTGGTAATCAGGAAAAATTTTTTGACTTCTGAACTTGACACCAGATGGAAATAGAAGCTTCAAGAAAAGACCGGAAAGCAAAGATTTAAAGCATCCTCAGAAGGGAGAGGGCTGCCACCCAGGGATGGAAAGAACCTTGGCAGAAGAGATGGAGAGAAGAAAGAATGAGCCTTGGAATCAGCCAGAAGGAAAGAGGATTCAGAGAAAGACCATGAAGGCCAACACTTCAAAGATTTATTTATTTTTTTTAATGCTACTACATGAAAAGTTAAATTTGGAAGAAAAACATGTTTGGGTTTATATTCTGAATCATTTTGCAAAGGAAAAAAGCCCATCTTTGAACTGTGCATAGGAGCTATAGAAATTCGAGGCTGCACTATGATGAATCCAAATTCACCACGACATCTTCTTCCAGACTTGATGGCTGCCTGGGCTCCTCTGTCTACCACTCCCCTGCACCTCCCACCCTCAAGTCCAATGTCATACCCCCTGCAGTGGGGAGGAAAGACTGCCTTGACCCAGTTGCAGAGAGCTCAGAGGAGGGAGGCACCTGCCCAAGGGAATGAGCTCAGATCCTCTGATAATGGTGCAGCTGGAAGCCTGGCAGAGTTCCAGGAGGGTCACCCTGCACAGTTTTTGTCCTTCAGAAGGGTGTGTTGTCCATGCATCTCGGGTGGGTGCTGGGAATGTTCATTGCTCATTCCCAATTGTGTTCATTCCATTTTCTGACTAATTCTTTTGAGACTTAGTCAGAAGGAAGGGTTTTGGCTGTTCCTTTCTGTGCACAAAACATGGGCCTCCACTCTTACTGGTTGGAAGAGTTAGCCCTTATGTCCATCATCTGCTGTAAGATTGGTGGCCTCTTTTCCCAGTCTTCTACTCCCTCAAAGTTCCTCCATGCCCTTGCTAGAATGGGCCTGAGGATTCTTCCATTTGCTTCTCTCCCTGCTGGACACACCACCCCACACTGAAGTAAGAAAGACAGTTTGGGTCCCTTAATGTTCCCTTTCTACCCCACCCATCAACTGGTGGCTCCCAATGGGATTAGCTCAGAGAAAAGAAAATCTCCAAGGAATTTCCACAAGCTGAGGGCTGGGCCCCCTTCCTGGTGCCACTGGGTCGCCTAGCCTACATGTTTTGAAGTTTTTTTTTTTTTTTTTTTAAATATGACAGTTCAGGCTTGAAAACCAGTACATTTGGAAATATAAACTAGATCAAAACAAGCTATAATGAAAGTGAAAAAAAAAAAAAAACGTATCAGTTTACTGCTGATCGAAAATCAGGACCAGATGAGGCTGCGAGGCCCTGGGCATTTAATTTACTGGAGGAGGTCACTGCTTAGCAAAAACCAGGCCCAGCCTGCGCTGACTTCCCATCAGCAATATTGTGTTTGTTTGTTTGTGCCCTTCCCTAGCTTGTGGAGGGAAATAATGAACCAGCTCCTTTGAAGTTCTTTCTGCCTTTTTATATCATGGTGTCTTTCATTTCATTGAATTTGGAAAGAGGGGAGGGTAGGAGAGGATGTCAATGGCCAACCTGAGAATCCAGTTTGTCACCTAAAAAGCACAGAAGACCAGAGAGGGAAGGAGAGATGTCAGGAGGCAGGTAGGGTGCTCAATGGAAGGAGAAGAAGGGAGGTATAAGCTTCTCCAACCAGGAGTGCAAAACACCAGACCTCATACAATCACCGCATAGAGTGGAGAAAAGCAAAGCAGAGTAGGAACGTAGAGCAGTGCTACCCTAGTGTGGTCCATAGACCAGCAGCACCAGCGGCACTGGCAGCTTGTCAGATGTGCAATTCTCAGTCCTCATGTCAGCCCTTCTGATGTGAGATCTCTGTGATGTTTTTGCTCCAAGGTTGCACACTGGCAGGCCAAACACCACTTTTAATCGACAGACCTGTTTTGTTTGGAACACAAAATATATTTTAGAATTAAATTTGTTGCCAAAATGTACAAATCTAGATTTAAAAATATTTAGATTTCTGGCTTATCATGGCCAAACTGAAGATCTGGTATCACCGGGCCTGCACTTTTTGCATGGCATAATCTGGTGGAGCTGAATAGAGCTTGCCTTTTCATTAACAGTTTTGCATGACTTTCAATGTGCTTTATTTTCTTTTTGGCCTTAAGGTTAAACGCCTATCGTAGTTTAGCATTGATCTAAGGTGTTCAGTGGTTGGTTCAAAAAGGGGCATGTGAGCCAGCCCACTGGCCAACAAAACACAAGGGAAAAATGTGCTGGAGGGCTTCTAGGAAAAGCTTTTTTCTCTCTCAGGGAATTCTGTTCTTTTTCTGGGTGTTGTCGTCATGTGTGGATTTAACACTTGTACCCATCTTACTACTAGTATGTGAAACAAATAAGACCAAGTTGGCAGAGTGGAAACAGGAAGAGAACCTGGACCCTTGAGAACCTTGATAAATTGCTGAATCCATCCACCCTGGATCCCACCTCATCCCTGCATTTCCTGTTAGAAGTAATAACACAGTTCCTTACTGTTTAAGTGATCTTGCTACCTGCAACCAAGAACATCCTAACTGATTTAACAGACAGAAAAGCAATTCATCAGAAGAGAAGGCTGCATGCTTTTTACACCTGCCATCTTTATTGACTTCTATTATCTGCTTGTCTTGAGCCTTAATGCCTAACGTTGGGTATTAGCATCATAAGCCCTGCTGAATTTCCTGGGCTGAATGTGGTTCAGATGTGATCCTTGAGTGTGGAAGTGCCTTGTACCACCCCATGTAAAAGGAACGTGGTATAGCACAGTGTGTGCTTAAGGTAGTAGGTTCTGGTTCCAATGTTACCTTCATGATCTGGGAAAATACCTTAACCTTACAAATCCTTAATTTCCTCCTCTGTGAACTACTAAGCTACCTTAGAGAGTCATCATGCAGGTTAAATGAGATGGTTGCAATAGTCTTACTTCATTTTTTGATACTTGTGGATTGATAGCTTCTAGGCCTCACCCCTCTCTACTTTCCTCATGCCTCCCACCTGGGGAAGCTGATAAAGCCCAGTGCTCCTTCCTTTGATGTTAGTAGGAGATTTGAGCCACACAGCCCCTGCCTGTATATGGAGGCACTTACTCTGCCCATTTTCAACACAATAAAAATTCCAAGCCCATCTCTTTCCCCTGCGCTCTCAAGCCATCTTCAGTCCAGCTTGTGGGGAGCCTGCCCTGCTTTGCCCCAAAAGCCTCATGCTGTGAATAATACATGTTTTCATACCCTTTTGGTGTGTGTTTGGCATCATCATTCTTGACATCCAAACCGAATTTTGGGTGGAGATGCATCCAGTTCCTACGGAGTAGTCACAACGATGATATATGAAGGGCAGTTGCCACATCACAAGTGCTCAGGAAATGCTAACTCTGCACGCCAATGCAATAGAGCATCATTATCAGTATTAACTTCTAAGAATATTTTCAAACATGCATTGATGTAGAGAAAATAGTTCTGCAAACTCTTTGTGTTCATCACCTTCCTCTAACGACTGCTGTCTTTCTGCCATTCTTGTTCTATCTTCACTCCCCACCACCCCGTTTTTGAGAGTTTTTAAGCAAATTCTAGCAAATCCACTTGTAAGCCTTTCAGTATGTGTCTCTAGTTGACACAAGAACTTTTCTTATATTTTAAATTTTTCATTGTTTATTCTGTTTATTGTTTATATTTAGAGTGTATAACATGCTTCGTTACACTAGTCAAATGATTCCTACAGTCAAACAAATTATGATGTCCATCCAGCTCACATAGTTATCTTTTTATTTTTGTGGTAAAAACAAAAAATCTACTCTAAAACCTACTCTCTTAGCAAATTTCCTGTATATAATACAATATTACTAACTAATAGTCTTCATGAACAAAGAAATTGTTGTGATATATATGCAATGGAATATTATTCAGCCTTAAAAAAGGAGATCCTGTCATTTGTGACAACATGGATGGAACTGGAGGACATTATTCTTATTTTCTTTTTTGATACCAGCACAAAACCACCACCACACAACACAGTTATCAAGAATTCATTAACATCATCAAATATGCAGTCTTTGTTCAGTTTTCCTCGATCTCCTCAAAAATGTCTTTTATAATTGGCTCTTCAATCAGAATCCAAATAAAGTCCACATAGCTTTAATTTTTCTACATAGCCATTTGATGTTTTTCTTATTAATTGGTTGCTTGTCTTGTTGATTAGTTTGTTAATCATCTCTTTTCACCCTTTAAAGCCCCATTAAAATGGAAGCTACAGGAATGCTTCATGGGCTCTGTCAGTTTTGCATGACAGAGACTCCTGAGCACCTCGCAGAGCATACATACTAGACCCTTGACAAACATCTGTGGAAAGAATAAACAAATGATTGCATGAAAGGGCAAGTAGGGAAATTGCTCTGTCCATACATCAACTTTATATATATATATATATATATATATATATATATATATTTACAACCTCCCTTTTAGGGCCCCATAATCCACAGGACTCAGACTTGCTTCTTCTTTTCTTCTTGCTCAAGAAGATAAAAATAAAAAGTGAAAACCGAGCTAAAAGCCGTGAAATCTTCCTGAGAGAGTCCTTAGAAGACTATGCTAAATAGTAACGAGTTCTAACAAGATTGAATGATGAATATACAGAGATGATCTTTTTTTAGGTGAATTATCGAAGGCTGAATCAACTTTATGAGAGGAATTTACCAAGTAAAAGCAGACTAACGACGTGCTTACTTTTTGAATCCCTTATTTTATCAGCACCTATCAAAAGAATTTCAGATTCTTTTGAGCTAGACTTCAATTTAATTCACATAAAATTATCTAGCAGGAATGTTTTTCTCAATTGTCACAGATACTACAGGAGTTACAATTTGGTTTTTAAATGAATTATGGTCTGAAACAGCAGGTGTTTTAAAAGCAAGTCTGTAGGGACATGAAGAATATAAATGTTCATGAGATATCAAGGTTGTGTACCTTCCAATCATTCCAGAAATAGTATACTTGCATTTTATTTTTGTAAATTCAAGAAAATCTCACAGAATTCTTAGGAGACTGAGTGACTCTCGAAACCTCTTTCCTTTAGGCTCATGGCAAAATTGGAACAGGTGATCTAAAAAAATGCAAATTTGGGTCTAAAGGTCAAGTGGCATCCTTCAGATGTTGTAGTTGGCTTGGGAGCCTGCATATGGCCTATCATATTAAGGAGAAATGGAGAAAGAAGAATGAAAAGACAAAAGGTAAGTTATGTGGGGCTCTTGACAAAACTTAAAAAAAACTCAGTTTCTTCCCTCTCAATCATCAAAGAGTTATTTAAAAACTAATAACATTTAATGTGGCCTTAAAATATCAATGCACAAACACACACACATTTTCCCATTCTTTGACCCACATTATGCATGTGGCCCCTGAATATAAAATATAAAAAGAGGGTCAGGAATACCAAAGTTGCCAAGATTACACAGAGACTGCTATTTTAGATGATCGAAAAAAATGGTAATGATCACACACATAGATCTGAGAGATGCAGAGGCACACAGCTGTAGCTGTAGCTTTAGAACCCAGCTTTATTTACCATCTGTCTGTTAGCACCATGAATCTTGGCTGAGAGAGCTGCTTTGCAGATCTGAGAATTCTGTCTTCTTTTCCAAGCACCCTGGGCTGGGCTTTTCAGAGGATTAATGGAACTAGGAGAAATAATGTTTTCTCCCTCTCAAACTGGGGACAAAACAAGGGAAGGTTAATAACTTGAAGTTAGTTATGGGGCCCTTCCTGTGTTTTTGTCTGTAACTCAGTGGTAGAGACATTCATTCACTTACCTTCCATAGGAGAAGTCACTTAATGTGGATGCTCAAGGAATAATTCCACATCCAAATAGGGTCATTGCTGAATTTGTTGGGGGAAAAAAAGACTCGTATTTTTGCTGGCTAATACGGCATTTCTAGATGCTCATTAAGCTGTTAAAAAATGTGAAATGATGACTCACTGCGAACCCCTCCCAACCCCCCTCCCTGCTCCAATTTGCCTGCGGGTAGAAGGAATGTATACTGACTTGAGTTAAAGAAGAAACTTGTGGTTTCCATTATAGTCTGTAAACATCGATTGCTGAAAGCCTCAAGCGTGCTATCATCTCCTGCCACACACATGCTTTATATACAGTTCATCTTGGAAAACAGATTGGGAGAGCACCGTGTTTACAACTCCAGAGTAACCCAACTAATGGGGGGCTGGTCTGCCTGAGGGTCTCCAGACCATCACTGTTCACAGCTAAGCGGAGGTCCCCTCTGATGTCTTCTAAGCCAAAGCATGGAGAGAGAAGCCAAGGCCAATTTTCCTTAAAGGAAGTCCTTCCTGGTGCCTGCAGAGGTCCTTTGCCTTTCCATCATCAACCACATAGGAAAAAAATGCTCTTTGCTTCTCCTTTAGGTTTTGTCCTTAGATCTTATCCTTAAAGTCACTTGAAAAGTTGGTTTATCTATTGATATTATTTCCAAGGCCACTGGCAATGTCGCCATTTTGGATTAAAGATTAATTTAATTATATGGGGGTGGGGACGGGGTGTAAGCCATTCAGGGGCTTATTCTGGTAGTGCCTGATGGGTTTAAAGGGCACCCAGAGGGAGATTGCAGGGGATATCCTGAGATTTGCTTGGCATAGTGATCATGGCTGATAAGAAGAGCTAAATGGGTCAGTTTCTTCTGGAAAGAGGAATCATAAATTTGGTATGGGTAGAAAAAGTACAAGATGCAGCGTGGGAGGGTTTGAATTTGCCTTCTGGCTTTGGTATGCAGTGGCTCTGTGACCTAGGGCACTGCTTTCTAAACTTTAACCTGGGTATGCATCACTGAGGGCGTTTGACTCAGCAGGTGTGGGCGGGACCTGAGACTGCCCATGCTGGTCTTCCCGCACCGTAAGGAGCAGAGAACCCAGAAAATCTCCTAACCCACGCAAGTCCCAGTTTCTTCTTTAGTAAAACAGGGTTTAGATTGATGCCAGCCTTCCAAGATAATTATCAGGACTCATAGCACTGGTTGGAGTGCCTGGCATGGGCCCTAGCTTGGGGAAGACAAATATTGGAGGTTGGCTTTGGGATTGCAGAGTGTTAGTGATGGAAGACATCTGAGGAAGAACGTATTCTCCTCTCATTTTACAGGTGAAGAAATCAAGGTGTGTGTAAGGGCTCAGTAAATCACTACAACTGTGTTTGTTCTTTGAGTCTAAATCAAGGTCCAGTAGACAGAGGTATGTGATTTGTACTTAGGGTGGGTGTGATTTGATTCTCTGACATCATCTGACCTATGATTTGATATCAAATGAATCATCATTGCAAATATTTCACTTCCCTGCTCTCCGCCTCCCCCCTCCCTTATTTATTTATTTACTGTAATAAACTGAGGCGCTCCTATGACAGGCCATGCTGATATCTTTCATTCCAAACAGAATGGGACAAGGAGTCTGTGATTTCATTCACATTGAGCTAAAAGCATTTGCTTTTCCCTGTTGTCTTACTTCCCACCCCTCCTGACTCCCAGCTCTTAACTCTCTTTTCCTCAGCTCTGAAGAATGCTAGGCAGGCCTAGTCGTCATCTGCAATCAAATAACATGATCAGTAAACACTATAAAATGATACCTTTCTGCTCTTTCTGCATTGCAGTAGTGGAGAAGGCACTAATGATGCCATGAAAAGGCTAATTAAAACCTCATAAATCCCATAGTCTTTGCATTTGGTAAGCAGCTCACAAGAAAGGCTCGATTCCACAGCTTGCTTACTCAGAACTCAATGGTCCTTATTAGGAAGTAATTCTCACTGTCTGCTTCTCTTTACTGAGACTTGTAACATAACGCTGTTGAAAGAACCTCCACATGGCTCAGCTTTGAAGAGGGCAATGCTTACTAAGTTTCCCAGTTTTTAAAGTGTTGTGTTTGCTATCACCCGTTTTCAGCTGTCGGAGCCAGTCGTCTGTGAGTATGATGCTAATGATGCTGGAGGCTTCACCCCACGCATGTTTGTAGGACTCCGTACAAAGTAACAGTTTATTTTCTGACCCAAGACTGCACCGCTCATGTTGGCCTGATTTCTCTGAATGTGAGGAGGACCAGGAGAGAGCAGGTGGCTGGCTCCATGAACCCTGAAACCTCTGCCATGCAGAGGGGAAGCCTGTGCTCTGGGAAAGTGGGTCAGTTGCCTCGTCTTAGTTTACAAAGGGTAGCTTGCAAGCAATAGGTGATGGGATATAGGGAAGGGGTGTGTTCAACAATCACCAGGAATGGGGACGCATAGAGAGACATATGGGTTTAGGTCAAGCCATAGGATTGAATAATGGAGATGACTGGGGTTTGTAGGACCGCACACCTGAATGGGAATGGTAGTGCCTTCACTTACTGGCTATGGCTTCAGGAGGGCAATTGTTAACTTTATGTTGCTTGTAGCCTCACCTGACCTATATACAGGTCTTAAAGTACCATCTGAGGACTTCTAGACTCTGAAAGTCCAAAGCCTGTGACTGCTGGTGAGTGATCAAAACTGAGCAAGTCTGTGAGGCTGACTGCAGAGGCCCCATTGCTTTGTGGGAACAAGGATTAGCAATCAGCAGACTGAATGGGATAGATTCCAAAAACAGCCCCAGTTCTTCACTTTTCCTGTTTGTTCTCCCATCCCTTGGATCTGGGCTGGCCTTATGAGTTGCTTTGGCTAACAGTCTAGTGAAGTGAAAGTGTCACATTTCCAAGCCAAAGACTCAAGAAGCCTTGCACACGTCCACTTGTTGTCTGGGACTCCCATGAGCATCCTGTGAACAAACCCCTGCTAGCCTGCAGGAGATGAAACATGGAGAATAGCCACCCAAGGTGAGGCCACTATAGACCACCCAGCCCCCAGCAGCTCCCTCCTGCAACAGAGCAGATGTGTGAGCGAGCCCAGTCACGATCAGTCTAGCCCACCCAAGAGCAGAGGAACCCGTATATTTGTGAACTAAATGAATGCTTGGTTTTACTTTTAACATTTTTTAATGAAAAATTTCAAACATATAGAAAAAATAGAAGACTTTTTCAGTGAATAGTCAAACAACCACTACCTACTGGCTGGGCGTGGTGGCTCACGCCTGTAATCCTAGCAGTCTGGGAGGCTGAGGTGGGAGGATCACTTGACCTCAGGGGTTTGAGAGCAGCCTGAGCAAGAGTGATACCCCGTGTCTAATAAAAATAGGAAAAATTAGCTGGGCGTGGTGGTGTGCACCTGTAGTCCCAGCAACTTGGGAGGCTGAGGTAGAAGGATTGCTTGAGCCCAGGAGTTTGAGATTGCTGTGAGCTGGCTGACGCCATGCCACTCTATCCCGGACATATCCATCCATCTACCTATTCTTCTATTCATCCATAAAATCTATTTCCTTTTTTCATGGTGATTATTGTTTTAAGCCACTAAATTTGGGGATGGTTTGGTATATAAGAATTAGAAGGATGGCAAGTGAAATTAGGAATCAGAAAGATGGGAAAAAAGAAAAGAGGCATTGGGGGATATGTGATATGTGACTGATTCATTCTGAACTAGTTTCTGTCAGAAATATTTGTCTCACTTCCTTCCAAACGTCTGGCACCGTGCTAGGTCCATTACATGGTACCAGTGGAGGCCAGCCTTTGCCCTAAGAAACTTGCAGTCCAAGTTGGTGCGATAAGAGGCAGGGCAAATGCCTCTGGTATTGGCATCACAGACTCATGGATCACCTCTGATTTCAGCCTGCATGTGGCGGACAGTTCCATGAACTAAAGGCTCAAGTCCAGCTGCCAGCATCTCACGTCAAGGGTATGCTGTGTGGCTTTCTCTGTTCTGCCCCAGGGCTTTCTGCCAAGCCGTGGGAACTTGAGCTTCTTTGGCTTATAAGTGCCACTCACAAGGCCTGGGAAACCAATGCCCTTGGGGGTGACATTCAACTGGTGAGGGATGGTATTTGATGGGAAGTTGCCCACCTTGCACTCAGACAATTCTGGCAGGTGCTTACCAGCTTCTTACTGCACCTTGTAGACTGGAGTCTTATTACCTGCTGCAGCGACCTTGACAATGAACGCTTGCATTAGCCTTTTCTCTTTTCCTGTTTCATTCTCTCTGTTCTTTCACTCCTGGTTCCAGAGCCTTTTCCCAAACAAGCCACTTAAATCCACACCTTGTCTCAGGTTCTGCTCTTCCCCAGCTAAGACAAAAAAATAAAACATATACTCACAAATAAAATCATAAATCATGTAGTAATATAACACTAGACGGCAGTATGAAAGACATATATTTATATAAACACACAGATAATACAAAGGTTTAAGAAACAAGAAATCACTGGAAACTGGGGTCGCTAGTGTCAAGGCTTTAAGTGAGAATATGCTTTCAATACATTGTTAACTGAAATTCTGGTCATGGGAATCTGTAGGACGGAATTCTTCTGGATTCTTATAAACCTCTTTTTTTTTTTTGCTTTACTAAATGTCAGCCATTAACAGTGCTTAAGTGTCCAGTGGAAACTTTAATCACCAAGTGCCCACCGTGAAATGACGACTTGTTGACTGCTAATGCAATTTGAAATCCAAGTTGTCTCCATGTTTTTTCTATCTTTGATTGTGGCATAATTTTATTAGGGTTGACCCCTTATATTTTAGGGATGATCATATACCTTCATTCCCTGGTAGGATATTTATGAGCATATTCAATGCCAAAATTCCTTATATAAAGTCCTGTGAACAAGTAGGATGGGAAAGCCAGGGCTGGTTTGTGATCGAACTTGTCATTCACGGAGAAGTGCAAATGCCATGTGGTTGGCTTTTAAATCAAGACCAGATGGCAACCAGTATTTGGTGGGTCTTGGTTATTCTCCAGTTTGTCTAAATGCTCAGAAGTCTGACGAAAAGTAGGGATATTTTTGCCACAGTGAAATTCTGGCATCTGTAGCCAGTTGCCTTGATTTCCATCATGGAGGGCCAGTTCTGAAGTGTGACTCAGAAAGGGGGTGCTGAGGAAGGGCTCCACGTGAGGGTATTTCCCTTGGGTCAGCCATTAGGTTGGAGAAAGGGCAGGGTGGATTGCAGCTTCCTCCATAGTGCCTGGTCTTGTTTTAAGCAGACAGCTTTATTTTCTAGCACTGATTTCTCCCTCACTCTTCATCATCAGCTCGGTGGCTGAAAGGCAAGTAAGTCACAGAGGGCAAAAAGTAAGAAAGAGGAAACTCAAAAGAGAAAGAAAATATCTGCACATCATGGAGAGCATAAACAAAATGTAAACGTTTAGCAACAGGCACCCATAGGCAGATGAAAGGAGATGAAGCAAAATCTACCCTCTGCCCCAAGTTACCACATCTGCACGACTGTCTGTCTGTTGAAATCACTTTAAAAGCTCCAAACATTAACTATTTTGTGCTTTTCAAAGTTTATAACCTTTTCCCTTTTTGCTCAGCTGTGCTCTAAGGCCTTTTTTTTTTCTGTTAAAGAGGATTGGTTTATGAGAACAGGATGTTTGTATTAAATATTAAATCGTCGAGGCTTCCTTCAGCCGAGGTCCCAGCTTGGCTTCAGTCTTGATTGAAATAGACAAACCTACATTCCTACAGAACTACAGAGAGTACAAAGAGTTTGTCAAATCTTGATAATGTAACCCGGCATTGGGCCAAGAACAGAATAATTGGTTAATGTCTGCATAATTCTTTGAAGACACAAAGTACTGTGTGAGTTCTAAGCAGTAGTATTGAGAGCTGAGCCAGCCCTAGAGGGCCTGATTGTACGGAGGGTCATAGATTATTCTCTCCTTCAATTGTCTCTCTCAGAGCAAAGTCATTGGTTTGTGTGGATGAACTGGTCTCTTCGTGGGAGCCATCTGGGATCCAGAAACTGGCCTTCAGCTCTAGGGTGCCTACTCTCACTCCATCTTCTTGGATGTGTAGTTATTAGCTCAGTGCCACCTTTGGCCTTCAGAGACTGTGTGATGTCCTAGAAGGTATCCTTCATTTCACATGAAAACTTTCTGAGTTTAAGAGGTAGAACTTTGAGAAAATAGGCAAATACTGTATAGCTTAGCAGGATTTTCCAACTCTTCTGCAGGTTATCAATATGCAGTCACAAAAATGAAGGTAATATGGCAAAATAAGTCTTGGGCTTGTGTATTCCTATTCTTGGAGAGTCACAAAACACATAAGTGTATAGCATCCATGATGAGTTGTCAAGAAAACTGAACCACACAAGATAGTTTAGTGGAATTTAATATGGGACTGAATGAGAAATGTATTGGAAGAGCTGAAAACAGAAGAAGGTGAGCCAAGCTGAAGATGAACAATGTAGGAAGCCACTCCCATGCCCAGGGCTGGAGGTCAGAGCAGGGAGGCAGTGTTAGCTGAGCTCGGAGGCTGCTTGTGGAGATTTGATCCTAGGAAGGCCCACCTTGCGTGAGCTGGAGCCACAGAGGAGATGCATCCTTGGCCCAAGAAACCATGCAAGGCAGAGAGACAATGAGGAATACCCTAATTTCTTCTTCTCTCTTGCCCTGGCCCCCGGGGCTTCCCATTGACCCAATCAACTCAGAAAACAAATGGCAAGGAGATCTGGGAAATGTACCCTGTACGGGGCCAGCCCTGAAGTACAAAACAGAGCAGAGGAGGGGTGAGGGGTAGATCTAAGGGCCAACAGGCAGGTAGACACGCACATGAATGAAAGGCACAGAGAAGCCCGCAGTCATGAGGTCTGTTTGTCATTGCCTGACTCAGAGTCAGGCACAATCATTTGACAGTGGTACTTTAAAATTTTTCTTTTAACTTCCATTGATCCTGTATTGCCCTCTCGCGTGCAGTTTACATAGAATTTCCAGTTGCTAATCAAGCTACGTTAACTTCCACTGCAGCGGCTTGTTGGTGTTATGCTGAGATTAATCAGAGGTAAAGAATCAAAAAATAAGTAGAGGCCAGGGCTTGTGGCTTCTCTAAGTGGTTTTATTTCTCCTCCCTTCTTCATCCACATTGCTGAGGCAGAGGCAGGCATGGAGGTTGGGGGTCGGGTTAGTGCTGGCTAATGTGATGCTGGCAGAGGGACGTCCCCTCTAGGGCCCAGGACAGGGCACACTGGCAAATGGGTGGACAGAAGGGACACTCTTCAGGGGACTCTGAGATAGATGTTGTCAATGGAACTTTTATTTCTGCAAATGGGTATGATTGTCACATGGGAAATTTACAGCCAAGAGTCTGGACTATTGGTCTGAAGTGTCAGACCCTCCACCTATCGCCCAGCTGCCCTCTGGAGCCAGCTATCCACCTTCCCTGTACTCTGGGTCTCCTGCCTTGATGCCTGGTCCTTCCTAGTACTACAGCCATTTCCTCCGAGTACCACCTAGGCCTTCAGCCATGTCTACCTTAAATGGCTCACAGAAGTGAGCACACCCTTGTAAGTGTACATATCTATAAAGTGTTACGCACATCTCTATGTATAACACTCTGTGAATCGTTTGCAGTGTATATATATATGCATTTGTCTGTGTATTTATTTCTACTCCTGCACTAGAAGTGGGTTATTACAAAGTGCAGTGTGGGCATTTCACGGGAGTATTCATCCTAGACCCTCTGTGCCATACAGCCCTCAGCAATGGGACCCTTTGGGGTCTGCTGCCCTGAGCCCTGACTGGAACCTGGGCATTGAGAGTGGATTTGGTGCATAGTGACAAGCTTGCTTCAGAACCAAAGGAGAGACCCTTCAGAGAGATGTTTCAGTGAATACCCTTTTCTTGGCATGAAGCTACCAAAACTTTGATCCCAAATCTGGAAGTGTGCTTGGGAAAGGTATATCTAATTCCTTGGCTGCTACCATCCAAGGTTGGCCAGTGGCAAGAGAGCATGACCCTGTGTCTGCCACCAAATTCCAAAGGCAGTTCCTTTTCATCTCTTGGCTCTCTCCTTGCCACAAAATCCACATGTTCAATAAGGCCAGTTTCTCTAAGTGTAGTGCTAAATACTTCACCGACTTTGACAAGTGATGTGGGTAATTTAGGCCTTGACAATGAAATATTTGGTAATCTTTGGGGTAGGGTGTGCCTTTGTTCTTCTCTGAAGATAACTGTTCCTATTTTCCTTCTTTTGGTCTGGATAAATTTCCACTCCTGAATCAGCTCCTAGATTCAAGGATTTGTCTGGCTGCCCGAGAAGTCGATTATCTTTGTAGTCTAAATCTTCAACCTCTTCATTAACCACAATTTCCTTCTTTCCTGACTTTGCCCAGATCCCTCTTTCTCCAGCTTTTTTCTGCTTTTTCTCAGTCAGCATGGGCCAGAGGCTTTCTCAGTAATCAATAAGAATATCCACCCCTTTTGGAGATTCTATCAGCTTATGACAAACTTCAGTCAAATCCATGAGCACCTTTGCATACAATGTTGATTGGTTTACTGCAAATGGACTAAGCAGCTAATCTCTAGAATTCTCCCAAACTCCAAATTTAGAATTCAACCCGATATTATGAAATCGAATATATTAAAAGGTGAGAGGGGGGAGAATGAAATTCAGGCACACAATTTTATGCAATTGAACAAATTACCTGAGTGTTTCCCACCACTGCATTAAAACCCAAATGAAACCTCTTTGGAAGGGACATAACTCAAATCTCCCACATTTGTTCTGAGCTTTGCGTCTTTCACATGCTGCTTTGCTCCTCTCGGTTGTGGTTGGGATGGCAAGTGGAAGTAGGAAAAACCACGAGAAAGGCTGTGCTTGCGATATTGCCAGACTGACTGGAAACAGGAAATACCAGGAATCTTATAATAAGCGTGGAGACTTCCAGCCTAATTTTGCAGTCTCAGAAGTTTGAATAGAGGTTAGACTAGGCTGCAAATCTTGGGCGTACATTTCAACAACACTTCCGGTCTCATGGTGACCCACCCTGTGTCAGAGGAGTTGCCTGCGAAATTCAGTCTTGATTATCTAAATTCCGAGATGGCCAAATCCCCATGCCCTTCAACTTTTGAGTGGGCCCTGAATTGAAGGTGGGCTTTGGCTATATTGGACAATGGGAAGGAGATAGTATCACCTTAAAAACTCTCCAAGGCCAGTTGGGAAACCTTTCTCTGCGGCTTAGATAAAATACTATTGGAAAAAAGGGGAAGAATCTGGGCAAGTACTGCTCACAGTGGCAGTGTTGACATCACCTGGGAGCTTGGTGGGAATGCACAATCCCAGGCCCCAAACTTACACTTACTGAATCACAGTCTGTGTTTTCATAGTATTCTGAGGATATGCATACACAGTGGAGTGTGAAAGGCACTGGCCTGGTAGACTCCTGATAGTTCCGTGAAAGTTCAGCGATTTCTACCTGACATGTGAATAATGAATCGTTTCTGTAAATAGTTATATGGTTACGTAATGCTACCTATGTAGTGTAGGTAGTATAGTTTCTGTATAATCTGAAGGGTCCCATAATATTTTCCTCCAATTAATTCTCCTACACTGGAGGGGTTTGAATGTATGTGTGTATTTCCTCTCCTACTGTGTAACAAATTATTATAAATCCAACAGCTTAAAATAACACACATTTATTATCTCACAGTTTTCATGGATCTGGATATGGGTTAACTGGATCCTGTGCTTAGGGTCTCTTCAGGCTGAAATGAAGGTGTCAGCTAGGACTACAATCTTATCTGAAACTCAGGGCCCTCTTTCAAGCTCACCAGTTGTTGGCAACATTCATTTCCTGTGGCTGTATGACTTAGGGGGGTCTGTTTTCTTGCTAGCTGTTTTCTGTAGAACACCCTCAGCTCCTAGATACTGTTCTTAGGTCTGTGTGACATGGCCCCCTCGTCTTGCAACATGGCTGTTAGCTCGTGCTAGGCCGTAGGAAAGCATCTACTGCTGCTTTTTTGTGTCTTCTATGGAATCACTTGATTAAGCCAAGCTCACTCAGGGTAATCATCTTTTGGATTGACTCTAAGTCAATGATAGGGACCTCAATTCTATCTGCCAAATCCCTTTTGTTATAAAATATAACATAATTATGGGAGTGATATCCCATTTATTCTCAGGTGTTGCCTGCACTCAAGGGGAAGAAATTACACAGAGTATCTACACCAGGGAACATTGGGGCCATGATAGAATTTGTCCTGCCATTATAAATACACATACACAGACAGACACACATTCATAAATTACATACAATTTATATATATGTGAATTATAGGATTCACTGGGTTTTTTGAGAATTGTAGATAAAAACTCTTTGGAATAAAGTAATATTTCCCAAACTATATGGTTTCACTTCACACCTTTATCATTTTTACATAACCTTGAAAAAACTATACCACTGTTTATAATATTTTCTTTAAATTTATTACTTTTTAAACTTAAATGTGCTCAGAAGGAAATTTTAATGTCATTAACATAATTGAAAGTCATTATTATTCATTATGAAATAGAAGGTAACACAACATATAAATTCAAGAGAAATAAGACAATATCAAATTAAATCTATCAACCATTGCCTGAACTTGAAGCCTGTGTCTTGCGCTTGCTTTTCTTTGACACGTAGGGAGTGTATCAAGTGTTTAAAGAGGGATTAAGATGTCCTAACTTCAAATCAAATCTTTCTCTCTGATATAATCAGTTGTTGAAATGAGTGTAAAAAGAATCACTGTCTCACAATGTGTTTCAATGTTCTTGATGCTGGGTGATTGCCACCTAATTAAGGTGAGTCCCACACTTCGGTATATACTGGGTTTCTTGAGGGTCTTTATTAAAAATAACATCTTTTGTTCCAGGTGAAATAGCATGTAAGCCTGGTATGTTACTTTACATCATTGGGTCTTTGTTTCCTCTTATGTGAAACATTCATACCAGTATGTCAAATATTCTGACAGCACCAGAAGTAAATTCTGAGAACTCTTCTAGCTGTAGGATCTATGATTATATCCAATTGGTGATATTTGATTAATTGTATGGGATTTTTTTTATTAGATTGACTAGCCGGCCGCCTGGCAAAGAATAGCTTTCATTGAAGGATTAGGATGTAGGAAGATGTGAAGTAGAATGGTAAAGACTGTGCCCATCTGACATATGGACTGTCACTCAAGGAATTCAAGACTGTTTAGGGCCACGTGGGGTTTCTGGGCAGGCCAGAAGGGAAAGTAGGATGATGATGAACTTCTGGTGAGGGTAGTGGATCGGCCATGGACCAGGAAGAGATGACCATCAAAGAGTTTACGAGCCATCAGAGACAAAGCATTTACCTCGCCTTTGTGTAAGACAAAGCCTGACATTCCATAGCATACTGGGTATCTTCCATCTGCCCCTTTAGATCCATTGACACTATTATTTGTCTTACTCTGATCCCTGTGGATGTCCTCTGACTTCTGGCTGGGTTGGTCGGTGAGAGGCATGAGGAGGAGGTGGGAGGACAATGGTGATGGGGCATTTATTCCTGACTTCATCCCTGCCCCTACTCATGGACTGGCTAATCTTGCTGTGCAAGGCCACAGCTCTTGTTAGGCAGCCCCCTCCTATAGCTCACCTGGAGAATTCTAGTATTCTAGCACCTGCCTCTAACTCTTCCCCTTTTCTGGTTTAGGAGTCAAAAACAGGCTCCCTCTTTTGCCATTTTCCTTGTTGGTTTCCTAAACCCTTCCCACCCACTGTAAATAATCCCTTCCTCAAACTCTTCTCAGTTGGTGTGTGCCATCCTCTCCTTGCCAGCATCCCCCTCTACACACCATCAGCAGATTTAAAGAATACCTGCTTTGGAGTGTTCCAAGCCTGGAAGTATGCTTTCCTGCTAGGGCTCCTGCTAGGTTTCCACCTTGGCTTGTGAAGTGAGATGCTCATGACACTCTTCTTAAGAGCCCCCACATCCAGTTACTTGGTCTGAGTCCTCCCTCTATATTGCAGGCCTGAGCTATATTTAAGAAGGTACTCAGAAATAATAATTCATTATTGTTCTTTTATTCCGGGAAAACTATACTCTGAAAGTGTAAGTAATAGATTTACTCTGCTAAAGTACAGTTAAGTCAGATTTCTATTTTTAATCTCAAAATGACAGAAATGCTTTTGAATTGAAGAATACAGTGCAGTGATTACTCTCCTTAGTATTATACAGACTTGACTTGAAATGAGACACATAGATCCATTGAACCTTCTCAATTTTGTCTATGAAAAGGATCAAAGTCATGGGTATAAGCCTGAGACGGGACGCTGAGTGTCTCACAAAAGAAATGAGGCTGGATGCCAATTATCCTAGAATTCAATGGTTTCTATTTCAAACAGGATAGAGATTGAAGTTATTTTTTCTCCAACTTGAACAATTATTATATTCCAACAAAAGATTAGGTAGGATGAACCTGAATTTGAAGACAAAAAGACATGGATATTTCTTTAAAAGGGATAACATGAAGCTCGCTTGGTGGGTCTTAATGAAGGAAGGGCCCACCCTGTTTCTTGGTGACTCAACTTTCTTCAGCTAGATTAGGTTTAGAGACTGTCAACAGTGACACTTCAACCAGAAAATCCAGTGACAGTTGTTCTCAACGTATGTAACTAGGTGAAATAGTGTGAACCAATGATTGTAACTCCTTTGTATATAAATATGAAATAGTTTAGGCTTGTAAATAAGGCTTCTCTTTGAAAAATTTGGCTTCTCAATAAGAATAATAACCACTCTTCATTTATTGAGTGTAAAAGTTGGGTAAATGTGGCTAAGAACCACTGTTGTGGGAACTGGTTGCAGGTAATTCATAGACAACCTAATAAATAAGCATCCTTTGCAAGAGTTTTCTCCTTTCAATAATCTCCCAGGCCTTCAGATTATGTGAAGTAGTTTCAGTTTGTTGAGACCATATTTCATTGATTTTAGGATGCATATAATTTTTCATGTTAACATTATTGGGATTGGGGTGGGTCTTATAATTTGATGCATCTCATAATGTTGTTAATCAAATGGCAGTAAGATAAGTAATTGGATTGTCATTGCACACCTCAACTTCAGTTTGGTTACTCTTCATACTGTTGACACTTGTTTGTCTAATTGGCATAAAAGAGTTCTTTCAAGAAGTACTAAATATGGATTCTATTTGAAAATCATTATACCATAGTTTAATTGGCAGCAGTTTTCTTTTTCTTTGCATAGCATCATATAATAATGTGTCTTACTTTCAATGGCATCGTAGAGTCTATAAGATGCACACTCTGAGGCCTTGTGACCAACAAAACAAGCTGAGAAGCTGCCTGGACTGAAGTGGAAGCAGGGCCCTGCCAAGGAGACTTCTTCAGGATAGTGAGCTTTACTGCAGCAAACCAGGAGTTAGAGCACAGTGTGACCTTGGCCAAGCTGTTTAACTTTTCTAAGCCTCATTGACACTTTTACTAAATGAACATAACAGTAATATCTAGCTCAGTAGGTCTTGTAAAAACTAGATAAGAATATATTTATAAATGTGGCTTTTTAAACAATTATGTCTAGAAACATTCTTTACAGTGTTATTATCCATAAAACTATACCAGAGTTCATCTTAGTGTCCTACAGAAGAAAGATGGGCAAATTACTGTGTATCCACCTAATGGATGTTCATGTAGTGCTTGGACGCAAGTTTTAAGAGGACATTTGATAATATGGGGAGATGCACAAGATGAAATATTAACCATCAAAAGGAGGATACAAAAGCAAGTATATTAAAAAATAAAATAAGGTTATCTAAAAGTGTTTTGTAAGTTAGATGGGTAAGATATTACTACTAAAATACAAACAACGAGTGCATTTTCCATTACGATCTATAATAAAGCAGGTTCACCTACATTTTCCCATTTCATCGTCTCGCTAAAACTCTGTAAAGAACCAGCATGCGACCAGCAAATGACATCAAACTTAGAGAGTTGATGAACGTGAATGTTCACAATAGCTGCTGTCAGCTGTCTCTTTGTCTATGGCTATGTATGGGTTAATGTCCGGGTCTGTGGTGAGGGTAATGGGGGCCCTGCAGGGCCAGGTGTCAGAACATCTTGCTTCTCATTCTGGTCCCCACTTACGGTGCTCTGCCCTCTGCCACTTTAGGTTTTTGACAAGTTGTTCTGAGTCTGAAGTAAATTGGACCAGAGAAAAGGTGAAAACATCATGGGCTTGTTGAAAGTGGATCTGACACTCTTCAGCTTATGAATCTAGAAATTCCACCCCCTAGTTCAAAGTCCTGAATTGTTCTTTAATTCTTCCTTCTGCTTTGTCTTTCATGTCCACCTATTGGGTTCTCTCACTGGTGTTCTCTTCCCTACTGCCACCACCCAAGGACAAATCTTCATCCACTCCTACATGGAAATCGACAATTCACCTTACTCCCTTCAGACTATTGAAGGTTTTCATCATCTTTGGACTCTATTCTCACCAATTTATTTTCTTGTCCTCTGTGATTTTTCTCTGGTAGTAGTTTATTAAATCTCTATTAGTCTGGCATTTTTGAGGGTCCCTCAGTATAGGTTCATTGTCCTGACTCACTCCATTCCCATGAGGTCTCCCTTTGCTACCCCAAGTGTTACCCTATGCATTTCTCTCCTCTGCCTTTCTCATTTAGAATGTCTTCTGCTCCCTCCTGCACAAATTTTTATCATACTCATTCCCCTGAGATGTACAGCAAGCATCAAAATCTTCAGCCTCACCAGTGCCTATAACCTTGAACAAATAATTCAGCTCTCTTCTAGCTACGGTCTTATAATGGATAATCTTATTTGTGCTAATTTAGTTTCACCAGAAACTAGTCATTTTTCTCCTCTAGTCCCAAGATCCCTTATTTGTCACAAATAGATAATAACACTTCATATCCCAATTATCACGCAGTGGTGTGTTGAGAATCAAATGCTAACATGTGAGAGAAAGCCCTTTGCAAAGTTAAAGCATAGGATGTCATATTGCTCAGTGTTGGTTCACAGAAGCACAACAACCTGCAAACCAGCTGGAGACTTTGCCAGGGCTCCAGGCAGTTCCCCTTGGATCACTTTTAGTGGTTCTATGTGCTCATCCCCAGCCTCTGTGTGCATTGATTTTGCACCTTGATCTTTTTTAAAGTCTTGCCCCTGCAGGGAGCAGAAAATGCCTAGGAGTTTACAACTCCTCAATGCAGCCCTTATGCCATAACTGATGGGTAGAGGAAGATGAAAGCTCAGCACCTTTCTTGGGAGAGGGACAAATTCTTGAGGTGTGGTCTATACCCCAGAGCTCCCTAAGGATCTGGATGAGGCTGGAGTGTCACCTGCCATCATACCCTTTATTGGTATGCCCTCTTCCCTGCCTATTTCTCCCACTCACTTACCGGTTTATCTTTGGAGAATTTTCTTAATAAATCACTTACACACATACTCTCTCCTCAAGTCTGTCGTGGAGAACTCAACCTAAGACATCATTCTTCTGAGCTTATTTGGAGATGTCATTTCCACAGAACAAGACAGTCATTGACCCATTCCTTCAGGCACGTACCTATATTCACATACTCATTGAGTACCTACTTATATGGGAGCGCTGTCCTAGGATGGAGCCGCAATATTATAGAATTGTGTAAGCCCCTCTCCGTTTGTGGACATAAAGGCACACCATTAGAAAGTGACAGAGCCGGGGTTTGAATTGAGTATCTTGCCTCTAAATCCATTGTTCTTCCTTTCATGTTCTGTCTGTGGATGCAAGATGCTCTTGTTTACCTCACTGAGGAGTTTTGAAGGTGTAGGTAGTTGCTGATTGCAAGGATCTTCCAGAGTCTTATCAAAGTAAAATGATATTCATTTTTATAACCCATAAGCAAAGCGACGTAAAAAAAATCTTGTAAACATTTAGTTTGCTTTTTGGTCCTATTTCAGTTTCCAGGGAAAAACATGATGAGGCCTGTCATTCAATAGTGCATGTGATTCCTGAGTTGATTTTGAAGTTAGACAAAGGTTTTAGAAGAGCCAGCCTTGGCCTCATAGCAGCCAGAAGTCCCATTCTGCTGATGGCGAAGGTCTTAGATAACGGGAAAACCCATCCATGGGCTTTTTTAATTTTTCTTATTTTTAACTTCAGAATATTAAAAATATTTTGGTTATATAAATTGCTTTTGTACTGTTTGAGTCAAAGTTATAAGTGTGCCTATCACCCAGAAAGTGTGCATTGTACCTGTTAGATATGAATTTACCCATCCCTTCCTCTCCCTTCCCGCCTACTTGATTTCTGATGAATGTTAGCTCCATATGTGCACGTAAGTGTTGATCGATTGGTTCCAATTTAACGGTGAGTACATGTGGTGTTTGTTTTTCCATTCTTGTGATACTTCACTTAGAAGAATGGTCTCCAGTTCCATCCAGGTTAATACAAGAGGTATTAGTTCATCATTTTTTTTTTTTTATTGCTGAGAAGTGCTTCATGGTATACATATATCACATTTTATTAATCCACTCATATATTGGTGGCACTTGGGTTGTTTCCACATGCTTGCAATTGTGAATTGTGCTGCTATAAACATTTGAGTGCAGGTGTCTTTTTTATACAATGTCATCCATGGGCTTTTTGATAAAACTTTCACATGAGGGATGAAATCTCAGGTAGGGACAAAAGGTATAAGATGTGCTCTTCAAAATTTGAGCCACTGAGCCCAAAGAGATATTAAGTCTTCCGGCATTTTGTAGTCCAAGGGGAAGGTGGAACTGCAGATGGAATACTAAGAATTTGGTTGCTTCTTCAAGAGGGCAGGCAAACAGATTGGCCACTTGTGGGGGATTCTGAGGATCTTGTTACCAAAAGAAATCCAGGTTTTTAGAGTCTTGATGTTGTAGTCAGAACAGTAGCTTAATGTGTGGGAAGTGTAGGAAGAGCACAGGGAAACACTAAGACCTCCACATTGATCTTCAAACACTCACACTTAAGTGTAATTTATATTTGCACTGACCAATTTAGCACTCCTCTGGGATGGATCACTTAATTAGAAAGAATAAAAAAAGCTGTTGTTTGATGTATGTGTCTTAATTATTTCCAAGTGGCAGAATTGATTCCCCCTGTTATGAATTTGCCTCCATTTGTGAGACTAATGAAGTACCATTAAAGGGAATGGAAGGTCAGAGGTCACCTTTTCTTTACATTTAATGTCCTCGAACTGGTAGATTATTTATGAGGGGTATTATGTCTCGGGTAATGCTCCCAGTTTTTCAGAAGAGCTATATCGCTACGTAATGATGAGATGCCACACATTTCGACTTCATTCACTTGAGCTCCAGATGTCAACTGGAAAGGAGTGGACTGGGAGTATTATTAATTGCCATGGATGTTGGCAGGAGTCAATATGGCTTTCATGATCTCAGATACAGGGTTTTGGCCACTGTGGGCTATAAAACTTGTTCTTACCCAATGTTGTAGATAGTGCCTTGTATCCTAAATAGAAAGTGATTTTTCACCAAGAGCTCATAGACTAAATTCTGAAATTTTTTTTTTCTTTTGAATTTCATGCAAAATTTCAACCAAAAATATATACTTTCCTGGAAAATAGAGCATAGAGCAAAATATAGAGAAAAGTTATGAGTTTGCAATCCTAAACTAGACTTTCTAAGTTCAAATACCAGCTCTGTTACCTATAATTTGTAGGGTCTTGGGCCTGATACTTAACATCCCTGTGCCTCAGTTTCCTCCTCTGTAAAATGAGCAAAAAAGACAATGTTGAGAAATAAATAAATTCATGCAAAAATGCTTAGAATAGTTTTGGCACACATTAAGCTCTTTTTTTTTTATTGAACCAATATTTTATTTTATTTTATTTATTTATTTATTTATTTTTTATTTCAGCATATTATGGGGGTACAGATGTTTAGGTTACGTATGTTGCCCTTGCTCCCCCCTACCCCCCAAGTCCGACATTAAGCTCTTAATAGATGTTAGCAGTTATTATTATAAAGATTTAAAATTTCCCATGGGGTTAGTTTCTTCATTTCTGCCCAATTTCTCCCCCACAGCTTAACTTCTGGGCTGATCTAGTAGGTTGACACTTTGGTGGATTATCTGTTTATTCAACTTGGGTTGTCCCAGCTTGCCCTTAGGTCCACACTCTGCTGGCTTCTCTTTCTATGTCCAGCCAGGATTCCTGTTACCTCTTCTGCAGGTGATTTGTCACAAGCCAGTTTTCATTAAACAGCAAGTGGAGAGTCCCTGTGCACGTGTTTGTATACGTGCAAGGGGCCATGGCAGGGTAGCCGTCAGACCACAGACTCTGGAGTCAGATGAATCAGGTTTTTAAATTCATGATGGAGACTTCCTAGCTGTACAACCTTGGTCAAGTTATTTACTCACTCTGAGCCTCAAATCCTCACCTATAAAGTGGGTATAATTCACAAAGTGGTTGCGAGAATTAAATCCAGCAAAGTGCTTGGCATAATTCCTGGTACATGGGAAGCCTTTAATACCTGTTCACTACTCTATTTACACATACATGAGCATGATGCATAGTTATCAGCTGATACCCAAATCCCCACAACATGGAGAAGTTGTTACCTGTTAGGGACTGACTGATAGGTAATTTACAATTTAAAAATATGTCGTCTAGTTTCTAATCAACACTCTTTCTCGGAGTTGTCCTTGTCAGCTTTTAAATGAAGAATCTCACTGAATTATGCAAATTTGAGGTGATAAATTTTACCACTACCAGAGTGCTAGGGGCTCAGACAGTCCCACTCTTCATTTGATCTTCCATCTTTGGCAGAAAACCCATGGGCGCACTCTCATTCGTTTGGACGGTCAGTGAAACCGTTTTGGTCACCGCCAATGAAGGGCCTGATGCACTCCTTGGACAGATGGCAAGGGCTTGGCCTTCACGAATTTGTTATTGCTGTAATTGAAATCACATTTAGGCTTTGTTCTCCTCTGCTGGAGAGAAATGGGGCGGGGACTTCACTTGCAAAATGTGGAGCTGAGGTAATCCCTCAGAAGGTAGAGTACATGTGGGGACAGAACTAGAACTAGAACTCCACGGTCATGAGGCTGATGCTCTGTCCAGGGCTGACCCTGGGAAAGCACCCACGGACTCCTCACAACTGAGAGAGATGGGGTGGAAGAGAAGTAGGGAAGCCCAGCCAATCCCCAGCTTCCATGCTTTCTACAATCTGAGTCCGTCTGGGTAGCCACCTTTGCCTTGTATTCTATGCCACAGGACCCGAGGCGAGTTTTCCCCATCTCCTGGGTTCCTGGTGGCCCAGGCTTTGAGGGGTGCAAAAGCACATACCATGTCCAGCACTAAATGTTACCATGGTGACCAGCCATGGAATCATTTCAGGGGGTCACTGATGTTTGACCTAAAATAGTCAAGATGGATAGAGTGATTTGTGGTGGTGATGGTTTAATCCTATATGACAAATTTCCTCCCAGATGACATGTTTTTAAATAACAATAGCTAAAATTTATCAAGTGCTTACTATGTAGCAAGCCAAGCATTTTAAATTTATGATCATGCTTTATTTTTACAGCATCCCTGAGAGGTAGCTGCTACCTTTGTTCCCATTTTACAGATGAGGAGTTAAAGCCCAGAGGGAGGATGCTTCATTATGTCTCTTGGCCAGAAAACAGTAGAGTCATCCCTAGAGTGACTTGTATCTGGAGTGACAGATATAAGTTTATCGTCCAAGCTGGGTCATTTTTGAGAGTGAGAAGGGGCATTATCAATTATGACTCCAGGGCAACAAGCGTACTCTAGGGCCACCCATGCAAACGGGGACACAAGCTCCTACCATTCATTCACCAACTCTGTTAGCTCTCTAACAGGGCTTTTTTTTTTTTTTTTTTTTAATGAATTACCCCAGGCAATTGATTTAAAATAGATCTTCCAGGCATCTTTTGCTAGGTTGGAAAATGAATGATTTTGGGGCAGGGAAACCTTTGAACATTCCTCAAATGCATGCGCATTCCCCCCTGCCCCAGGTTATGGTTCATAGGTCCAATTCGATGTTGTCTTTCATTTTTCTTTTTCTTTCATTATTTCTTTTCTTATTGATTGGTTGATTGATTGAGACAGGGTCTTGTGCCTGGGCTAGAGTGCAGTGACGTTAGCCTAGCTCACTGCAACCTCAGACTCCTGGGCTCAAGCAATCCTCCTGCCTCACACTCCTGAGTAGCTGGGACTACATGTATGCACCACTGCACCTGAATAATTTTTTTCTGTTTTTTTTTGTAGAGACAAGGTCTTGCTATTGCTTGGGCTGGTCTCAAACTCCTGGCCTCAAGTGGTTCTCCCACCTCTGCCTCCCAGAGTGCTAGGAATACAGGCCTTTTTATTTATTTTTTTTAAACATGCCCTGCGCTCATGACCATTAGACTTTCATTTCACCTCCCAAGATTCCTTCTCAATACCAAAATTGTGCTTCAAAATACTAGGGAAGTTACGAAGCTTTACTTGTACTGAATACCAATTAGATGCCTTTGTCACCAGTAATCTTGTGATAAGATAAACCAGATACATCTCTAAAGTTCTCACAGGCAGGGCTATTATAAATTTAGTTCTCAGGGAAGAAGACATGGGAGAATCATCCGAATTCAGAATTGCTTAATAGAAAGTTTCGAGCTATGAAGGCAAAGAAAGTTAGCACAGAAAACATTCTGATCATCTTCTTCCTAGTACATGTTCCAGAACATAGGAAGGTAGAATCAGGCCAGTCGTGCCAAATACTGATAAGCTGTGGTCCTTAGTTAAATATTCGTGGAAAGGATGTTTGCTTTTGCCCAGGGGCACAATGGTTTGCTCTGTTTGGGGTAGGCGATGCCATTCACACTTTGTTGGAATAAACACCAAAACGGATCATCTGGAGCTTGTGTATTGATAGTCTGTGCAAACTTTTGTTTGGTTGGGTGCTGCCATTAAAGAGAAAATTATTTGGACTTCCTTAAAGGGCCTGCTTCTATAATACAAGGGGTACCACCAGAAGGACTTTTGGAGGGCCAACCTATCTCATCACTTGAATGTTCTGGTTTCTGAGCAAACCAAATGAGGAAAGTTCCTGGATAACTCCACGTTGCTGCAATGGTCTATTTTGAAGAGTATTTTAATTAGTAGGTTGTGACCAGGACTGGCCTTAGGGTAGCTCACAGCTTTTGCTATCTTAATTTGTAAAGGCCAGAGGTCACAATCTGAGTGCCAAAGAAAGAATGAAGCTCATTATTGTGTGTCATTAAGCAACTAAGGGTGGGACATTAGAGCTTCATCTCATTGAAACCCTGTGAGGCAGGGTGCAACACATATCTCAGAGTTATCCTGCCCATTAGGCAAGAGTACTAGGGTAATGACTCCTGATGATCATTGAGGGGTGCTCCTTTTGGTACTGGACATCAATTTCTTAGTGTTTCCAGCTTGCACCATAAATGGGCAGAGTGAGCTGCAGCAGCCAGAGAGCCTCCTCAGGTGAAGAATCCCAGGAGCTCATGGAAATGGCATGTGTCAATGGGATATGGATGGAGCATGGACAACACCCGCTACATAGTCCTTTGCAGTGAGGGCAGTGGTAGGTGAAGGTAGGAGGAAAAGGGTGGGAAGAGCCTTAGGTCTGGTCTATACCCAAGACCTCACAGTCCATCAAAGTTATTCCCCTGGTGTTGTGTCCACATAGTGTCTAACCCAGAGTTGTTCAATATTAATTAGGATCATTAATGTAAACTAACTTAAAGCCTGAAAATTGAGCTTCCTGGTAGTCAATGAAGTCTTTGAATGCAAATGTTGGTGTGCAGATGCCAATGTTTATTTTATAGTCCTTTTCATTTATTGAATATACAAAGGCAAAAACAGTTAAGAATCATAATTTTAGAATTTACATATCAAATTCTAGTGCTGTTTGTTATATTTTAACTTTTTGAAAATTTGAGACTACTTACTTAAGTCATCTTTTGGTTAATTTCATGAATTCTTTTATTTGTGTACCCCATTTTCTTCCAATTTCTGTATAGCTATTTTAACTGATTATATTTTAAGTATTCTGGATTCAAGGTATCAAAATAAAGCACAAATTTTCAAAATGTTGGGTTTTGTTTGTTTCTCTTTATGTCAGTGGGATTTTCTGATCTGAATATCTGGAAATATTTAATAAATTGGCTTCTATTATC
>NW_012151197.1:325676-354159 GCF_000956105.1 Propithecus coquereli | reverse complement strand
CACACACACACACACACACACACACACACACACACAATTGAATATGGCTTATAATAGAAAATTAAGAACACATAATCGGCTTTTTATTCATTATATTTCAGGTTTGGCATTTTTAGAGAGGAAAATGTGTCTTCAGATCCCTGGATCTGCATCTAAGTTGCTGATTGGAGGGTTCTGAGGGTAAGAAGGAGGCTTTAGTGTTATCTCTCTTATTAATGATGGGAGCTAGTCTTAACATAGCTGAAGAAGTTTTAAGGCAGAAGACTTTGCATCAGAAAGTTCCAGGAAATACTGGGGTTCTATCCGAAACTCAAACCTCTTTTAAGACAGAGATATAAGAGTTTTGTTCTCTTGGACAGAGAGTAACCAGTTGGCTTTAGTTATATTAATAAAGTAAATCAAGTCCATCTTATCAAGAGACAAATTCTGATCCAAGAAAGGAGAATCAAATACTTAAGTTCTACTCACAAATTCATGACGCATCATTTTGTTTCTTTGTGAAATATTTATTGAGCACCTAATATGCTCTAAATACCTAATATGCTACGTGCTAGTTCTCAATAGCTGTTCCTACCCTCTTAATTTACCTTACAGTAAAGGCCTTGCACCTCTGCCTCCTGCCTTCTCCATTCTGTGCCTTCAGGTGGGCAGGCAGGTATACTCTGGTTAATCATTTGTCTGGGCCTTGAACCCTTGGGAGAAACATTCTAAGCATGGAAAGAATTCCGCTAAGAATTGCCTATTGATCATGTACACTTTAGAATTTTTAAAAGGTCAGCTTTATTTGCCCATGTAATCCTCTAAGGAACACAGTTATTCCAATCAAAAGCATGAAAAACAGTAATTCATTTTTGTACTCAAATAAGTTATAAACTGCAGGAAATGATGCTCTAGCAGAAGGGTGGCATTGAAGGGTTAGGACTCCTATGGACCTGGAGTCAAGCCCTGCCTCAGTCATTTCCCAGTTGTGGAGCAAGCTCTGTTCTCAGAGTTGGGCAACCAGGGCCCTCAGGGTGCCCTGTGCACTCACAGGCCATGCCTATTAGATCTGCACCTCTGCCCATGAATCTTGTTCCTCATGGGGTAAGAAGTCCACAAAACTGGGGGTCATATCCACCTGCAACCCACATTCTCCCTTTTAGATCATGCTCCAAGTAACCGAGAACAGAATCCACTGCTAAAACTGCCCTTAGTCCTTTCCAGTACCTGCAGGGAACTCTTCTTTCAGTCTTTCCTCCTGATGGTGAGTGGCCCTGTTGGTAGAAGCATTTTTAAGTCTGAGGAGTGGCCAAGGGGCAGCTATTTTTAGGATGGTGGTGTACGGATGAAGCTTGGGCAGGTAGCCTGCATAAGATAATAGATACAAAGCAATTAGAACAGTCCTTGCTCAGAGAAAGTGTTCAGCAAACATTAGCTATGATAAGTTCTATCACTGATAGGCCAACATCCCTAATGTTAATATGTTCATTTCTACATCTGATAAAAAGAGAGGAAAAGGTTAGCATCAAATTGAGCCATAGTGGGTGGGCACATTTACTGTATTCAAAAAGACAGACCTCCTTCTGAATACACATTGAGCTGTAATTATGTAGTATGGGGCATGGTTATTCAGGTCTTTCAATTTATTTTATTTGAAGTTTTCCCATCCTGGGTGTGTGAAGAGGGGCATGCCTCTATACAAAGACAGAAAATAAATTGTGTGAGGGAGGAAAAGAAAAAGAGTATCAAATGAGCTCTGAAAGCATACAGGGAAAGATGATAAGGAAATATTTGACATATTATGCCCTTTAGAGATAGCTTATCAAGGGCTGAGTCGGCTTCATTGCTTTCACAAAATGGTCTTGTTATGGGGACATTTTCCAGGGCCAGCCGGTCTTGTGACAGTTGTCTGTGGGTTTCAAGTTCAAGAGAGATTACCGTCTCTAAAGCATCATTTTTAAAGACTTTTTTTTTTCCGGCAAGGGGTGGGTAATTCAATCTATGCATTGTAGTAAAGAGGGCACCTGGGCTTTGGGTTTCTAGTCTGCCGGGCCATTCAAGTGAAAGGAACCAAGTAAAACTTTGTTGCATACATGACCTTAGCGACAGAGGCTGAAGTGGAGAGGGGAGAGGAAATTTTGTCAAGTCTATAGTCAATAGAAAATGCTTTCAAAGTGAAAACACTCAGTGGTAAGTGACTTTGAAAGCTACAAGTTGGAGTTAGACCAAGAAAAGCATCCACTTTTGGGTCCTAGTTGCTGAAAAATGTCAAGATCAGCAATAAGGTGTTGTTTTATGTTGGGTTCCCTAGAAACAGAGCCTGAGACAAGGATTCAGTGCACATGATTTATTGAAGAAGTGCTGTCGGGAGAAAGGCAGTGAGGGAAGTAGGATGGACCAGGGAAGGGATTGAACAAGTACATGGTCTTCACTGGAGTTGAGCTTCAGCCTCATTCCATGGAGAGCTCTGCAGTTAGTCTTACCTTGAGGCCAGAAAATTGTTGTATTTATAAAATTCATTTCAGAAAATCCTTGACTGCCTCTCTATAGCTCCCAGCAGGAGCAGGAAGTGTAACCTTTCAGGCAAGGTGGCTCTGGTTTGGCCAAGGGCAATTATCCAAATAAGGGGGCAATTGTAAAATACTCACAGCAGTGGGGGATGAGTACACCAGCCTGTTAAAGGTGTTAAAGGGAATTGTGGTGGGGAACCAAGAATGTCCACTATAAGCACTGTGACATGTGATTATATTTATGAGCAGGTATGTGTATGTGCATATGTTTAACTTGGAGCTTTAGTATTATGTTTACATAAGCCTGTTTCTAGGAATCACAAATATGAGTTGCAAATATGATTACATCCATTTATTTATGGTATATTTAGTTCAACTGTGAGTATTAAAAAGATTTATGGCACAGCTGGAGTCTTTCAGGAGTGCCGGATTCCTACTCTGTACAAAACTATATACTCTGAAGCAGCATTCGTCCCCAGTGGTGTAAAACCTGGTACCTAATCCATAGCATTTTGTTCACCTCCATGCTGAGGAATGAGTTCAGCGTAACAACTGTCTTTGGGACAGAGAAGTGGGAGGTGTGTATTGAACCTTTGGGGATCAGCAGTAGAAGAATCCTCCACTGACTTCATTAGAATTATTTGGAAAGAGAGAAAAAAATCCTTTCTCTGGCTTTTCTTATACTTGGTAAAGAGGGCTGAGGATGCAGCCCCCTTAGATCCATTCCCCCTCTCCTTGATGTGAGGTTCAGGAGTTTAGCTCCCAGGACTCCCAGGAGCATATACTTGGGTATGTGATGTTGGGACAAAGCCAGCGTGAATGGTATCCCATGTTTCCAGTTTGCTGTGATTTCAAATTCTACTGCTCAAGCCATGAGGTGATCCCCTGATTTCAACAAACTATCTACATGCTTGCAGCTTTTTTATTTGTAAACTACTGCTACACTGTACATGAGACCAAGGCAAATTACCTATAGCATTTCCGACGGACATGACAAACTCCATACTGTGGATAAGTAAAACTAGTAAAACATACACACTGCATCTTAGAGTAGAAACGAGTGAGTATAGCTCCTCTCCCCCCATTTCATATGTACATCTAATACAATGAACTAATTGGGGAGATTTTTAAAGGAGCTAATGCCAAATTTATCCAACAGGTTGCATTTTACTTAAGATCTAGGAGCAAGTACAGGAAAAGAAAATGGGTACCCGGTTTTCCTTTTAACTATCTTAAAACTCTCAGAGAACTTTGTTATTGGTCATCTGGAAAAAAAAAATAAAAGAGACATTGGAGAAATAATGTAGAAAAATATTAAGAACTCTTTCAGCTGTATCTAAAAGTTCTCTATCACAAGTATGCCTGACAAAAAGGCCAGAAAACACAGGAGCTACAGAACTTGGTAAAGCAATATAACTGTTACAATGCAGTTACGTTAACATCCTAACTTACTTCCTTCATTGTGGAGTTCTTAATTGACTTAAGTATTTAAGTATTTTTATTAATTTTTAAAAATTAGGTTACATTTTTGGTTTTGCATATGTTCTATTATCAATTAATTCTGTTCGTGTTCAGGGTATGGGTTTGTGGGGTGTTTTTGACGATGTGTTTGATATTTAAGGATCAAAGACGTTAGTAAGGTATAACTCTCAGTCCCACCTCCATCTCAAAATGTTTCCTTCAGGATCATGCAATCAGAAATTGTAACTGCTTTGCTAACAGCATTGTACAACCCATGTCATTCAAGCATCCTGAAGCAAGGAAGTAGGGAAGACTTCTGGGTGGGGTTGATAGTCTTACAGAACTGCCTCCGACACTAATAAGCTGAATGACTTTCTCTGGCTAAGAAACAATAGCAAATATAAGGCAAGCAGAGACTTGAAATGTGCTTAACACTGGGGCTGGCTCTTTCTTGCTGTTCTTTGGACTTTGAGTCCACCAGGTGAAGGAGCCTGGGCTTGTCTGCTGAAGGGTGAGACACTTGGCCCCATCACCAGACATGTGAGCAAGGCTGTCACAGATAAACCAACAACCAGTTGACCACAGTCACGGGCACATGAGAGCCAGCAACATCATTCAAGCCTGCCCAGACCAGAACTGCCCAGTTGACCTATGGAATAATGAGCTAAATAAATGGTGGTTATTTTAAGTCAGTAAGTTTTGGACTGGTTTAAAGAAAATTAATATAGCCTTGAAAACTTACTGGCCCATATTATTTCTAAACTCATTTATGTTCACAAACTCTTAATTATCCTCAGGTTACTTGAAAAGTAGATTAATTTTTATCTTATAGTGCAATAAATGGGTGGCTCTAGAATTTCTCATTTGCAGGTGGTTTATTCCTTAGGACTTAGTAAGTCTGGTGCTCCCCTAGAGGTGAAAACTCCCAAGAAGGACTGGGGTACCCTCTATGCACCATTTTGTGCTCAACTAAGCTTCTACCCTTCCATTTCCTCTACCCCAAGGTGATCTTAGTGGAGAAAGAACCTCCCTGGCCAGTACCTTCCATACTTCACCTGTGGAATAGAAGCCACTTGAGGGCTTCTATTCATGTCTGTCACAGAACTCACACCAGGCTAGGGTCTGCTGGCTAGTGATGTGACCTCGCCACCAGCAAGGGTCATTGCAAAGCAAGGGCCTGACAGGTAGAGCCCGGGGCTCTAGCCTGAGATTTGGGCCTGGTACAAAGGAAACAAATTACTTAATGAATCATTGCAAGCCCTTGATCCACCGGATGTGGGCCTTTACCTGCCTAACACGAGTGTTGGCTTGTTAGCTAACACATTCCACCTGGAGGAGTCAGCAGGGAAACCCCAAGCCTGGCCTGGCTCAGACTGCAAGAATTCCTGACACACACCAAGTGCCGAATAATGAAGTGAAGCTTGCAAACAGAGGAGATATTCTGATTCTTAAGTCACTAGTTCCAAACATTTATTTCTAAGACTTCTTTTTAAAAAGGAGTCACAGAGTAGAAAGAACATCATGAAGAGAATCAGGAAGCCTGAGATCTTCTTGCCAGAGCTCTGCCAACCACGGAATATGTGAAGATGATCAAGGCACCGTCCCTTTGAGGGCGTCCATTTTATCATTGGTAAAATGAGGAAGCTGAACTATTAATATATCTTCTCTTGGGCTCTTTGAGGTCTATGTATATATCGTATTCGAATGCATAAGGACTCTGAGAGAGAAAGGATCTTTGTATCTTAGAGCAGCACTTAGGAATCACCTGGAAATCTTGTTAAAATTAACATTCTATTTAGGAGGTCTGAGTGGGGCCTGAGAATCTGAATTTTTATTACGTTCCTTCCCCCGCTCACCCCAGTGGTGATGCTGATGCTGTGAGTCCATGGACCACACTTTGAGTAGCAAGACCCTACGGGATGTTTTTCTCGTGTTAACCTCTCTTAATTCCATGTAGAATAGGAATGTTTATTGGCAGGCTAACATGTGCAGAAGACTTGAAAAGCACAAATCACTTAAATTTGTTGTTTTTGAGTGCTCCTAACATGAAAAACCAAGAGATGATTTTTTTCGTGGTTTTGTAAATATTTAAAGCTAAATTCATTTCTGGAGCCCTTTCTGGTTTTGTTGAGTGCTTCCTACAGAGACTCTCCTTTTTTGCTGCTGTGATTTGGAGTGTACTTCTAGAGAGGAAGGTCTTAAAAATGTCCTTTGGTGTCTCTTATATAGAACTACATACTTCACAGATGAAATTTATTTCAGGATGATCAAAATCATGACTAAATGCAGGGAGAACAATTAGAAGCATGTGTAACAGTTGCAGAAGATCCAGGATCATTAGAAAACTTTTAAATAGATCAACAGTGTTTGGTGATAAAAAGATTAATATTTTTTAAGCTATTATCATTTTTCATTGTGTAAGTGTACCTTGAATTTTAATTAGTGTGGCCTGAATTGGGATTTTAGACAGTAAGGCAGTCTGTTGTCTTCTCTTCTTTTCCTTCTCCTCCTCCTTTACCTTCTTCTTCTCCTTCTCCTTCTTTGAGGAATCCCCATACTGTTTCCCATAGAGGTTGTACTAATTTACAGTTCCACCATCAGTGTGTATGTTTCTTTCTCTCTGCTTTCACACCAGCATCTATTGTTTTTTGTCTTTTTAGTAATGGCCATTCTGATAGGAGTAAGGTGGTATCTTATTGCAGTTTTAATTTGCATTTCCCTGATAATTAATGATGTTGAACGTTTTTTCCTATGTTTATTGAACATTTATGTATTTTCTTTTGAAAAACTTCTGTTTGTGTCCTTTGCCCATTTTTTAATGGGGTTGTTTGTTTTTTTCTTATTAATTTGTTTGAGTTCTTTATAGATTCTGGATATTAGCCCTTTATTCAATATATAATTTAATTTTTTTTCTCTCATTCTGTAGGTTGTCTATTAACGCTTTTGATTATTTCCTTTGCTATGAAGAAGTTTTTTAATTTAATTAAGTCCCATTTATTTATTTTTGTTATTGCCCTATTTGCCTTTGGGACCTTAGTTATGACTTTATCTAGGCTGATGTCTAGAAGAGTTTTTCCTATGTTTTCTTCTAGAATTTTTATGGTTTCATGTCTTACATTTAAGTCTTTTATCCATCTTCAATTAATTTTTTTATATGATGGGAGATAGGGGTCCTGTTTCATTCATTTTGCAAGTGACTATACAGTTCTCCCAGTAACATTTTCTAATAGGGCTTCCTTTCCCCAGTGTAAGTTGTTTTCTGCTTTGTCAAAGATCAGTTTATTGTAGGTAGATGGTTTTATTTCTGGGTTCTCTATTCTGTTCCATTGGTTTATGTCTCTACCTGTATATAATACCAGTGCCATACTGTTTTGTTACTATAGCCTGGTAATATAATTTGAAGTCAGGTAATGTGATGCCTCCAGATTTGTTTTTTGCTTAAGATTACTTTGGCTATTCAGGCTCTCTTTTGGTTCCAAATGAAGCATAGAATTATTTTTTCTATTATCTGTGAAATATGATGTTGGTATTTTGATGGGATTGCATTGCATTTATATATCACTTTGGGCATTACGGACATTTTAATGATGTTGATTCTATGGATCCATGAGCATAGGATATTTTTTCATTTGTTTGTGTCATGTATGATTTCTTTCATCACTGTTTTGTATCTCCTTGTAGAGATCTTTTACCTCCTTGGTTAAGTATATTCCTAGGTGTTTTAGGGTTTTTCTTTGTAGCTATTGAAAATGATATTGAATCCTTGATTTGACTCTCAGTTTGACTGTTATTTGATCAAATGTGTTTCATCCCAGGGATGTAAGGGTGGTTTACCATATGCAAATCAGTAAACATGATTCACCACATAAAGAGAAGCAAAAACAAAGACCATATGATCATTTCAACAGATGCAGAAAAGCATTCAATGAAATCCAGTACCCTTTCATGATAAAAAAAAAAAACCCTCAACAAACTAGGCATAGAAGAAATATACCTCAACATTATAAAAGCCATATATGACAAATCCACAGCCAATATCATACTAAATGGAGAAAAGTTGAAAACATTCCCCCTAAGAACTGGAAAAAGACAAAGGTGACCACTGTCTTCATTTCTATTCAACATAGTACTGGAAGTCCCAGCCAGAGGCAATCAGGCAAGAGAAAGAAAGAAAGGGTATCCAAATCAGGAAAGAGGAGGTCAAACTATTGCTTTTTTGCTGATGATAAGATCTTGTATATAGAAAATACCAAAGACTCTACCAAAAGACTCCTAGAATTGATATATAAATTTAGCAAAATTTCAGGTTACAAAATTAATGTACATAAACCAGTAGCATTTCTATATACTAATAATTGGTAACGTCTTTATAGGTTGCTATGCACCTTGCATATGCTAATTCTACATAACTTCCCCATTTCCAGGAATCTATTGTCCCCATCACCACCTCATAATAGTGGAAATGTGTTTATGGTTTTTCTACCTCCAAACTCTTCTCTACTGCCATCCAATCCTTTACAGATTTACAAGCTGTAGAGTACTTGGTGCATTTAATATCTGCTCAGAAAACTTTTATTGACTTCCTATTTCCTATGGATAAAGAAATCTAAAAGCCAAGATTCTTCATAAGCTCCTGAATGATTTTGGCAACATTATCTCCATGAGACAAGCTCAATGCTATTTCTGGCATCCCATCTAGTCACAGGGTGGATCCAGTCAATCTTATCCCTTTCTTGTCCAGAGAACTCACATGGGCATTCTCACCACTTTTCTTTTCCCAAGGTGTTGTTCCCACCTGGGGGCTCCATGCCCTACCTCTTTCCTAGGTCATATGGTTTCATTCTCCATTGTCTGGATAGGTCCTTCTTTCTCCAAGAAGCTTTCTTTGAACTTGCCACCACCCCATATACTCCCCCTCACTTGACCTAACAGTATTTTTCAGTATATCCTCAATAAGAAATGAAAATTAGCCTCTATTATATTGCATACCTTGTATTTCTATGCCATTTTTTTTAATCTCCCAACTGAACCCTTAGGTTCTTAAGGGAAGGCAATATGCTTTTCAAAACTGTTTCTTTTCTTATTGTAAAAATTTTTATTTTGGTATAATTTTAGACTTATAGGAAATTTGTAAAATGTTACAAAAAATTTCCATATGCCCCTCACCCAGATGTATCACTCCTTCTTTATATATACATGTGTGTGATTGTGTATGGATATGTTTGTGAGTTGTGGACATGATGTCTCTTACTCCTAAATACTTCCTAGGTAAAAGGACTTTCTGTTACATAACCCATAGTATAGTCATCAAAAGCAGAATCTTAAGAATGATGATGCTCTCTATTAGCTAATTTATAGGCTTTATTGCAATTTTACCAATCGTATAACTCATTTCCTTCATAGTAAAAGAAAGAGAAATATGGTCTAGGATCTGATCCAGGGTCACTTAATGCATTTGATTGCCACACCTTTCATGCCTTGTTTAATCTGGAACAGTTCCTCAGTCTTCCTCGTCTTGCACACCTTGGCATTTTTAGAGAGTACAAACCAATCATTTTGTGGAATGTCATTCAATTTGTATTTGTCTGAGCTTCCTCATGATTAAATTCAAATTATGCATTATTTTTTGGCAACAACATCACAGAAATGATATTAAATCTTTGTCAGTGTATTATATGAGGAGATATTTGATTTCCATTTGTCCTATTAGTGATGATATTCACAAAGTACAATTATCAAAATGAGGAAATTAACACCAATACAATACTCTTATACTGCAGATCTTACTAGAATTTTATCAGTTTTTCTCCTAATGCTCTTTTTCTATTCCAGGATCCATTCTAAGATCCCTCATTACTTTTATTTGTTGTATCTTCTTAGTTTTCTCCAACTTATGATTGTTTTTCACTCAATCTTTTCTCATCTTTCATGATGTTGATACCTTTAATGAGTGCTGGTTATTTGTTTTCTAAACTTTCTCTCAATTATGGTTTGTTTGCTGTACTCTCCTCATTAGATTGCAGTTAGGTATTTGTTCCAAGAATGCTGTAGAAGTGACATTGCATTCTTCTCAGTGTATGACATCAGGGGACCATCATGTTTATATGTCATATTGCTGATAATGGAAACCTTGCTCACCTGGTTAAGCAGTGTCTTCTGGTTTTCTCCGCTATAAAGTTACTATTTTCCCTTTTGTAACCGATTAATGTCTTGGGAGAGACACTTTGAGACTATTCAAATACATCGTTTCTCCTCAAAATTTTACCATTAATAATTGCATCTATTGATGGATTTTGCCTGCAACAATTATTACTGTGGTCTTTGACTAATGGCAATTTTATCTGATATACTGTTTTTCAATCAACTTTTACTCATTTTAGCTTTCATTGTTGATTCTTGTCTGGAGCAATTATTACTATGGTGATTGTCAAATGGTGATTTATTAAATCTCCAATCTTCCTTCTTAATGATGAGCACAGATTTTTCAGGAGCATGAAGTAGAGCTGATAAATTCCTATCCTCAGCTGTGAACCCATGGATTCTATTTTATACAGTCCTCATGCTAGACTGTAATGTCTAGGTGATCATTGAAACCAAGTTTGCTTTGGGAGAAACTATTACCTCAGAGGAATTATTAAGACAATTCTATGGGACTATACCATATCTTTGTAACTTAGGAGGTTGCTTTCACCTTAATTGGGTACTAGACCTAATAGTAGCAATCACTGACATTTGTTTAGCACCTTATAATTTTGTAAAGCAGTTCTTAAAACACTTTGAAGTATATTAATTGGTATGTCCATGGGCTGGGTTTGGTTCACTAGCACTTGCAAATCTCTGTATAGATTTTTTTTTTTCTATTTTCTAAATCTTTTTTGAGGGGAAGAGTGGTCATAAGTAACACTGCCTTGCTATAACAAACACCACCAATACTCCAGTCTCAGCAGCTTAACAGGGTAAAAGTTGATTTTTTTGTTCATAGGAAGTACAATGTGAATGTTCCTGACCAAGGGGGTGCCTTTTGCATGGTCATTTAAGGACCCAGGCTCTTATTATACTGTGGCTTCCCCTCTCCTGGGCTCTTAGTCCTCGGCTGGATTCTCCACATTTGGATGGCAGAAGAGAAAAGAGAGAATTTGAAGAATTGCTTGGGAGATTCTTGTGGCCAGGAAGGAAAAGGCATATAGCACCTGTGCTTACATTCCATGGGCTAGAACTTAGTCACATGGCCATTCTTACTGCAAGGGAGGCTGGAAAGAGTAATTTATCTGTATGTCCAGGAGGCAGAGTAAATGGTTTTGTTGAAACATAGCAGCTTCTTTTACAGTTTTGATTCTTAGAGGTCACCACATGGCATATGAAGCCCAGGGCTTGGCTCAGAGGTGATTAATTAATGTGTTGATTGCATCAGGTATAAGGGGACATGTGTGAGGCTAAGCCTCAGCCTAACTTATAAAAAGAAGGCTTACTGACTTTTTAACTCCAGTTAGCTTTGCAGCAACCTTTCTATTTTCCCTAATAGCCCTCTCCCTTTGAACAAACTGTCTCTAAGAATGTTTTACTTCAATGAATTACTAACTCAAACTGTTCCTCCACCTAAGCAGAGTACCCACACCTTCAGCAAAGAGTCATTAATCACCCTTTAACCTCAAACCAGCACAGAATACTCTGGAAGAGTTGTAGGAGTCAGCAGCATTTCTAGGGTGGACATGCAGAAGTAATATAGAAAGTATATTGAGGGCCTTTGGGAGTGAAGCCTCTTTCTAGCCCAGTTTCTACCAAGAAAAAAATGCCAAAGTCAAAACACCACGAATTCTACCATGTAATGAGGACAAAGTGAATTTTTAAAATCACCATTTGAAAAGTCTCATTTGCAGTACCATGACTAATTCACCCCTCTTTAGCTAGAAGAGAAGCGTACTTTGTGTCTTCTTCAAGTTAAATATCCACCCCCACCACCCACACAGTGAAGATATACCGATCACCTCTAACACATATTGAAAGAGCTCAAAACTCCTGGCAGTTTGGGCAACGAACACTCTTGTTACTCCTTAGAGAACCTCATTAGAGAAACCTACTGAAGGCTGGGGTGTGGCATCCTGGCAATCCGAAAGGGATTATGGGAAAAATCCTTGTCACTCTTGATGCTTCATTTTGAAGGAGTGAGACTCTCACTGGGAATTGCATAAGATTGTATCATGAGAGCAGCTTAAGAAATTAATAAGTCTACCTCATGATAGAGGTTTTTTTTAATCAAAAAAGAGTCATTTCAAATCGTTTAGTGTGGGTAAATTGTCTGTGAATCCGAAGGATGTTAAGGTAATGTGATGAGGAAAATGCTTTCCCCTGAACATATTTTCTAGGATTGATCTTGGCTGCAAAGTTTTCTGACAACGGAAATTTATGACCATGTTGGTACTGCCACCCTCACTTTGCTGTGCTGCCACCCCCACTCTCTGGCCAGGCAGAAAGACATGGGGACATTGTGCTTTTCTCTTCCAAGGTATTGCAACATCATCATATTATTAAAAAGAAGAAAGTGGGGCCTCGTCCTTTCTTGCCTAATCTACCTCCAGTGCTGTCACTGATGTGGAACGTGACTTTTACAGTTGGGGGTCAACTGCCACATGACCTCTCAACTTCCACTGAGTCATGTCATCAAACTACCCTTTCTCATTATTCTTATTTATTGTTCCTTGAACTCAGCAAGCAAAAGTGGCTTATACAATAACCCTGGCAGTGCCAAAACAAATAGACACACTCCTGCCCTGCGCTGCTTGGGGTTTGGAGACGCAACTGATACTGTACAAAAGAAAAATGTAGAACAAATGCAGAATGGAGGTTGTGTATTTCTGGTCTGTTCCATTTCTTTTGCTATTTACTCTACACTCTTTGAGTCAATGAAGAAAACATGCTTGAAATACACATCTCAATTTCTGAATAATTGTTTGAAAACATCAAGAAAATTTAGCTATTTCAATAACTCTCACAAAAAAGTGTTTAAACAATTCCACAGATTTAGAAATTTTAGTTCTAAAATTTCTGAATCAGTTGAAAAAGAATTTGGGGGATGGTTCTTGAAAAAAGAATACTGTTGAATACTATTGTTAAATCTACATCTAAGTATGATGAAGAAATACAGAAGGAATGAGCAAAACATTTGAAGAGAACTGAAATCACTTAATATTGCCCCAGGACACTCCTTTTTAATGCTTGTTATTTATAATTTTAATTTAAAATTTTATATTTTGTTACATGTAAAGCTAGGGTTGGAATTGTCTCTTGGAATCAGTTGAAAAGTAAAGCATTCCATGTATAGAAGGAATTAAGTCTTGCTAGAGACAAATGACAATCACGTGAATGAATAAATGAATTAATCAGTTCTATAAATATTTTGTGCACCTTTGTCCATATAGTGGACATTTACTGTTGTCTTTCTGTCCAGTATCTCTTTTCTTTTCTTCTGGTGAAAGTGTTCATATGTTTCTTGAAGACCTTTCTTCCTCCACAATCAGGTCATGTGATTTGGGCAGAGCTGACTCCACCCCATATCCCAGGGTGTCCACATGACCCAGGCTCATCGGATGAATGTGTGACCTACATATATACAATCACTGTAAATCCCAGCACTTTTACTGGAGGTATAGGAAGCTTGGAAGTCAAGGATAAAGGGGTAGAAGGTCTTGTCCATCCACTGGTATAGAGGATAAGAAATTGGTCTGGAGCTGTGGAGTCCCATCTTACCATCTCGGGTTGTGGTAGTGGAGTCTTTTTTTTGAGAGGAGTTCACCAAGAAAGTCTGTGATTCCAAGATATTCTGAGGATATCATTTGTGTTCCTAGATGTGATAGTTCCTGAAAGCAGTCATTGGCTATTGAGTCAATACTATTTCTTATTTTTCTTATGCAAGTTGAGTTGGGTTTGCTGTCAATTTTCCAGAAGGGTTTGGACAAATAAATCTTCCCTAGATACATACCCATCATCTTTATTTTAAAGAAGCATAAGCTAGAATTATAGCTATGTTTTCTTTGTTTTTACTATCACTCCTAATTATTTTATTATCCTCCTGGGTATTTTCATATAAAGTAAATGCTGCATAAATCTCTCAATGTGTTATTATCCACATTCTGAGAATAGAAGAACACGTCAGTTCTACTTTAGCTTATTAGATCCTAATTGTTAAAGCTACGGGTTAAATTGTGCGTCAGTGAAGTCCCTCCTCATCACTGTGCTTTGGCTGAATCCTGTCTCCAGAGAGAGGAAATGTTTCTGTCACTCTCCCTCTTCCTGAGGAAGCATGTCTCCAGCCTTGCAAAGTCATCACGCCTGAAAAAATCACCACCAGGCTGTGATAACAGAACAGATCCCTCCCATGTTGCGAATTATGCTGTGTCCCAGTTGAAGCCGCTCACCCCTGGAGTGGAGTGTCCCCATTACTGAGTGATTGGCTTTTCCTGAAACAAACACACAGAGTGTATGCTATAAATGCAGGCAATCAAGGAAACTTTAGGAAAAAAAGGAAAGACAAAAGAGAGGTGTGTTTTATGTTTCACTGATAATAACATGATAGCATTTATTTCTTCTTACCTTATTCTTCTTGGTTTGACTCACTTTCAAGGGGTGAGGTAGCACATGGGCCCTGAGGTCTTATCTTGAATCCTGGCTCCTCTATTCACCAAGTATACATATAATCTTCCTATGCTTCCTCTCTCTTATTCCCCTATTTCTTAAAAAAAGTATAATAATATATACCTCATGGTGGTATTGTCAGAATCAAATAATACACATACAGCATTTAGGACAGTGCCTTGAATGCAGTAAGTACTCAATTAAGGTGAGCTGATGTATAGTGGCTGGGTAGTTTCTCTCTTTCCTCTTCCCACCAGTCTCCCTTCTCCCCTCCCAGGCTAGACTGATCACTTTCTTTGTTAACTAGAATAGGCAACTCCTCACAAAATATGATTTGGGATGACACAGAAAGGTGTCCCTTGTACTCAAATATTTATCCCTTTGTCTCTGCTAAAATCCCCCTTATAACCTCATCCTGGACTTAATGTTGAAAGCCCCTATTGGAATATAACGGCTCCAGTCTTTACACACTTTGAATTTATTTACTGATTCTTAGCAGGTATCAGATTCTGGGAGTATGAGGCACAGGTGAGTCAGTAGAAGAAGACAGGCCAAAACAGTGGTGTGTTTTGTCTCTGATTTCAGAGCTTTAGGAGAGATGAGAATGAGGTGCTGAGAGAAGGAGAGGACCCTACCTGGCCAACCAGACTGCAGAGTTAACTGGTGAACCATGAGTGATGGATGTCAAGGTAAGAGCTCCATCACCTCTTCGTGGGATCTTGCGGTGGGGACTCCAGGGCTGATGCATGAGCTTGAATGACATTAAAGCCACTCCAGGTATTGCTTAGGGGTTGGTCAGGAGAACAGAAATTGATCTAATTTGAAACAAGAAACATTTAAAACAGGGAGCTGGACACACACACAATTGATCAAAAATCTGAGCTGCTAAGTAGAAGCTGATAAAGAAATGTGGAAATTTGCAATAGCAGGAAAACATTTTCACCCCTGGGGCTAGAAGCACAAGGGAGGATGTGGTATCTTTGAGACTAGAAGCTGAGCCCCCTAGCAAAAGCTGGAGCACTAGCAGCTTCTCTGGCAGGAACCAGAGATGTGAAAAGGCACAGGTGCTACCTGAGACATTGCCTATGACAGAGAAGGATAGGGTGAAATACCTGGCCTCTCCTTTCTTTTTGCCCTCTAACCCCATGCCAGGGTGTCCCATTGGGTACACCTGGCTAGAAGCCACTGGTACAGGAGGGGTCACCTCCATGGTATACAGAGCAGATGAGGAAAGGGGGCTAAGAATGATCTGACAACAAGGAAATGATGGTCACAGTACTGAGAGGAAGAAGGAAAACTAGCTTATTATGATCAGATAAGAATGTGGCACTGAGGAACTTGAGTTGTCAAAAGGTTCTCTATGTTTGCCATGCATATCAGGGATTTTGGCTTGGCTATAGGACCTAGATGTAGAATATTATACACCTCTGTTCCTCAGTGTTTCTCAAGGGTAGTAGTGGAGTCTGTATTAGAAATAACTGTACTGGTAGTTGAACATGCTAATTCCTGGACCTCACACCAGATCTTCTGAATGCATTTCCCTTATTGTGGGGCTCACTGGTTTGCCTATTTCTATGTTGTTATGGAGGTTTGTGTTTATAGCTTCTTTTCTATTTAAAATTGGAGCAGTCCCTCCCTGAGCAAGCTTTGCTGCTTTTTTCTCTTGGATGATGGGTGACGCTGTCCTCATGAAGTTCTAGCCTCCTGGCCTGTTCAATATCCATCCAAATGTTCTGCCCAGGATTTAGACTGCTGATGAGAAATGTCTCTTGTCTAAAGATTGATGATTTAACTCAAGAGAAGGGCAACAAATTCTCAAGCATTTTAACGGATCTCTCATCCCAGGAACAGAATTGCACAATTGAAAAAGTTAGAAATAGAAACCAGAGGAATTCCTTGGTGCAAGAGGTCAGGGAGATAGACTCCCCAGCTGGATTGCAAAGCACGCTGCTCACTGGCCTCGGGAAGCCATTTCGGGCACTGGAAGCCAATTGCCTTGTATTTTCTTCAATGCCACCGTAAATGGGTTCATTTTCATAGCTATAACTGGTGGTGTAATAAGCATAGACCTGAGACATGGATGCTTGGCTTACGTATTCCTTTGATGTACGGGCTAAGACTTGCATCCTCTCTCTCTGTCTGTTTTCTGTTCTTAAAACGAAGATAGCTGCTGTACTTCCCTTATAGAGTAGTTGTAAGGATCATCTTTATTAATTGAATGTAGATTTATTTATTGAGCGCATTTGTGTACTAGATCTAATGTTAAAAATTGCAGCTTCTAAAAAGAGAATCTGTGTGTAAAAGCAGTCTACACTTTGCAATGCTCTCTTGAGTTGAAAGGTATTAATGTTATTAAAAACTCTATAGTAAAATCAACTGGACTTTCCCTAACAGCTACACTTGCAGTTGAGGTAGGTAAATATTAGTTCTCTATTCTGGGATCCAAAGGATGATACAAAATATCAAGGTCTTTCACCTGAGGACCTCCGGACATAGTCAGCTATGCTAGGTGTGCTATTGGCAGGTGTAAGTCCTCACTAAGGGGAGGAGAAAGAAAGAGTAAATGACATAAGGACAATTAAAAGACAGGAAAAAAAAAAAAACCTGAAGAAAACTCAATGAGAAGTAGTATGTAGCTACTAATGTCCACTGTAGTTACCCTTTAAGGCACCTCCCTGCCAAATAATTTCATCCTTGTGAAACACTTTATGAAGTGTTTACAACCAAGAGTAATATAAATGTGGGCAAAAAGTCTGTTTTCAAGGGAAAACAAAAACTTGCCTTTTATGATTTGGGATTTATTTCTTCTTCCTTATAAATTATTGCTCACATTTATTTTCTTTGTTTTGTTATGCTGTTCTTCTGAGGGTAATCGTAAACTTTCTTTCATTCTTTCAACTGGAATTGACATGTTGTACTATCCTTTAAATACTTCTAATATTTTACTCACTACTTCCTTTATTTTGACGGTTATTTTCATACTGTAGCTGCATCAAAATTACCTGGAGGGCTTTTAAAACACAGATGACTGAGTCCCACCTCCACGGTTTCTGATTCTGTTCCTGGTCTATCCAGTGTGGCCCAATAACCTGCTATTTTAACAAATGCTGTTGCTGTTGGTTCAGGAGGAACCATTTCTTTAACATTTCAATAATGCTATTGAATATGTCTTCCCTTGGGCCTCTATTTTCCTGTGTTTGGTAGTCTCTCTTTTTATAGACTGTACTCAGTATAGAATGTTTTAGTGGAATCTAATATGTTGAATCTGTGGGGTTTTGTGCAATTCTTAAGCAGTAAGCTTATATTCCAAAATATTTGTGGATCCCACTCAGTGAATTATTCTGTATTTGTGTAGGCCGGGGCTTAGGTAAACAGATAGGAAATGCTTCTCTCTTCCCTACTCCTCAGTTCTAAAATAGAAACATGAGGGCATGGCTTGGATAGGTAACTAAATTCAGTCCCATAAATGTTGTGAAGAATCATCTTTGGAGTTCAACAGGGACCCTATCTGTGGAGATATTATTCCTGCTTTGGCCCATAAGAGGAGGTTTGGCAAGAGAAAGAGAAATGGATGGAAGGTCATTGGTTGTAGGCTTTGAATCAAGTTCTGCCACTCTTTAGCTGTGTGACATTGGCAAAATCCATGACCCTGTTTCCTCAATTGTGAAATGGGAAAAAATGACCATTTCCCAGACTCATGAAGTTGCTGGGAAGTTCAAGACGACTGAATATGAAAGACGCTGATCAAATCATTTGTTGCTTCTCATCAGGTTCAGTTTTGTTTTTCTTACTGTGCCGCTGAGGACTGAGATGTTGCTTCCTGGTCTTAGTTTTGGAGCTGGTGACAAATGACATGCTACATGGAAGGGAAAATATCCAGCCCTGGAGATCTTTACAAGATAAGGGGTCATCAAGTTATAAGGAAAATTTCCCTTCAACCCTTGAAGCAGTATTAAATAAAGCTGCTAGTTTCGTGAGTTTGGTTGACAAGCACAGTAGGTGAGCTGTCAAAATGTCCAGTATCAAGGGCAGTGGCCTCTTGATTTTGGTGTAGAAGCACATTTGGGGAAAAGAAGTACAATTAGGTTTTATCTACTGCTTTGTAGAGTTTTCAGCAGTAGCTTACTCATAAGTCTTAGACTAGATGGACCTGAAGTTACCAAAGGAGAATTAGAGTAGGTTATCCTGAATTAGATGCATTTTATTAAACTTTTATTAAAATGTAAGTCACACTTTAGCCTGGGTGACAGAGTGAGACCCTGTCTCAAAAAAAAAAAATGAAATAAAATAAAATGTAACTCACAGAAAAGTACACACAACCTAAGTATATAGCTTGATAAATTTTCAGAACTAAACACACTGATGCAACCAACACTCAGATCAAGAAGCAACATTACCAGGATCCCAGACTCTCTTTATGTTTCCTTCTATTCCCCCCTCCCCACACCTCCTCCCAAAGATAACCACTACCCTGACTTCTAGCACCATAAACTGATTTTGCCTGTGTTTTCTATTTGATATAAATGGAATAAGATAGGAGTTAGTCTTTTCGTCTGGCTTTATTCACTTAACATGTTTGCAGAATCTATTCCTGTCATTGTGTGTGGGTAGAAATTCACTCATTCTAATAGCGCTGTAGTATTCCATTATATAAATAAACCACAGTTTATTTACCCATTTGAATGCCAGGGACATTTTGATTCTTTTTAATTTTGGTTATTATGAATAGCATTGATATGAAAATTTCTACGCAAGGCTATGGTGAACATATGCATGCATTTCGTTGGAGTGCAACTGTTCGGTTTTAAGGTATGTATACATTTATCTTTGACAAATACTGCCAAGCAGCTTTCCAAAGTGGTTGTACCATTTACATGCCAATTAGCAGTGAATGAGAGTTCCAGTTTCCTCTATATCCTTGCCAAAACTTAATATTTACTGTGGTTTTATTTTAGCCAGTTTGGTGGATGTGCAAAAAACAAAAAACAAAAACAAAAACAAAAAATACCATCATTAAAATCACAGAAGTCCCTCTGCCCTAATACTGGTGTTTCATTGCACATTAAGGAAACTGCTCTTTTGTGGGAGTAATCTCCAAGTGATGGCTAGTTTAATCTATATATAGAGGACTTGAAACAGGAATTCTTCCTTGAGATATTGGATCTGACTTATGATTAATATTTTTTGTCACATTATATTACAATTAATTTCCAGTTTCCTGAAGCCTCATGTGTTTGTTGGGTACTAAAGGAATAACAATTAAATTTCATTGTCACTATCATTTATTCCTACAATTATGCTGTATAACAATCACAAAATCGTAGTCGTGTACAGCAATGAACATTTAGTTTAAAGTTATAAGTATGTGGAGTCTAGCTGATTGTGGGGGGCTTGGCAGATTTTGTCTGGGCTTGTTTATGTGTCTATGGGCATACCTGGCTTAGGTAGTTTACTCTGATGATCATGGCCTGGCTTGCACATGTGTCTGGAGGTTGGTTCATCTAGGATGGTCACTACTGAAATGATTGGGAGTAACTTGCTCCATTTCAAAACTGATGGCATATCACAATAAGCATTTATTTCATTTACAAAGCTGTGGATCAGCTGGGTGGTTATTCTGGTCGTGGCTGATGTATTAGTTATCTATTGCTACATAAAAAATTACACAAACTTAGTAACTTAGTGGCTTAAAACAATACACATTTATTATCTCACACTTTCTGAGGGTTAGAAATCTGGGTATGAATTAGGTGGGTTCTCTGTTTTTGGGTCTCACCAGGCTGCAATTAGTGCTGGCCGGGCTGTACCTTCACCTGGAGCTTTGACTGGGAAAGAGTCTTCTTCAAATTCACTCAGGTTATTGGCAGAATTTGGTTCCTTAGAGCTGTAGGATTGAGGCCCTAACTTCCTATAATCCTCCCATAATTTTTTTTCTTCTTGCCCCATGGGACTCTCCACATTTCACAGGTGGCTGCTTCCTTCTTCAAGGCCAGCTGGAGGGTAAGAGCAACTCTAGTGAGGTGATCTTATATAACTGATGTGATCACATGAGTGGCAGCCTCTTACATTCACCATATTTTATCAATTAGGAGCAAGCTGAAGATCCCACCCACACTCAAAGGAGGGAATTGCATAAAGCTCTGAATACCAGGAAGTGGGCATCGTTGAGAGCCTCACCTGGGCTTGCTGTCACGTCTTGGGATCAGTTGACTGTGGGTAGATCTATGGAGGCACGTTCACGTGGCAAACATGGGGACATAAGAGTGGGAGTGGAAATGCATAAGTGACTTTTCAGCCCTCACTTGCATCCCATCTGCCAAACTAAGTCGCATGGCTCAATGACAGAGTGAGAGGGCACTGCAAAGTTACACGGTCAAGGGTGTGGATACAGGAAAGGTGAAGAATTGGGTCCATGAGCACCTCAGCTGCATAATTCAAGAATGCAGCCCTATGTAAATCTCACCCCCTTCTTCCTCTGGCAAGCATGTTTTGAAGATCCAAGGGTCCCATTTGGTGTCTTGCAAGTACTCACAATCCTGGTTGTTTCCCCTGCTTGGCACCCCTTCTAGGCGCTCTGCTGCCTGCAAACTCCCATGCCAGTGGGAACTTCCATGAGCTCCCTCTGACCCCCTTCATGAGAACACTAATGCCTGAGCAAACATGCTTTCTCCAGGACTTCCAAAGCTCAATAACTTTCTATTTCCTACCATGAGAGGGAAGGATATTGTTCTTACCCACTCTGTGTCCTATTCCTTGTCCCACAGAATCATTCATGAAACCAGTTTCTGTTCATTGCCTCTCTCTTTTCAGGGGTGAAGCCAAAATCGTGATGCCCTCCCCATCTACCTACCACATATTCAGATACCTGTACAACTAACCACCCCTGCATTCTATCCTGATTTAAAGAATGCTCCAGGACTTTTTACCGGTCAACACTTCTCAACACTGGCTGCACATCACAGTCACTTGGGGAGTTTTTAAAAATTCCCATGCCTGAGACTCACCCGGGAACAATCTCTGGGAATCAGTTCCAGACACTGGCATTTTTAAAGCTTCCCTAGATGATTCTGACATGTGGCCAAGATTGAGAACTCTTATTAGAGTTGTCTGTGTAGACTGGGGTGGCTCAAGTAACAATTGCATTTAAGATTTTGAAGCTCAGGGTGGGTAGAAAAGTTCATTTGTGTTTGACTGTGGTAAAAAGCACTGTCCCCTTTAAGGGATTTTTTTCAGTGAGAAGCCTTTAGATATAGATGGAACCATGTTTTCTTTGAAATATCTTATCTAACACCCTAGCATCACATTGAGAAAAACAAAATCCCAGAGGGATTTATTCACTTGCCCAAGTATATACAACTAATTAAAGCACAGCTAGGACTGGGTCCCGAATCTTTTATTTTTTCCTATATTCAACATCAATCTATTTTCAAAGCATGGGCTTAAAAATTTGAACAGTAGTAAGTTGGGTTCTATAATCTTACAGTATACATGAAATATCCCAGTTTTTGCCCTGGACAAAATTTAGAAGCAGGTCCTTCAAAATTAATGTAAAATTCTAGAAAAACAAATTAAGTGGAGTTTTTGAGGGTGAAACTCTAAAGAGCCTATCTAGGGCCCTTAGCAGCCAAACTGTCTTTCTGATCATTCTGATGATTAAATATCAAATTTTAGAGGGTACATGGGAGTGCGTCAGTGTGCCATTTGTTATTGAAAACTTTGATTGTTTTTATTCTGATTTAGACACACGGCTGTTTCTGGAACATATAGAAAGAAATAGATGGTATTCTTTGAATTCTTCATGTGTATTTAATGTCTTTAAAGAAAGCTTCTTCAAATGGTCTTCAAATGGATATACATTTAATATTCATACCAAAAGTTGCTAATTCTTGAGGAGAGGAAAAATTCAGGTATGTACTACATACTTATTGCTCCTTGTGTTATATGAAACACAAGAGACTAAATCCTAAAACACTGGATCTCAAACTGCAATATGTATGAGAGTCACCTGGTGTGCTTGTGGAAGCAGACTCTTGTCTCAACCCTCAGAGTTTCTGAATCAGCAGGTCTAGAGTGGTGTATTAACCATGTCTTTTGTTTTCTGTATTCTGATGCTTTAACATGTGGGACCTTGTTGATCCTGGAGCAACTGCTCCCAGGGTTTGCCAGTCCTAGAGATAGTGACCAACTCACCTGCTGCACACCTTTCGAATGCAAATCAACCAACTCATCCCACCCACCTCCTTTATCCAGTTGTCAACAATCCAGGCCACTATCCACCTGCCCCAAACACCCCAGGGCCAGGTGCCATTCAACTAGGGATAAGCCCTCCACCCCAAAGACTGCCAGAATTATTCTAACTAGCCAATCCTGAGCCTGCTTACCCTTCCTCACACTTTCTTCCCACGAGAACCATAGTAAAGACTCTCACATTTCTCCCATCTCTCTCGCCTCCATACCCACCTGGGAGTTTCCCAGTGTGGCCCTTCCGGTGGTTGGGTCATCCCCTTCTCTTAGGAGCTGTGCATAATAAACTATCTTTTCAATGTCCACTCTCTCCTGATCTGTTGACCTTACCATACCTAAATAATAATAAAACCTATATTAAAACCAATGAGATATAGGAGTTTGCATTTCTAACAGGTTCCCAGGTGACACCAATGTCCTTCATTTTGGGGACACACTTGGAGAACCACTTTCCTAAAACATTTGGCAGCTGCTGTGTTTATGTCTGTTGGTGGGGGCAGGAAGGTGGGGACAAACGCTAATGGAGGCATCCTGCGGTCACATTTTTGTAAAAGCTGTTTTATCCATTTAATCATTATACTTCTGTGCTTATTAAATTGTTTTACCATCTATTTGAGTCTTAATAATGAAAGCTTTGTTGTTATTCCTCTATCCTAAACTAGGGTCTTTGTTGAATTACTTGTGAGAGGATTGGAAATATGGAAAGGGGTTAAGAGTATTGATTTTAAGTCCTCCTGTGGCTCTGTCACCAAGTTGTATGACCTTGGAAAACTTGCTTCATAGCTCTATGCCTGAGTTTCTTCTTCTATAACTTGGCAATAATGTTATACCTACTTATCTTAGTCTGTTCGTGCTGCTATAACAAAAATACTTTAAACTAAGTGGTTTATAAACAACAGAAATTTATTTCTCACAGTTTTGGAGGCTGAGAAGCCCAAGGTCAAGGCACCAGCAGATTCAGTGTCTGGTGAGGGTCTACTTTCTCATCCCAGCACCTTCTTGCTTTGTCCTCACGTGGTGGAGGGGGTGAGCTAGCTCTCTGGGGGGTGGGGTCTCTTTTATAAGGACACTGATCCCATGCACGAGGGCTCTGCCCTCATGACATAGTCACCTTCCGAAGGCTCCGCTTCCTGATACCTGGGGGGCTAGTATTTTAACATATGAATTTTGGAGAGGCATAAACATTCAGTCCATTGCACTACCTCACAGGGTTAATGTTAGGATTAGTTTGAACTAAATGCCAAGAAAGTGCTCAATACAGCCCATGGCACCATAACTAGATTTTAAAATGTGAGCTATTGTTATTAAAGTTATTTTGGGGATAAAACACAGATTACAAGTGATTTCATTGTCTTGCCATTTATATAATATAATTTTATGACTGGAGTTTTGAATTAAGAACAATGGTATACAATCAAAGGAAACTAAAAATAAGATTCCACTACATCTGTTTGTTCTACGAAGCAGAAAACCAGAATCCCCTGATGAAACTCCCTGAGATTGTTCTCTATGTGATCAAACTAGAACCGATTTGATCTTATCCCAGGATTTTATGTCAGGAGAAAGTCATTGTTTTGCAGAATATGCTTCAGTTGCAGTCATACTGTTGGCAAGCCCCGTGATGCCATGGTGCATAGTAATTCCTCCCAGCACAACAATGACATGGTCAGGGTAGTGGCTGTGCGAAAACAGCCCCTTCTGAACTGATGTGCTTGCTGTGTACCTTGTTTTTGAGGTACACCACTTTCTATGCCAGACAAGCTTTACTTGTCAGCCCTTTCAGGTAGTCTATCCAGGAAGAGGAGACATCGCTATTTCTTCTTTTATGTCCATCACCAGCATAAGTGACAGATAGGTTCTGATCATACTATCCTTTTTATTTGTGAGAACCAAATAGAAAAAAAAATATGTGGATTTCCAGATATCCAGCTGGGTCAGGGTGAAATTTAGTCATTGTGCATTTATGGAACATCTTTCTCATAAAACATATGACACATCTGATTTTCTCTGTGAACTGAAAGAACGGACAATTTGGCTTAAGGGAAAAGATTATACATTTCAGTGGGAAAGAAAGGAAGCTGAGGAAGAATATTTTAACACAGGTGACCGGGTATGCTGAACAAGCAGTGATAGGAAAACTGTGAATGGTGCAGAGGGGATTTCCACACTGAATGGGGCTTCGGGATGTGGGTGTAACCAATTTTTCCCAAGGTTTAAGGCAGTGTTTTTAAAACCGTGGCTGATAACACACCAATGGGTCACAACCAGTGTTTAAAAAACATTAAATAGGATAGAATAAAAAAAATTACAGTGCATTATACTTTGTAAGGGTAAGTGTTTATATATGAGTGTGTGTGGGTGTGTGTAGTTTGCAAATTACAACCCATTTCTTTAGTAAATCATGGCTGGAAAAGAGTTTGAAAAATACTGCCTTAGATGTTTCTTGAGATGATTTATTTGGGATACTGACATAGACCAGAGCTAAATGACATCAAGTCCTGCTGCGAGATTCCTTTTGGATCCTTTTTCAACCTCTTTCATTTCTTCTGACTAGACAGACAATCTCCATTTGTTGTTAACACATCTCCACCACCTCTCTAACTCTTGTGAGTCTCCCTTTTAAAGGAAGAGAAGCAGGCCCCCGGGGTTGGAGTCTAGGGCAGCAAGGGTTTCTGCTTATTTTCTGTTGTGTTCTATTGGAGCTTCCCACATACTTTTGTTTCCAAGTTTATATTTCTACTTTAACCCAGAAGGATTGATTGTTTTCTTTTTCAATGACATGGTTTAAGCAAAATTGATGTGAAGAAAATATTAAATAGTCCAGCTATGGCAAACAATGCTGGAGGTGATCTGGGCCCAGCGGGGGAGTTTGGGGAAGAGGGGACTCAGGTGTCCTTGGCTGCCCCATCCTCCCTAGAATTCTGGGCAGTCTGGTGAACTTCCCCTTGGCCAGCACGATGGGAGCCCTCTTCATGAAGCAGATCAGACTCATTGCCGTGGACATTCCCAGGGTCTCCAGGTGTTGTGGGTGACAGCAGCATTACCACCACAAACACTGAAAAAAACACAGGTGGACATGTGCCAGGAAGTCCCCTGTGTGGGCCTCCCTCCAATGACATTTTTACTAAAGACAATGACTTGAGTCTTGGAGCTATTCATTTTTTCTTAGATTAGTCACACCATCCTTATGATAAATATATTCCTTTTCTTTTCTTTTTTTTTTTTTTTCTTATAGGTAAGCATTGCTTCAGCAGGAAGAAGCCACCAATTGGATGGGAAAATCAAATAGGGTGGTGACACAGATCCCATTGGGGACAGATAACTAAGCTTGCGGGCCCAAGTTCAGTGACTACTCTGAGATCTAGCTACATGGCCTGGCCTGGTCTCTGTGGAAAATTATTTAGGGCCTTTGTGTGCCAGGGAACCTGAGAAAACCCAGTGTGGTCTGAGGCCTGAAGTGTAATTGGCCCTGTTCTCCTTTCTTTGATGGAAGAGCCTAAAAATAAAACACAGGCAACAAGTGTGAACTCAGGCATCAGTTCCCCTTCCTGGTACAGATTACACTCCTTTTGATGCCAGAGTAAGTAGGCCAGAGGGTAAATTGAGAGTTGCTTTTGTCCTGTCCGAGACCTTCCTGTATCAACACCAGGGCTAATTTTCTCCGTCCTTCAATGGCCTTGGCACAGTCATTACTGTGATCCTTTTCCCCCACCCCCAGCGTGAGACCAGGAGAGCTGCCACGATGTCCATCTGTGTATGTAATGATCTGTCACTTCATGGTGAGACCCACCACAGCCACTCAGCCCCTTCCCTGTGCACAGAGGTGGTTCCCTTTATTGGAGGAGGAACCGTGTTGTTGCCTTGTGTTTCAAGACTCAACTTCCACCCCAATCTGTGGTGAGTTTTCCTTCCTCTTACCTTCCTTGGATCTCTCACTAAGAGCCTGGTGGAAGACAACTTCATGAAAGGAGGTTGCAGATTTTAAGGAAAAGGCCTAAATTGCCCTTGGCATGGCTTGGGCTGCACTTGCTTGCCAATCTGAGTAGGAGGAAGTGTAGCCAGAATGAACTTCCCTGGCGATTTATGCCTTTGGCAAGTTGTTCAGGGACTTGAGAGAAAGAGGAGAGGGCACCAAAGGGCTCCCATTATAATTTAAAAATAGCTGGGCTAGAGCTCCTCCTCTTCCTGCTCCTGGCTCCTCTGCTCACAGGGAGAGCTTTGAAAGGGAGTCCCTTCCCCCTCTGCTGTCCTTCCCCCCCGCCCCCCCGACCCTCTCTTTTTCCACCCCATCAGTGACGCCAGTTCATTTGAATGGCAAGATTTTTCTGAGCTGGAATAAGCAAGATACAGGAAATCACTATTGAAAGACTTCTTTATGCTTGGTGTCATCATCACCTTAGTATGAGGGACCACCAGAGGGTCCAGTGACGAAAGCAGAGGGTTGGACCAGCAAGCATGTCCAAGGACCCAGAAGTGACAGAAATGAAACCGATTATCCACAGAGGTCAACAGAGGTGGTGAACCTCACTTCCTAGGGTCACATCCGTGGGACTTTACATCACACCCTGAGACTTCAGAGGATTTTAGAGGCTTTGTCATGTTGCTAATGACAGTCATAGGGAGCAGCAAACTGAACCACTCTCCCCTTCTCCTTCCTGTAAATTCTTGATGCTTTGTACACCTGCGTCAGTGTGACCAGGATTATGTGGTGACCAAATGTGCTTCCTCAGACTGAAAATTAATTAATATCCCCCCTAATTTTGAGTTGATTGCACTCTGCTATAGCTGAGCTCAAACCTGAAGTGATTTTGTTTATACCAAGATTTATTCAGTTTTTGGTTTCCAAATGGGTAGGTAAAGGCTCCTTTCTTACCTACCAGCCAGTCAAAATGTTCAGATGGCTTGAGCCTCCACAGAATGGAATAGTAATAATAGTTTTCTACTACTCAAGCATCTATTGTACATAGATTTAGTTTAGTGATTCTGAAAGTGACGTCGCCCAACTAGCATCATGAAACCAGCATCCACGTAGGAAATTGTTAGAAATGCAATTCCTAAGGTTCCAGCCCGGAACTTTTGAATCAAAACTGTGGGGGGCCACCAGGAATCTGTGTTTTGATAAATCTTCTGGGTGATTCTGATGCAGACTTGAGATTGAGAACCTCTGATTTAGATAACTCAGAAAGCCAACCCTATTTCCTTATTTTAGACTTGAGAGTAAAACTGCTAAGACTGAGGAAATACCTGTATCACTTAGGACAAATAATTATTCTGAAGCTCATGACTTTTATGGGCTGACTCTAATATAGAAATGAGATGGAATTAAATATAGTTATGGCCAACCTCATGGAACTGTACCCATCGTCAAAAAATTACTTTAGGATGAATATACGTATGTATGTTGAATCTTACTCCCTTCATTAATGTCCGTGATAAAATTGGGGAAACATTTCTGACTAGAGAAAAGAACTGTTCTCAAGAGATTAGAAAGTGACAATTTAGAATTCAGAAAATTTCTTTAAAAACTTAAGAAGAGAAGTTAAGAAGAAAAATCATTTTCTGAGACCAGTATAAAACTCTTGCTATGAATCAAATATAGATGCCATCATTTTGTATTTTTTTTGTTCTGTAATAGATGACAACTAAGTTACTAAAGCACA